>NC_142490.1:40939866-41539866 GCF_965113065.1 Corylus avellana | reverse complement strand
TGCCTTGTAATTTTTTTTTTCTCAAGTTGACCAGCCTGAGATGAACTTTTGACTGGTATTAATCCTACAAATATTTTCAAATTTTAAGTAAAAAATGACTTCCTTTTCAATTCCTTATATATGTGTCTAGATTTATGTTTTATGGTCTTGGGCCATTAGATGAATTGTAGCTGAGATTGCCTTAGGATATCTAATCTTGGGGCATCAGATGAATCATAGTGAGTGAAATTTACATAAAAACATGCTTATTATAGCCCCCTTCCACGAAACACTACCTAGGAGATAACTCAGTAATTGAAGCCTCGTAACTAGTTCCTGTGAAATTGACATCTTGTTGCAGTGGTGTGGCTGACTGAACATTGCTCTGCATAAAGCTTGCAGGTTCTGTAGGTAAACGGAGAGCGACTGAATCGCTATTAAGCATGAGAACAGCTGAAGCCATGTCTGGTCTGTCATCTACATTTTGTTGAACACACAGTAGACCGATGTGAATACATCTCATTATTTCAGGTTTTGAACCGCCCTTCATTAAGATGGGATCTATGAGGTTTGAAGCTGTCCCCTCCCTCCAATTTCTCCATGCCTGCATAAATATATCAATGCGCCACATACATGTTAAACAAAATGTTGTATCATTAATTTTCAACTTTTTTAATAAAAGTTAAGAATGTACCAATTGATATACATACATAGCTGAGAAGGTACTCCATATTCTGTGTGTTACGGAAACTAGTAATTTTCTGACCACTTACAATCTCCAAAATTATAATACCAAAGCTGAAGACATCTGATTTTATCGAAAATTGCCCAAACATTGCATATTCTGGAGCCATATATCCACTGCATATCATATCAATAAACTTTGCTTAAGTTTAAATGATATCAGAGTCGCTAAAAATGACAGTTAAAATCATTTAATTTCAATGGTTATCTTGGTGTGTTAATTCGATGCAATTTACGAACTACACAAGCATGCATAATTGTACTTGTAGGACTCATTAGCTCTAACTTGTTTCGATACTTACTAAGTCCCCACAATTCTATTTGTACTGCCTTCAGTTTGATCCAATACGAATAATCTTGCCATGCCAAAATCTGAAATTTTAGGATTCATTTTTGCATCTAATAGAATGTTGCCAGTTTTGAGGTCACGATGAATAATCCGAAGTCGGGAATCCTCATGAAGGTACAAAAGCCCTCGAGCAATGCCACCTATAATTTTATACCGCCTTCCCCAATCTAAGTCTGCACGCTTCATGGGATCTGCATATTCATGAAATCATATTTTTCAATCAAATATTTAAAATTTGCTCTTTTTTTGGTACCCAAATGAAAGTTCTTTTTGATCATAATGTAGGAGTAGAAATTGAGTGGTACCAAATATATAGTGATCAAGGCTTGTGTTAGGCACAAACTCATATATAAGAAGCCTTTCATTTCCTTCCAAGCAGAATCCAAGGAGCTTAACTAAATTCCGGTGTTGGAGCTTGGCCACTAGTAGAACCTCATTCTTAAATTCTAGATCTCCTTGTCCAGAGTTTTTGGATAATCTTTTCACTGCTATCTCTTGTCCGTTTGAAAGCCTACCCTGAATACATAAAAATAAGCAATAAATAAAACAATTCAAGTCAACTTCATAGAATGAAATACATTTGTCTGATACATTTTGACAAGTAATTAATGATCTTTTTTTTTCTTTTTTTTTTTTAATTTAATTTTTATTTTTAATGATGCTGTTTTCTTACCCTGTAAACTACCCCAAATCCACCTTTCCCAATCTTATTCGCATCAGAAAAGTTGTTTGTTGCGGCTCTAATGGTGCCGAAATTGAATTGCAAGGATTCAACACTTGTTATTTCATCCACAGCTTCAGAGAAAAGGTACAAGTTAATATGTATTCAAATGGTTAAAGTGCATTCTTTAAGCTATAAGTAACACACTAATTAATTGGATTTAGAATTAGTGGCAGCTAAAAGTACAAATCAAATAGAATTAGTTGGCTTGTTTCCCCTTGAGTTACATGTAAATCTACCTTCTTTTATTTTCCTTCTGCCAAAGGATGAATAATACCAGAAACCCAAGAGGGCCGCAGCTACTGCAGTTGATGATACGGTAATGATTACGATCTTTGTTGTATTCTTTCCTCCCCCTTTTACTGTCTCATCATACAATTCAACTGTAAGTTTGCTTATAAGATCTTGAAACAAAGATCCATCAATAAATATAGCCTATATATATATATATATATATATATATATATATATATATATATAGCCTGTAGGAATATATACAGCCGGCACAAACTGTGACAAACAAGACAAATCAATAAGCACCCCTTTTTGCAAGGGTCATTGCTATCACCCAGACCCAGTAGAGATGATGGATCAAGTATTTCATGAAGGTTCCAAGCAGTGAATGGGGAAACCACTAAATTTTCAGGACAAATGCAAGTTCTAAATCAAACATAAGGGAAAACTTCTAACATTCAAGTTTACCAACTTCAGTGAATCTTTACTTAGCTTCTTTGTTCAAATTACTTGGGGCGAAATTTCACTTAACCCCATGAACTTCCATTACATTTTTTTGTAATTATCCTTTTAAACTTTAAAATCTCTCAATTTAATGTATTCATCTTTTAGTTAATTAATTAATTTATTTTTTTTTTAATTTCACCCATTCGTTAGGATTATCGGCACAAAATTTCCAAAATACCATATCTTTTTTAGGAAAAAAAAAATAAAATTGCAAGGATTTAGGCATCGACCAAGATTTAACTGAGTTTGCAAAAATATGCACGCTTATATATATATAAACAAGGTTATTTTGAAAATTTTAGCAGGACTTAACAAAAAATTCTAATTGATGGGTAAATTATTTAAAAAAAAAAAAAAAAAAAAAAAATCTAAACTGAAAATTTTTAAAGTTCAAGAAAACGAGTTTGGATATGAAGAAATAATCTTAGTAGCATAATAACTTTAAAGTGTTTGGAGTAATCAAACAAAGACTAATACATATATAAGATCAGATGTCCCTCAGATTTAAATGAGTGAATACGATAGCCCAATTGTGCAAGTGTGAACAACATCTAATGGCCCCATAATATGTTACGGTATAAGCAAAATGGCATGGGGTACCTTTTGTTGTATTAGTGTTGGTCAATGGTGGAGGAGGAGATACTGGTGATGCTACTGGAGATGGCGGGGATGACGCAGTCGCTGTCGAGTTATAGAATGGGGAGACCTCAAACCTGATATTACAGCTGGGTCCAATGACTCTCCCACCTTGATTTCCATCACAACATTGTGGAATTTCTTCAATCGCCCAACGTAAGCAATCGTTGCAATCATGCTCTGACAAATCAGGTGTGCACTGCACAAGTCCGTATAAGGTTTTAGATTCTGGTGCGGTTCCATCTCCTGTTGCAAACTTACGAAGAGAATCACCTGCTACAGCTTGACTTCTTAGGCTTTCCAACAAGTTCCTAAGATCATCGTTAAATTGATTCACGTAATTGGCCGATACGTTGTTCGTGTTCCACATATAAAACCCTGGACTAGTTTCCTCGACGCCCAAAATGGAGCGGTTTGAATAGCGTAACATACAGTAGTCGTACCATACAATTGCCTCCTTCTGATTGGGACAGTGCTGCTTGAGAAAAGACGTAGCGTTATTGAGGCAACCACGGCAAACATCTGGGTTAATATCTCCTCTACAAAGCCCAATTGCATATGCTTGGTCAGAGTTTTGGCCATAAGAGGAATTGTAGAACCCGTAGTCAATTTCTGCGTTGGTGTAGAGAGAGGAGAGGAGGCGATCGAGGTTTGCCTCATAGGTACTGTTAGCGGAAACACCGCTAACAGTAAGGTTTGGACAAAAATGATAAAGGTAGGTTAGCTGCGCAACTGATTGAGTAGTGTATACGAAAATGGCAGGCTGCGCGACTGCTTGAGCAGTGAATATGAAAATGGCAGAAAGGAAGAAAGCTAACCTAGAGGAAACCATTGCGTAGTGCGTAAAATGGCAACCTTTAGGCCATGAAAATTAATATAAGAGGCTTTTTATTGAGAAGGGTGAGGCGGTGAGGTAGTGGGCTGACTTTTATGTTTGTGTTGGTGCATTTTTGAATTGAAAAATCTAATGTTGAATTCAAACATACGACCTTATCTAATTACATACTTAAATATTTCTACATTGACTGAGTGGTAGAGTATTAGTTATGCACGCGGTTTGATCGAGACACAAGTTGTAGAGGACAAGCCCACGAAGTCCATGGACACGTTACCGTCTTTGTGCGCAAACGCACATTCTTAATTGTTTGTGTAAATGCATGTCTACAATTTAATTAGTATGTGTTTTCCTCTTAATGACATGCAGATTAGTGCTAATTAGATGTCCCACCGGAATTAGGATTCTCTCTATTTCATTTGAACTGAATAATATTCAATTAATTATAATTAAGGTATATTTTTGGAGAATAACTTATATAGGGAGGTTACACAAAAGTCACATTTTGTGCTACCAATAAGAAGCTGACACATCAGCCAATTTTATTAGACTTATATTTAAAACAAAAACTCAACCACACCAAATTACACTCAAATAAAATAAAAAGTTAATTTTTTTTTTATTTTTTTTAAAAAAGAGAATTGAAGGGGTGGCCAACCCCACTTTGGGTGGCCGGCCGCCACCCCCAAGCCATGGGGGTGGCCGTGCGGCTACTTCCATGGCCTGGGGTGGCTCGCCGGCCACCCCATAGGCCATGGGGTGGTGGCCAGCCACCCCAGATCCGAATCTGGGGTGGCTGGCCGCCACCCCAGCCCATGGGGGTGGCTCACCGGCCACTCCCTTGGCCTCTGGGGTGGCCGGCGAGCCACCCCCAGCCCATGGGAGTGGCTGCGCGGCCACCCCCATGGTTTGGGCGTGGTGGCCAGCCACTCCAGATTCGGATCTGGGGTGGCTGGCCGCCATCCCTAGGCCTAGGGGTGGCCGCGCGGCCACTCCCATGGCCTATGGGGTGGCCGGCGAGCCACCCCCATGGCCTGGGGGTGGCGGCCGGCCACCCAAAGTGGGGGAGGGGCCACCCCTTCAATTCTGTTTTTTTTTTTTTTTTTTTTTTTTTTTTTTTTTAATTATTTTTTATTTATAATCTGGTGTAGTTAGGCTTTTTAAAAAAAATTTAAGTTTGATAAATTTAACTTAGGTGTCATCTTCTGATTAGTTGAACAAAACTCACATTTTGTGCAACCTCCCTATATAAGTTATTTTCAAATTTTTGTCCCCTCAAAAAAAGAAAAGACAAAAATACTCATATACTATAACTAACTGAATATTATCCAGTTTATTTGAACTGGAGAGGATCTTGTTCCGTCCACCTGAAACTTCCTTCCAACCCAGAGGAAGCTTAAAAAGCAGGAATTAAGATCCTCTCCATTTTATTTAAACTGGATAAAGACAAAAATACTCTTTCACTATAATGAACTGGATATTATCCAGTTCATTTAAACTGGAGAAGATCTGTTCCAAAAAGCAGTATTGACACATATTATTAATTAAAAGAGTCAAAATATTCGGTTTCCAAATTTGTTAATTAGACAGATGGACCTAATTCCCCATCATTTATCATATTAATGGAAGCGCAAAAAGCAGCCCCCCATTTTATCTTCTGAGCTTTACAAATTACAATAAGGGAAAATTACAGTTTACTCCCCCAAAGTTGTCAGCGATTTGCAATTCCGCCTCCAAAGTTTCAATTTTTGCAATCCACCCCCCTAAAGTTTCAATTTTTTGCAATTCAGGCATTCCGTCAGTCAAAGCCGCTGTGACTGATGGAACAGTGATCACGTGCGATGCACGTGATCACTTTATGTGGTTTTGTGCCCAAAATACCCCCATCAAGTGGTTACACCCTGACCCACGCCCAAATCCAGCTGACCCACGCCCCGACCCTGCTGACCCAACCCCCAACCCAGACTTAAACTTAGTTAAAACATCAAATAAACAAAACTGAAAAGGTCTGGAAAAACCCGGCACGCACGAGGGAGGGGAGGATGTTGCTGAGTCACGAGCGAAAGGGACCCGAGAGAGGTAGAACCCACCTCCGACAGCCACGCGACAAGCTACCCGACACCCACTCGAGATCAACCCAAAGTTTGGAGCTTTGCGCATTTGTGTACGACGAGGTAAGTTTTTGCCCTTATTTGATTCGTAAATTTACACCGAAATGTGTAGTATCGTTCTAGGGTTTTTCGTAAATTGGGGTTTTCTTAAGGGGTTTTTTAATTTGGTTATCCCTAACTCTATGATGTTGATTTATTGTTAACAAATTTTTGTTTTCTATTGTATATTGATTTATTGCAACATTGGGTGAACATGGCTATTTGTGTTGGAACAAAAGTGGTCCCCAAAGTGTATAATGTTGTCGTGTGAACAAAAGTGGTCCCCAAAGTGCATAATCTTGTCCTGTGAACAAAAGTGGTCCCCAAAGTGTATAATCTTGTTGGATTTAGAATTTTAACTGACTTACCATGAAAGTAGGGTTTTCGGTAAATTGGAGTTTTTGTGAGATGATAAATGTTTAGGGTTTTAAATTAATTCCGTAATTTTGTTCATCTTTTCCCAATAAACCATTAGAGTTTGGCATGGGGTTTGGTGGTTATGGATGAAGGTTATCTCTTTCCTTTTTCTTTTTATTAATCAAGTGAGATATTTGGAGTTGAAAGTAGAAGGAAATAATAACATGTTTGAAAAAAAATTAAAAAATGGTTTGGTTTGATTACAATGACCCTATGCAACTACTCCCTCATCAATTTCTCTTTCTTCGCACTTCACTCTTAGGGCTTTTTATTTCATGGTTTCTTGTGTGTATTAATATCACATGTACTTCTATATCCTTTTCACATCTGCATTTTTAATGGTTCTTATGAGAACAAGCAGCTCAATAATAGTCCACATAGAATGGATAAATTATAAAGGTAGTCATAGATGTTAAATTTCACATAAATTATTTTCTTGTATGTGTGTATGTAGTTGCAGTAACCCATGCAGGAGCATGTGAATGCATCCGCCCATGTTCTTTAAGAGACTATTTATTGGCTTGATTAATTAACATGCCGACATGAAACCTTCCAGCCAACTGTCTAAACTTTTTGGGTGGAATTTATTTTACTACTTTCTCTACAAGTGGTATTAACATACGTCTGGCTTAAAAAATTATAGAGGCCTTCTTAGTTCTTAACTTCTTTTCTTATGTTCGTAGAATGTGGTGCCTAGTAATACGTCCCCCAATTTAACTTATGCTCTAAAATATGAGTAATTAATATTATACATTTATCTTACTATGCCGACATGGCAGGGCCTAGTAGTCATTATATATGTATATGTATGTCTATAGAAAGACTACTTGAAAATTATGTAGTTTGAGGTAATTAAGAGTTTTGAGACCCTCTATTAGAAGAACCATTTAAAAGGAAATAATATCATGTTTGAAAAAAAAATTAAAAAATGGTTTGGTTTGTTCAAGTTTAGTTGGAGCTTATTGTGTTGGTTGATCAACTTGGGGGACTATTAGCATCAACTTAGCATAAATCGGTTTCTAGTGACGGTTTTATTTCTGTAGCTTATAGTCTATTGAATAAGACATTTTGTTAATGTTGCCCACATGTATCATGCTGACCACTTGAATTCTCTATGTACTTCTTCTTCTTTTTTTCTTTATTCTTTTTTGTTCCCGGCCAAATTTTAAAGACAAACTTCACTTAAGCTACAGGTCGATATCTCAATAATCTTTTCCTTCTAATTTGACCTTCTTCTTTTAAAAAAAAAAATATTAAAATTGGGTAATGTTGTCATATATTTAATCCCACCCATGCATGTTTGCAAGTGAGATAATTGTTTGCAATGGAGATAGTTGGGTAATTTTGTTCATCTGTTCATCTGTTTCCCAGTAAAAGAATTCTCCCTCTTCCTATATTGTTTGATCCTGTTTAGAAAATTCAACTAGATAATCGGATATCATTTAATGCACTATCATTATTATTATTATTATTATTTTTAAAAAGGGATGCATATCTTTTCTTACGTTTAGATCTAGTCTTCTTGTTCATATTTCTACCTAATCAAATCATGCCATGCAAGATGCATCAATTTCCATCCTCTGCAGCATTCGGTATAAACTACAAAAATAGATACAAAAATTTAAGATATTCAAATCTCAATCATTATTTTAAAATTAAATGATAGACATTTTGGATTGAACAATATATAGTATTTCATTAATAAATAGTGATAAATAATAAGGTAAAATCTATACCATTTAGGTCTTTTGAGCTAGAGGTTTCAATAAGTACAATTTAGGGGTATTGGTTAAAATCATTTAATTAGGTAAGTTTCCTCCTTTTTTTTTTCCTCCTTTTCTTTCTAATGTAATTGACTAAGCTTGACTATTCTATTATGCATGTCTATATTTTGACAGAGTTCGCTTTAATTAGTAATCAGCTACATAATCAAATCAGATTCCATGCAATGTTGAAAATCATTTACTCTAACAGTCAATGTACTATTATAACTCATATTATTGATGGGACACTCCAACTTACGTCATGTGCACACAAGACACCACGCTACACAATCCTAACCCTAACAAATATTTGAATTATCACTTGGTTGTATTGCTTCCAAAATATTTGCATGTATTTTTAGGGTTTGAGCTTAGATTTGTATAACTTCATTCTTAAGCAATAATTATATTTGTAAACTTATTTAAAGCTGCTTCTCATACATTTTATTCATTAATTTTGTAGGATGTCTTTGAATCTAGTGTTCGAGGTTAGGTATGGTGGTAGATTCGACAGAAGTTGTGGTTGCAATTACGTGGGGGGAGAAGTTACTGTTCATGGTGAAGGGTATGATCCTGACACCTTGTCTTTTTTTTTAGCTTGAAGATATTTGTAAAGACTACGGTTACAAGCCAGGGGATCTAATATACTTCAGAGAACCTGATAAGACGTTAATGGGTGGTTTGCATTTAATCAGCTCTGATGCCGACGTATTGTTCATGGTTGGCTGCCAGAAAGGGCAATATATTGTGCATTTGTATGTTATGTGTTTTGGGGAGGGTCAGCGTGATGTTCATGATTACGAAGGAGAAGATGATGATGAAGAGGAGGGAAGGGTTGATTACAATGACCCTTGGTGGAAAGGCAAACTCAGTGATGATGATGATTTATTTGATGTAGATGTTGACGAACATGATACTGGAACTGGAGTAACTGGAGCAGGAACTAGTGAAGCTGGAACCGTTGGTGATGGTGATGGTGATGGCGGTTATGACAATGAGGGTGAGGAGGAAGAAATAGGTGATGAAGAAGATGGGAACCATGGTGAGGCCCACAGAACTGATGCTTCTATTAGGTCCGAAAGTGGGCGTAAGAAAAATAAAAAATTTGAAGAAGTAGATGATGATGACACAAACTCTGAAATGGCTAGAAGTGACATATTGGAGTCACCACCCAGTAGTGATGAGGAAGCTGAAGGGACATCTACAAAAACGCTCGAATTTCAGCGAGTGGACCTAGTTAACCCAGAGCTGCATCTCTACATGACTTTCCCAGACATACAAACATTTCGAAAAGCTGTTAAAGAGTACAATCTTTTGAGGGGCAAGGAAATTAGGTTCAAAAAGAATGAAAGAAGAAAGTCTATTGTTGTGTGTAGGGATGACAAGTGTCAGTACCGAGTATATGCAAGGCAGGTTTCTGATGAACAAACATTTCAGATAAGATCTATGCAGCCTAAACATGTGTGTGGTAGGCAATACAAGAACTCCATTGTGAACTCAACTTGGATATCGAACAAGTTGATTGAGAAGTTCCGAATTCAGCCGAATATGCCCTTGAATGTCATACAACATGAAGTGAAGGAGAAGTGGAAAGTGGATGTGAGTCCAAGTATGATGTACAGGGCTAGGGCCAAGGCATGTCAAAAAATATACGGGAAGCTTGAAGACCAATATGGTCACCTGTAGGATTATTGCGAGACATTGAGACAAACGAACAGGGGAAGCTGTATGATGATGAAGGTTGACAGGCCAAACCCAAATGTGCTTCCAAAGTTTGGAAGGCTGTATTTTTCTCTTGCTGCAATGAACAAGGGGTTTCTGGATGGTTGTAGGCGTGTCATAGGGGTGGATGGATGCTTCTTGAAAGGGCCATTCAAGGGACAACTGTTAGCTGCAGTTGGAAGGGAAGGAAATAATAATATGTACCCAATCGCATTTGCTGTTGTCGAAGCTGAGACCAAGGACTCTTGGACATGGTTTTTAGAAACCCTAGTGTCTGATCTTGGAGTGCATGAAAGGGGCTGCAGACCAACATTTATTTCGGATAGACAAAAGGTAAGTTATGTTACATTTAATTTTTGATCATAATTTTCAAATCACACTTAAACAAATTTGTTAAATAATTTTATTATTTTGGTCATTTTTTCATGCATTATGAATTTGTTGTGCAGGGTCTCATGCCAGCTTTAGAGTCTGTGCTTCCAACGGCGGATCATCGAATTTGTGTTAGGCATCTGTATGCCAACTTCAGAGACTTGGAGGGCCATAAATGATTGGCATTGAAAGAGCAGTTATGGGCTGCAGCAACCGCATACACTGAACATGAGTTTACAACTCATATGGAGGAATTGAAGAAATTTAGTAAGGATGCATACGATTACTTGAACAAGCTTGACCCCAGTGGGTGGTCTCGGGCTTGGTTTAATGAAGCTCCAAGGTGTGAGTTGCTGGTGAACAATATCTGTGAGTGTTTCAACTCATACATCCTCAAGGCTCGTGACAAGCCTATTTTGACAATATTGGAAATGATAAGAAAAAAGTTGTTGAGGAGATATCAGGTTAAGAGGGAAGGGATTGCGAAGTTGACAGGGAGGTTGTGCCCTAGGATTGTGCAAAAATTGGAGGCAATTGGGTTGGATGCAATGGACTGCATTGCAACCTATGCTGGTGATGGAATGTTTGAGGTTTCTGCTCCCAGCAACAAACAGTTTGTGGTAGACCTACGTAGAAGACGATGTGGTTGCAGGCAATGGGAAATCACTGGAATCCTCTGTCCCCATGCATTTGCTGCTGTACTCTATGATTGTGGGAATCCGGAGGACTATGTTGATGAATGCTACACAATCGAGACGTACAAGAAGGCATATGCACCAATAATTTACCCAATGCCTAGTGAGGAACAATGGATAAAGACCAGACATGATCATTTGGAACCACCTACAATTAGAGTGGCCCCCGGGAGACCAAAGAGGTTAAGAAAGAGGGCTCCTAATGAGAGTAGGGACCCCAAAAATCCTAACCGAATTAGGAAATTTGGAGCAAGGATGAGATGTGCGAAGTGTACTGGTTTGGGTCACAATAAGAGGAGCTGTCCACTTAATCAATCTTCAGGAAGTCAGCTTAATACCCCCCCTTCAGCAAGTGTAAGTGTTATTGAACCCTATTAAATTGTCCTTAATATATAACCTGGTTTTAACTGGCTTGTTTTAGACTTTGTATGACATGCTAATATTTGTTTCCAATTTTTTATGCAGTCACAAAGTGTTGGGTCCAATACTCGAACAACTGGTAAAAGCAAGGCATGTGTTGTGGGCAAGGTAGACATTTTTATGCGCTTGTACTGCCATTTTTTTAGGGTTTGTAGGCAAATGTAGTCACTTGACAATTGTTACATTTGATGTTAGCAGAAAGCTAAGGCGGTGAAAAGTAGTGGCAGTGGTGGTCCCAGCCAGTCATCAAATGCAGTAAAGGTACTTACAAATTATGTTGTTTTAGTAGTAGGTTTTCTCATACCCAACGCATAATGGGTATATTTTTATTAGTTCATAATTTGTTCTTACTTTCGATGGTATTGTTTAGAATAAAGAGGACTTGAACAAGAACAATACAGCATCTGGGTCAACCACTGGTCCACAAGCATCCACCATACTCAAGGTACTTAACTATATGATAGTCGTCTTTACTTTGTACATTTATTCACCTAAACCCTAATATGACATATAACATCTTTGCTACCATCTAGTACTTATATATTTTGTATTATATATATATATATATTCATTTGTTGTTTTTGCAGAAGGGTAAGGGAAAAGGTCAGCCTACACATGCTCCACGTGGATTTGTAATCCCCAGACTTGTTGATGAAAGAGAGCACACACCTCCCCCTGGATTTGGAGCTGAAAGAGGAGCAACACCTCCACCTGTTGAAGACCAAAATACCGATCTCGACCCTTTTGAACCTAGGGTAGGAATTACCTTACCTGCAGCATGGGGCAGTGTGGAAGGTACAGAAGATGCCATTGAAATTCCTGTAATGGTCACAGGAGGTCCTGCATCAAGGACTCGTACATCTGATAGGATTAGAGGTATTTTTCGTAGTACACCGACCCGGGCTCCTGTACATATTGACCTCACTGAAGAGGTCCCCGCTGGAGCCCAACCTTCACGTACAGGGCCTAGAACTAGAGGTGGTGGAATTGGACGGAAAACTATGGGTGGTGGACCTAAAAGGGCTAAAATGGGGAGGGGATTTGCAATTCGAGGTGGTGGAGACAGAGGTGGTGTAGGCATTGATGTTGCAGGCAGAGGTGGGGCAGGCAGAGGTGGGGCAGGCAAAGGTGGGTTAGGCATAAGTGTTGCAGGTAGAAGTGGTGCAGGCAGAGGTGGTATAGCTGCACCTACTACCCCAGCACCTCCTCATGCTGATGGTAATGTAGCAAAGTCTGATAATATCGCAAAGTTGAAAGGAAAACGCATTGCAACAACAGTAGAAAAGGGTATTGAAATTATGGAAGCCAAGAGGAAACGGCTCAATCCACAATGGAAGCCGTAAAGTCATGGACAATTAGCCTTATGTGTTTTTTGTGGTTTTGGTATATTTCATTTTTTGGTAATGTGTATGGATAACAATATATGTGACTTTCATTTGTAATGTGTATGGATAACAGTATATGTGGTTGGTTGTTGGATATATGTATGGATAACAGCATATGTGGTAGGAAGTTGGTAATGTGTTGCAAATAATATTTGACTTGGTTGGAAGTAGGTTGGAAATGTGGACATTTTTTGTATGGAAATTGTGAATGTGTTGGTTGGTTACTTACTACAGAATTTTTTTTGTTTAATATGTGGAGGTACATACTTTTTACTTGGCTGGAAGTAGGATACAAATATTGAGATATTTGCATGGAAATTATTCATGTATTGCAGGCTTACTTACTTGTTGGAGATTGATTTTGGTTTAAGATGTGAACGTACATAGTTTTGACTTGGTTGGAAGTAGATGAAAGAAGAAATGTGGACATTTGTTTTATGGAAATTGTGAATGTGTTGTATGCATGTAATTACTTGTTGTAGATTTATTTTTGTTTAAGATGTGGAAGTACATAGTTTTGACTTGGTTGGAAGTAGGTTGGAAATGTGGACATTTTTTATGGAAATTCAGGATGTATTGTAGGCTTAATTATTTGTTGAAGATTATTTTATGTTTATGATGTTTTCCTTTTCCGTTTCCATGATTTATAGTGTTATTGGGACTCGTTTTAAGTCATTTTAGCTTTAGATTTGCGTATTTGAAATGATTATTTGTAGGGTTATGCACAAGGTTGGGGTTGGGGTTGGTTGATGATCTATCTCACGCTAAGTCATAACAATCTTGGCTTTGCATTTGGTGGTTTTAAATGATTGTATTATTGAATTTTCATAATATATGCCTGCAAGATCCGTATGCGTGCTTGTGTGATTATGTTGGCCCATGGACTAGAATATCTTAAAAGACTACAAAATTACTGCTTGGTTACCAAATTGTGCACTGATAAACTAAGATAAATTATCGAAGGCTTTTTTTGGTTGCTGTTTTTGTACCTATGCCACAAATCTAAGATGTGGTGAAGTTGATTTGTATCTCATGTCTTTCATAATGGGTATAGATTTTCATAATTCTCAACTTCGTTGTGGAATTAAAGGTTTTCCTTTTCAATAATTTGCAAGTCGGTAGTGGAATTGTCAAGCACGTGCGTTATAATTCTCTAGTAAATCGTCATTATAACACCCATTTAAATTATAAAGGCCGAGGAGAAATTTTTTAATAAGGTGCACCACTTGTAATGATAAATGTTATTTCTAAAAGGTAAAAAATAAAACTCAAAATACCCAAGTGACATGCCATACACGCAATTCATGTATACGTAAAACAGGAAATTACAGTCATAGCAACTAATAAATTCATTAAAAAGTACATTACATTTCAAATAAGCTTCTACAATTACACGGCTCTAAAACGTACGGCATTGTGCTCCCACAATTACTTATGTTACAAAATACCACATTGTGCTCCCAAAATAACACAAACATAAAAAAACACAATGTCATCTCAAAATTACATAGACCTCAGTTCAACTTCAAACGACCAAGCTTGCATTCATACGGACCACTTGAAGTGTATCCAAACAACAAAACGAAAATGACACTTAAACAAATTACCCAGGAACACGCAAGAATTGTTTGGTAATTCTTCTTAACTGCATGGAGTTTGATCTCCCCAATCTCTACTTCCTTATGATACCGGGCAATTTCTTTATCCATTTCTACCTTCAAACACATATTTTCTCTCTCCATTTCTACCTTCACCTTACTGACTTCAACTTGAACCATGTCTTCACACCGCTTTGCTTCTGACAACAATTTTTGGTGCTTTCACAAGAACCAAGTTCCAACCCTTTTACATTTCGCACACAGCTTAGGATCAACCCATTCAAAGTAACCACAATCTCGGTTGATCTATAAAATAGTAAACAAATATTAATCACCAATCTAACCACATACCCATTTTTTTATAGTTACATATAAAATAGGTAAATGGTTAAGTTTTTTTCACAATCAATTTTTTTTTTTTTTTTTTTGCTACACTATCGAATATGATAGTGTAGTTGAAAAACTATTACACATAAAATTCGATACCTAAACCCTAAACCATAACACAAGCATCATGCCTAACCCTAGATGCTCTTATATATTGACAATAGAAGCCATGCGCGAGAAGTATGGCATGTTCAAACCCTAAACCCTAAACAAATTACAACAAATAACTAAACCCTAAAATAACCCAACAAAGAACCCACAACCATCACTACTCAACTTAAACACACATAACCAACAACGAAAATTTAAATCGTAAACAAGAAATTAAAACAAGAAATTATCAATACTTACCCTAAACCCTAAAGAACACCCTACAAAAATTACAACCATAAACAAGAAATGGATAAAGAGTTTGAAGAACTTGCCCAAATTTTGGTTTTCAACCATTACACAAGCATCACACCTAAACAAATTATAACAAATAACTAAATCCTAAAATAACCCAACAAAGAACCCACAACCATCACTACTCAACTTAAACACACATAACCAACAACGAAAATTAAAACCATAAACAAGACATTATCAATACTTACCCTAAACCCTAAAGAACACCCTACAAAAATTACAACCATAAACAAGAAATGGATAAAGAGTTTGAAGAACTTGCCCAAATTTTGGTTTTCAACCATTACACAAGCATCACACCTAAACAAATTATAACAAATAACTAAATCCTAAAATAACCCAACAAAGAACCCACAACCATCACTACTCAACTTAAACACACATAACCAACAACGAAAATTAAAACCATAAACAAGAAATTATCAATACTTACCCTAAACCCTAAAGAACACCCTACAAAAATTACAACCATAAACAAGAAATGGATAAAGAGTTTGAAGAACTTGCCCAAATTTTGGTTTTCAACCATTACACAAGCATCACACCTAAACAAATTATAACAAATAACTAAATCCTAAAATAACCCAACAAAGAACCCACAACCATCACTACTCAACTTAAACACACATAACCAACAACGAAAATTAAACCCATAAACAAGACATTATCAATACTTACCCTAAACCCTAAAGAACACCCTACAAAAATTACAACCAAAAACAAGAAATGGATAAAGAGTTTGAAGAACTTGCCCAAATTTTGGTTTTCAACCATTACACAAGCATCACACCTAAACAAATTATAACAAATAAGTAAATCCTAAAATAACCCAACAAAGAACCCACAACCATCACTACTCAACTTAAACACACATAACCAACAACGAAAATTAAAACCATAAACAAGAAATTATCAATACTTACCCTAAACCCTAAAGAACACCCTACAAAAATTACAACCATAAACAAGAAATGGATAAAGAGTTTGAAGAACTTGCCCAAATTTTGGTTTTCAACCATTACACAAGCATCACACCTAAACAAATTATAACAAATAACTAAATCCTAAAATAACCCAACAAAGAACCCACAACCATCACTACTCAACTTAAACACACATAACCAACAACGAAAATTAAACCCATAAACAAGACATTATCAATACTTACCCTAAACCCTAAAGAACACCCTACAAAAATTACAACCAAAAACAAGAAATGGATAAAGAGTTTGAAGAACTTGCCCAAATTTTGGTTTTCAACCATTACACAAGCATCACACCTAAACAAATTATAACAAATAACTAAACCCTAAAATAATCCAACAAAGAACCCACAACCATCACTACTCAACTTAAACACACATAACCAACAACGAAAATTAAAACCATAAACAAGAAATTATCAATACTTACCCTAAACCCTAAAGAACACCCTACAAAAATTACAACCATAAACAAGAAATGGATAAAGAGTTTGAAGAACTTGCCCAAATTTTGGTTTTCAACCATTACACAAGCATCACACCTAAACAAATTATAACAAATAAGTAAATCCTAAAATAACCCAACAAAGAACCCACAACCATCACTACTCAACTTAAACACACATAACCAACAACGAAAATTAAAACCATAAACAAGAAATTATCAATACTTACCCTAAACCCTAAAGAACACCCTACAAAAATTACAACCAAAAACAAGAAATGGATAAAGAGTTTGAAGAACTTGCCCAAATTTTGGTTTTCAACCATTACACAAGCATCACACCTAAACAAATTATAACAAATAAGTAAATCCTAAAATAACCCAACAAAGAACCCACAACCATCACTACTCAACTTAAACACACATAACCAACAACGAAAATTAAAACCATAAACAAGAAATTATCAATACTTACCCTAAACCCTAAAGAACACCCTACAAAAATTACAACCATAAACAAGAAATGGATAAAGAGTTTGAAGAACTTGCCCAAATTTTGGTTTTCAACCATTACACAAGCATCACACCTAAACAAATTATAACAAATAAGTAAATCCTAAAATAACCCAACAAAGAACCCACAACCATCACTACTCAACTTAAACACACATAACCAACAACGAAAATTAAAACCATAAACAAGAAATTATCAATACTTACCCTAAACCCTAAAGAACACCCTACAAAAATTACAACCATAAACAAGAAATGGATAAAGAGTTTGAAGAACTTGCCCAAATTTTGGTTTTCAACCATTACACAAGCATCACACCTAAACAAATTATAACAAATAACTAAATCTTAAAATAACCCAACAAAGAACCCACAACCATCACTACTCAACTTAAACACACATAACCAACAACGAAAATTAAAACCATAAACAAGACATTATCAATACTTACCCTAAACCCTAAAGAACACCCTGCAAAAATTACAACCATAAACAAGAAATGGATAAAGAGTTTGAAGAACTTTCCCAAATTTTGGTTTTCAACCATTACACAAGCATCACACCTAAACAAATTATAACAAATAACTAAACCCTAAAATAATCCAACAAAGAACCCACAACCATCACTCCTCAACTTAAACACACATAACCAACAACGAAAATTAAAACCATAAACAAGAAATTATCAATACTTACCCTAAACCCTAAAGAACACCCTACAAAAATTACAACCATAAACAAGAAATGGATAAAGAGTTTGAAGAACTTGCCCAAATTTTGGTTTTCAACCATTACACAAGCATCACACCTAAACAAATTATAACAAATAACTAAATCCTAAAATAACCCAACAAAGAACCCACAACCATCACTACTCAACTTAAACACACATAACCAACAACGAAAATTAAAACCATAAACAAGACATTATCAATACTTACCCTAAACCCTAAAGAACACCCTACAAAAATTACAACCAAAAACAAGAAATGGATAAAGAGTTTGAAGAACTTGCCCAAATTTTGGTTTTCAACCATTACACAAGCATCACACCTAAACAAATTATAACAAATAAGTAAATCCTAAAATAACCCAACAAAGAACCCACAACCATCACTACTCAACTTAAACACACATAACCAACAACGAAAATTAAAACCATAAACAAGAAATTATCAATACTTACCCTAAACCCTAAAGAACACCCAACAAAAATTACAACCATAAACAAGAAATGGATAAAGAGTTTGAAGAACTTGCCCAAATTTTGGTTTTCAACCATTACACAAGCATCACACCTAAACAAATTATAACAAATAACTAAACCCTAAAATAATCCAACAAAGAACCCACAACCATCACTACTCAACTTAAACACACATAACCAACAACGAAAATTAAAACCATAAACAAGACATTATCAATACTTACCCTAAACCCTAAAGAACACCCTACAAAAATTACAACCAAAAACAAGAAATGGATAAAGAGTTTGAAGAACTTGCCCAAATTTTGGTTTTCAACCATTACACAAGCATCACACCTAAACAAATTATAACAAATAAGTAAATCCTAAAATAACCCAACAAAGAACCCACAACCATCACTACTCAACTTAAACACACATAACCAACAACGAAAATTAAAACCATAAACAAGAAATTATCAATACTTACCCTAAACCCTAAAGAACACCCTACAAAAATTACAACCATAAACAAGAAATGGATAAAGAGTTTGAAGAACTTGCCCAAATTTTGGTTTTCAACCATTACACAAGCATCACACCTAAACAAATTATAACAAATAACTAAATCCTAAAATAACCCAACAAAGAACCCACAACCATCACTACTCAACTTAAACACACATAACCAACAACGAAAATTAAAACCATAAACAAGACAATATCAATACTTACCCTAAACCCTAAAGAACACCCTACAAAAATTACAACCATAAACAAGAAATGGATAAAGAGTTTGAAGAACTTGCCCAAATTTTGGATTTCAACCATTACACAAGCATCACACCTAAACAAATTATAACAAATAACTAAACCCTAAAATAATCCAACAAAGAACCCACAACCATCACTACTCAACTTAAACACACATAACCAACAACGAAAATTAAAACCATAAACAAGAAATTATCAATACTTACCCTAAACCCTAAAGAACACCCTACAAAAATTACAACCATAAACAAGAAATGGATAAAGAGTTTGAAGAACTTGCCCAAATTTTGGTTTTCAACCATTACACAAGCATCACACCTAAACAAATTATAACAAATAAGTAAATCCTAAAATAACCCAACAAAGAACCCACAACCATCACTACTCAACTTAAACACACATAACCAACAACGAAAATTAAAACCATAAACAAGAAATTATCAATACTTACCCTAAACCCTAAAGAACACCCTACAAAAATTACAACCATAAACAAGAAATGGATAAAGAGTTTGAAGAACTTGCCCAAATTTTGGTTTTCAACCATTACACAAGCATCACACCTAAACAAATTATAACAAATAACTAAATCCTAAAATAACCCAACAAAGAACCCACAACCATCACTACTCAACTTAAACACACATAACCAACAACGAAAATTAAAACCATAAACAAGACATTATCAATACTTACCCTAAACCCTAAAGAACACCCTACAAAAATTACAACCATAAACAAGAAATGGATAAAGAGTTTGAAGAACTTGCCCAAATTTTGGTTTTCAACCATTACACAAGCATCACACCTAAACAAATTATAACAAATAACTAAACCCTAAAATAATCCAACAAAGAACCCACAACCATCACTCCTCAACTTAAACACACATAACCAACAACGAAAATTAAAACCATAAACAAGAAATTATCAATACTTACCCTAAACCCTAAAGAACACCCTACAAAAATTACAACCATAAACAAGAAATGGATAAAGAGTTTGAAGAACTTGCCCAAATTTTGGTTTTCAACCATTACACAAGCATCACACCTAAACAAATTATAACAAATAACTAAATCCTAAAATAACCCAACAAAGAACCCACAACCATCACTACTCAACTTAAACACACATAACCAACAACGAAAATTAAAACCATAAACAAGACATTATCAATACTTACCCTAAACCCTAAAGAACACCCTACAAAAATTACAACCAAAAACAAGAAATGGATAAAGAGTTTGAAGAACTTGCCCAAATTTTGGTTTTCAACCATTACACAAGCATCACACCTAAACAAATTATAACAAATAAGTAAATCCTAAAATAACCCAACAAAGAACCCACAACCATCACTACTCAACTTAAACACACATAACCAACAACGAAAATTAAAACCATAAACAAGAAATTATCAATACTTACCCTAAACCCTAAAGAACACCCAACAAAAATTACAACCATAAACAAGAAATGGATAAAGAGTTTGAAGAACTTGCCCAAATTTTGGTTTTCAACCATTACACAAGCATCACACCTAAACAAATTATAACAAATAACTAAACCCTAAAATAATCCAACAAAGAACCCACAACCATCACTACTCAACTTAAACACACATAACCAACAACGAAAATTAAAACCATAAACAAGACATTATCAATACTTACCCTAAACCCTAAAGAACACCCTACAAAAATTACAACCAAAAACAAGAAATGGATAAAGAGTTTGAAGAACTTGCCCAAATTTTGGTTTTCAACCATTACACAAGCATCACACCTAAACAAATTATAACAAATAAGTAAATCCTAAAATAACCCAACAAAGAACCCACAACCATCACTACTCAACTTAAACACACATAACCAACAACGAAAATTAAAACCATAAACAAGAAATTATCAATACTTACCCTAAACCCTAAAGAACACCCTACAAAAATTACAACCATAAACAAGAAATGGATAAAGAGTTTGAAGAACTTGCCCAAATTTTGGTTTTCAACCATTACACAAGCATCACACCTAAACAAATTATAACAAATAACTAAATCCTAAAATAACCCAACAAAGAACCCACAACCATCACTACTCAACTTAAACACACATAACCAACAACGAAAATTAAAACCATAAACAAGACATTATCAATACTTACCCTAAACCCTAAAGAACACCCTACAAAAATTACAACCATAAACAAGAAATGGATAAAGAGTTTGAAGAACTTGCCCAAATTTTGGATTTCAACCATTACACAAGCATCACACCTAAACAAATTATAACAAATAACTAAACCCTAAAATAATCCAACAAAGAACCCACAACCATCACTACTCAACTTAAACACACATAACCAACAACGAAAATTAAAACCATAAACAAGAAATTATCAATACTTACCCTAAACCCTAAAGAACACCCTACAAAAATTACAACCATAAACAAGAAATGGATAAAGAGTTTGAAGAACTTGCCCAAATTTTGGTTTTCAACCATTACACAAGCATCACACCTAAACAAATTATAACAAATAAGTAAATCCTAAAATAACCCAACAAAGAACCCACAACCATCACTACTCAACTTAAACACACATAACCAACAACGAAAATTAAAACCATAAACAAGAAATTATCAATACTTACCCTAAACCCTAAAGAACACCCTACAAAAATTACAACCATAAACAAGAAATGGATAAAGAGTTTGAAGAACTTGCCCAAATTTTGGTTTTCAACCATTACACAAGCATCACACCTAAACAAATTATAACAAATAACTAAATCCTAAAATAACCCAACAAAGAACCCACAACCATCACTACTCAACTTAAACACACATAACCAACAACGAAAATTAAAACCATAAACAAGACATTATCAATACTTACCCTAAACCCTAAAGAACACCCTACAAAAATTACAACCATAAACAAGAAATGGATAAAGAGTTTGAAGAACTTGCCCAAATTTTGGTTTTCAACCATTACACAAGCATCACACCTAAACAAATTATAACAAATAACTAAACCCTAAAATAATCCAACAAAGAACCCACAACCATCACTACTCAACTTAAACACACATAACCAATAACGAAAATTAAAACCATAAACAAGAAATTATCAATACTTACCCTAAACCCTAAAGAACACCCTACAAAAATTACAACCATAAACAAGAAATGGATAAAGAGTTTGAAGAACTTGCCCAAATTTTGGTTTTCAACCATTACACAAGCATCACACCTAAACAAATTATAACAAATAACTAAATCCTAAAATAACCCAACAAAGAACCCACAACCATCACTACTCAACTTAAACACACATAACCAACAACGAAAATTAAAACCATAAACAAGACATTATCAATACTTACCCTAAACCCTAAAGAACACCCTACAAAAATTACAACCATAAACAAGAAATGGATAAAGAGTTTGAAGAACTTGCCCAAATTTTGGATTTCAACCATTACACAAGCATCACACCTAAACAAATTATAACAAATAACTAAACCCTAAAATAATCCAACAAAGAACCCACAACCATCACTACTCAACTTAAACACACATAACCAACAACGAAAATTAAAACCATAAACAAGAAATTATCAATACTTACCCTAAACCCTAAAGAACACCCTACAAAAATTACAACCATAAACAAGAAATGGATAAAGAGTTTGAAGAACTTGCCCAAATTTTGGTTTTCAACCATTACACAAGCATCACACCTAAACAAATTATAACAAATAAGTAAATCCTAAAATAACCCAACAAAGAACCCACAACCATCACTACTCAACTTAAACACACATAACCAACAACGAAAATTAAAACCATAAACAAGACATTATCAATACTTACCCTAAACCCTAAAGAACACCCTACAAAAATTACAACCATAAACAAGAAATGGATAAAGAGTTTGAAGAACTTGCCCAAATTTTGGTTTTCAACCATTACACAAGCATCATACCTCAAATAACTAAATCCTAAAATAACCCAACAAAGAACCCACAACCATCACTACTCAACTTAAACACACATAACCAACAACGAAAATTAAAACCATAAACAAGAAATTATCAATACTTACCCTAAACCCTAAAGAACACCCTACAAAAATTACAACCATAAACAAGAAATGGATAAAGAGTTTGAAGAACTTGCCCAAATTTTGGTTTTCAACCATTACACAAGCATCACACCTAAACAAATTATAACAAATAACTAAATCTTAAAATAACCCAACAAAGAACCCACAACCATCACTACTCAACTTAAACACACATAACCAACAACGAAAATTAAAACCGTAAACAAGAGATTATCAATACTTACCCTAAACCCTAAAGAACACCCTACAAAAATTACAACCATAAACAAGAAATGGATAAAGAGTTTGAAGAACTTTCCCAAATTTTGGTTTTCAACCATTACACAAGCATCACACCTAAACAAATTATAACAAATAACTAAACCCTAAAATAATCCAACAAAGAACCCACAACCATCACTCCTCAACTTAAACACACATAACCAACAACGAAAATTAAAACCATAAACAAGAAATTATCAATACTTACCCTAAACCCTAAAGAACACCCTACAAAAATTACAACCATAAACAAGAAATGGATAAAGAGTTTGAAGAACTTGCCCAAATTTTGGTTTTCAACCATTACACAAGCATCACACCTAAACAAATTATAACAAATAACTAAATCCTAAAATAACCCAACAAAGAACCCACAACCATCACTACTCAACTTAAACACACATAACCAACAACGAAAATTAAAACCATAAACAAGACATTATCAATACTTACCCTAAACCCTAAAGAACACCCTACAAAAATTACAACCAAAAACAAGAAATGGATAAAGAGTTTGAAGAACTTGCCCAAATTTTGGTTTTCAACCATTACACAAGCATCACACCTAAACAAATTATAACAAATAAGTAAATCCTAAAATAACCCAACAAAGAACCCACAACCATCACTACTCAACTTAAACACACATAACCAACAACGAAAATTAAAACCATAAACAAGAAATTATCAATACTTACCCTAAACCCTAAAGAACACCCAACAAAAATTACAACCATAAACAAGAAATGGATAAAGAGTTTGAAGAACTTGCCCAAATTTTGGTTTTCAACCATTACACAAGCATCACACCTAAACAAATTATAACAAATAACTAAATCCTAAAATAACCCAACAAAGAACCCACAACCATCACTACTCAACTTAAACACACATAACCAACAACGAAAATTAAAACCATAAACAAGAAATTATCAATACTTACCCTAAACCCTAAAGAACACCCTACAAAAATTACAACCATAAACAAGAAATGGATAAAGAGTTTGAAGAACTTGCCCAAATTTTGGTTTTCAACCATTACACAAGCATCACACCTAAACAAATTATAACAAATAAGTAAATCCTAAAATAACCCAACAAAGAACCCACAACCATCACTACTCAACTTAAACACACATAACCAACAACGAAAATTAAAACCATAAACAAGACATTATCAATACTTACCCTAAACCCTAAAGAACACCCTACAAAAATTACAACCATAAACAAGAAATGGATAAAGAGTTTGAAGAACTTGCCCAAATTTTGGTTTTCAACCATTACACAAGCATCACACCTCAAATAACTAAATCCTAAAATAACCCAACAAAGAACCCACAACCATCACTACTCAACTTAAACACACGTAACCAACAACGAAAATTAAAACCATAAACAAGAAATTATCAATACTTACCCTAAACCCTAAAGAACACCCTACAAAAATTACAACCATAAACAAGAAATGGATAAAGAGTTTGAAGAACTTGCCCAAATTTTGGTTTTCAACCATTACACAAGCATCACACCTAAACAAATTATAACAAATAACTAAATCTTAAAATAACCCAACAAAGAACCCACAACCATCACTACTCAACTTAAACACACATAACCAACAACGAAAATTAAAACCATAAACAAGACATTATCAATACTTACCCTAAACCCTAAAGAACACCCTACAAAAATTACAACCAAAAACAAGAAATGGATAAAGAGTTTGAAGAACTTGCCCAAATTTTGGTTTTCAACCATTACACAAGCATCACACCTAAACAAATTATAACAAATAAGTAAATCCTAAAATAACCCAACAAAGAACCCACAACCATCACTACTCAACTTAAACACACATAACCAACAACGAAAATTAAAACCATAAACAAGAAATTATCAATACTTACCCTAAACCCTAAAGAACACCCTACAAAAATTACAACCATAAACAAGAAATGGATAAAGAGTTTGAAGAACTTGCCCAAATTTTGGATTTCAACCATTACACAAGCATCACACCTAAACAAATTATAACAAATAACTAAACCCTAAAATAATCCAACAAAGAACTCACAACCATCACTACTCAACTTAAACACACATAACCAACAACGAAAATTAAAACCATAAACAAGAAATTATCAATACTTACCCTAAACCCTAAAGAACACCCTACAAAAATTACAACCATAAACAAGAAATGGATAAAGAGTTTGAAGAACTTGCCCAAATTTTGGTTTTCAACCATTACACAAGCATCACACCTAAACAAATTATAACAAATAACTAAATCCTAAAATAACCCAACAAAGAACCCACAACCATCACTACTCAACTTAAACACACATAACCAACAACGAAAATTAAAACCATAAACAAGACATTATCAATACTTACCCTAAACCCTAAAGAACACCCTACAAAAATTACAACCATAAACAAGAAATGGATAAAGAGTTTGAAGAACTTGCCCAAATTTTGGATTTCAACCATTACACAAGCATCACACCTAAACAAATTATAACAAATAACTAAACCCTAAAATAATCCAACAAAGAACCCACAACCATCACTACTCAACTTAAACACACATAACCAACAACGAAAATTAAAACCATAAACAAGAAATTATCAATACTTACCCTAAACCCTAAAGAACACCCTACAAAAATTACAACCATAAACAAGAAATGGATAAAGAGTTTGAAGAACTTGCCCAAATTTTGGTTTTCAACCATTACACAAGCATCACACCTAAACAAATTATAACAAATAAGTAAATCCTAAAATAACCCAACAAAGAACCCACAACCATCACTACTCAACTTAAACACACATAACCAACAACGAAAATTAAAACCATAAACAAGAAATTATCAATACTTACCCTAAACCCTAAAGAACACCCTACAAAAATTACAACCATAAACAAGAAATGGATAAAGAGTTTGAAGAACTTGCCCAAATTTTGGTTTTCAACCATTACACAAGCATCACACCTAAACAAATTATAACAAATAACTAAATCCTAAAATAACCCAACAAAGAACCCACAACCATCACTACTCAACTTAAACACACATAACCAACAACGAAAATTAAAACCATAAACAAGAAATTATCAATACTTACCCTAAACCCTAAAGAACACCCTACAAAAATTACAACCATAAACAAGAAATGGATAAAGAGTTTGAAGAACTTGCCCAAATTTTGGTTTTCAACCATTACACAAGCATCACACCTAAACAAATTATAACAAATAACTAAATCTTAAAATAACCCAACAAAGAACCCACAACCATCACTACTCAACTTAAACACACATAACCAACAACGAAAATTAAAACCATAAACAAGACATTATCAATACTTACCCTAAACCCTAAAGAACACCCTACAAAAATTACAACCATAAACAAGAAATGGATAAAGAGTTTGAAGAACTTGCCCAAATTTTGGTTTTCAACCATTACACAAGCATCACACCTAAACAAATTATAACAAATAACTAAATCCTAAAATAACCCAACAAAGAACCCACAACCATCACTACTCAACTTAAACACACATAACCAACAACGAAAATTAAAACCATAAACAAGACATTATCAATACTTACCCTAAACCCTAAAGAACACCCTACAAAAATTACAACCATAAACAAGAAATGGATAAAGAGTTTGAAGAACTTGCCCAAATTTTGGATTTCAACCATTACACAAGCATCACACCTAAACAAATTATAACAAATAACTAAACCCTAAAATAATCCAACAAAGAACCCACAACCATCACTACTCAACTTAAACACACATAACCAACAACGAAAATTAAAACCATAAACAAGAAATTATCAATACTTACCCTAAACCCTAAAGAACACCCTACAAAAATTACAACCATAAACAAGAAATGGATAAAGAGTTTGAAGAACTTGCCCAAATTTTGGTTTTCAACCATTACACAAGCATCACACCTAAACAAATTATAACAAATAAGTAAATCCTAAAATAACCCAACAAAGAACCCACAACCATCACTACTCAACTTAAACACACATAACCAACAACGAAAATTAAAACCATAAACAAGAAATTATCAATACTTACCCTAAACCCTAAAGAACACCCTACAAAAATTACAACCATAAACAAGAAATGGATAAAGAGTTTGAAGAACTTGCCCAAATTTTGGTTTTCAACCATTACACAAGCATCACACCTAAACAAATTATAACAAATAACTAAATCCTAAAATAACCCAACAAAGAACCCACAACCATCACTACTCAACTTAAACACACATAACCAACAACGAAAATTAAAACCATAAACAAGAAATTATCAATACTTACCCTAAACCCTAAAGAACACCCTACAAAAATTACAACCATAAACAAGAAATGGATAAAGAGTTTGAAGAACTTGCCCAAATTTTGGTTTTCAACCATTACACAAGCATCACACCTAAACAAATTATAACAAATAACTAAATCTTAAAATAACCCAACAAAGAACCCACAACCATCACTACTCAACTTAAACACACATAACCAACAACGAAAATTAAAACCATAAACAAGACATTATCAATACTTACCCTAAACCCTAAAGAACACCCTACAAAAATTACAACCATAAACAAGAAATGGATAAAGAGTTTGAAGAACTTTCCCAAATTTTGGTTTTCAACCATTACACAAGCATCACACCTAAACAAATTATAACAAATAACTAAACCCTAAAATAATCCAACAAAGAACCCACAACCATCACTCCTCAACTTAAACACACATAACCAACAACGAAAATTAAAACCATAAACAAGAAATTATCAATACTTACCCTAAACCCTAAAGAACACCCTACAAAAATTACAACCATAAACAAGAAATGGATAAAGAGTTTGAAGAACTTGCCCAAATTTTGGTTTTCAACCATTACACAAGCATCACACCTAAACAAATTATAACAAATAACTAAATCCTAAAATAACCCAACAAAGAACCCACAACCATCACTACTCAACTTAAACACACATAACCAACAACGAAAATTAAAACCATAAACAAGACATTATCAATACTTACCCTAAACCCTAAAGAACACCCTACAAAAATTACAACCAAAAACAAGAAATGGATAAAGAGTTTGAAGAACTTGCCCAAATTTTGGTTTTCAACCATTACACAAGCATCACACCTAAACAAATTATAACAAATAAGTAAATCCTAAAATAACCCAACAAAGAACCCACAACCATCACTACTCAACTTAAACACACATAACCAACAACGAAAATTAAAACCATAAACAAGAAATTATCAATACTTACCCTAAACCCTAAAGAACACCCAACAAAAATTACAACCATAAACAAGAAATGGATAAAGAGTTTGAAGAACTTGCCCAAATTTTGGTTTTCAACCATTACACAAGCATCACACCTAAACAAATTATAACAAATAACTAAACCCTAAAATAATCCAACAAAGAACCCACAACCATCACTACTCAACTTAAACACACATAACCAACAACGAAAATTAAAACCATAAACAAGACATTATCAATACTTACCCTAAACCCTAAAGAACACCCTACAAAAATTACAACCAAAAACAAGAAATGGATAAAGAGTTTGAAGAACTTGCCCAAATTTTGGTTTTCAACCATTACACAAGCATCACACCTAAACAAATTATAAAAAATAAGTAAATCCTAAAATAACCCAACAAAGAACCCACAACCATCACTACTCAACTTAAACACACATAACCAACAACGAAAATTAAAACCATAAACAAGAAATTATCAATACTTACCCTAAACCCTAAAGAACACCCTACAAAAATTACAACCATAAACAAGAAATGGATAAAGAGTTTGAAGAACTTGCCCAAATTTTGGTTTTCAACCATTACACAAGCATCACACCTAAACAAATTATAACAAATAACTAAATCCTAAAATAACCCAACAAAGAACCCACAACCATCACTACTCAACTTAAACACACATAACCAACAACGAAAATTAAAACCATAAACAAGACATTATCAATACTTACCCTAAACCCTAAAGAACACCCTACAAAAATTACAACCATAAACAAGAAATGGATAAAGAGTTTGAAGAACTTGCCCAAATTTTGGATTTCAACCATTACACAAGCATCACACCTAAACAAATTATAACAAATAACTAAACCCTAAAATAATCCAACAAAGAACCCACAACCATCACTACTCAACTTAAACACACATAACCAACAACGAAAATTAAAACCATAAACAAGAAATTATCAATACTTACCCTAAACCCTAAAGAACACCCTACAAAAATTACAACCATAAACAAGAAATGGATAAAGAGTTTGAAGAACTTGCCCAAATTTTGGTTTTCAACCATTACACAAGCATCACACCTAAACAAATTATAACAAATAAGTAAATCCTAAAATAACCCAACAAAGAACCCACAACCATCACTACTCAACTTAAACACACATAACCAACAACGAAAATTAAAACCATAAACAAGAAATTATCAATACTTACCCTAAACCCTAAAGAACACCCTACAAAAATTACAACCATAAACAAGAAATGGATAAAGAGTTTGAAGAACTTGCCCAAATTTTGGTTTTCAACCATTACACAAGCATCACACCTAAACAAATTATAACAAATAACTAAATCCTAAAATAACCCAACAAAGAACCCACAACCATCACTACTCAACTTAAACACACATAACCAACAACGAAAATTAAAACCATAAACAAGACATTATCAATACTTACCCTAAACCCTAAAGAACACCCTACAAAAATTACAACCATAAACAAGAAATGGATAAAGAGTTTGAAGAACTTGCCCAAATTTTGGTTTTCAACCATTACACAAGCATCACACCTAAACAAATTATAACAAATAACTAAACCCTAAAATAATCCAACAAAGAACCCACAACCATCACTACTCAACTTAAACACACATAACCAATAACGAAAATTAAAACCATAAACAAGAAATTATCAATACTTACCCTAAACCCTAAAGAACACCCTACAAAAATTACAACCATAAACAAGAAATGGATAAAGAGTTTGAAGAACTTGCCCAAATTTTGGTTTTCAACCATTACACAAGCATCACACCTAAACAAATTATAACAAATAACTAAATCCTAAAATAACCCAACAAAGAACCCACAACCATCACTACTCAACTTAAACACACATAACCAACAACGAAAATTAAAACCATAAACAAGACATTATCAATACTTACCCTAAACCCTAAAGAACACCCTACAAAAATTACAACCATAAACAAGAAATGGATAAAGAGTTTGAAGAACTTGCCCAAATTTTGGATTTCAACCATTACACAAGCATCACACCTAAACAAATTATAACAAATAACTAAACCCTAAAATAATCCAACAAAGAACCCACAACCATCACTACTCAACTTAAACACACATAACCAACAACGAAAATTAAAACCATAAACAAGAAATTATCAATACTTACCCTAAACCCTAAAGAACACCCTACAAAAATTACAACCATAAACAAGAAATGGATAAAGAGTTTGAAGAACTTGCCCAAATTTTGGTTTTCAACCATTACACAAGCATCACACCTAAACAAATTATAACAAATAACTAAATCCTAAAATAACCCAACAAAGAACCCACAACCATCACTACTCAACTTAAACACACATAACCAACAACGAAAATTAAAACCATAAACAAGACATTATCAATACTTACCCTAAACCCTAAAGAACACCCTACAAAAATTACAACCAAAAACAAGAAATGGATAAAGAGTTTGAAGAACTTGCCCAAATTTTGGTTTTCAACCATTACACAAGCATCACACCTAAACAAATTATAACAAATAAGTAAATCCTAAAATAACCCAACAAAGAACCCACAACCATCACTACTCAACTTAAACACACATAACCAACAACGAAAATTAAAACCATAAACAAGAAATTATCAATACTTACCCTAAACCCTAAAGAACACCCTACAAAAATTACAACCATAAACAAGAAATGGATAGAGAGTTTGAAGAACTTGCCCAAATTTTGGTTTTCAACCATTACACAAGCATCACACCTAAACAAATTATAACAAATAACTAAATCCTAAAATAACCCAACAAAGAACCCACAACCATCACTACTCAACTTAAACACACATAACCAACAACGAAAATTAAAACCATAAACAAGACATTATCAATACTTACCCTAAACCCTAAAGAACACCCTACAAAAATTACAACCATAAACAAGAAATGGATAAAGAGTTTGAAGAACTTGCCCAAATTTTGGTTTTCAACCATTACACAAGCATCACACCTAAACAAATTATAACAAATAACTAAACCCTAAAATAATCCAACAAAGAACCCACAACCATCACTACTCAACTTAAACACACATAACCAATAACGAAAATTAAAACCATAAACAAGAAATTATCAATACTTACCCTAAACCCTAAAGAACACCCTACAAAAATTACAACCATAAACAAGAAATGGATAAAGAGTTTGAAGAACTTGCCCAAATTTTGGTTTTCAACCATTACACAAGCATCACACCTAAACAAATTATAACAAATAACTAAATCCTAAAATAACCCAACAAAGAACCCACAACCATCACTACTCAACTTAAACACACATAACCAACAACGAAAATTAAAACCATAAACAAGAAATTATCAATACTTACCCTAAACCCTAAAGAACACCCAACAAAAATTACAACCATAAACAAGAAATGGATAAAGAGTTTGAAGAACTTGCCCAAATTTTGGTTTTCAACCATTACACAAGCATCACACCTAAACAAATTATAACAAATAACTAAATCCTAAAATAACCCAACAAAGAACCCACAACCATCACTACTCAACTTAAACACACATAACCAACAACGAAAATTAAAACCATAAACAAGACATTATCAATACTTACCCTAAACCCTAAAGAACACCCTACAAAAATTACAACCAAAAACAAGAAATGGATAAAGAGTTTGAAGAACTTGCCCAAATTTTGGTTTTCAACCATTACACAAGCATCACACCTAAACAAATTATAACAAATAAGTAAATCCTAAAATAACCCAACAAAGAACCCACAACCATCACTACTCAACTTAAACACACATAACCAACAACGAAAATTAAAACCATAAACAAGAAATTATCAATACTTACCCTAAACCCTAAAGAACACCCTACAAAAATTACAACCATAAACAAGAAATGGATAAAGAGTTTGAAGAACTTGCCCAAATTTTGGTTTTCAACCATTACACAAGCATCACACCTAAACAAATTATAACAAATAACTAAATCCTAAAATAACCCAACAAAGAACCCACAACCATCACTACTCAACTTAAACACACATAACCAACAACGAAAATTAAAACCATAAACAAGACATTATCAATACTTACCCTAAACCCTAAAGAACACCCTACAAAAATTACAACCATAAACAAGAAATGGATAAAGAGTTTGAAGAACTTGCCCAAATTTTGGTTTTCAACCATTACACAAGCATCACACCTAAACAAATTATAACAAATAACTAAACCCTAAAATAATCCAACAAAGAACCCACAACCATCACTACTCAACTTAAACACACATAACCAACAACGAAAATTAAAACCATAAACAAGAAATTATCAATACTTACCCAAAACCCTAAAGAACACCCTACAAAAATTACAACCATAAACAAGAAATGGATAAAGAGTTTGAAGAACTTGCCCAAATTTAGGTTTTCAACCATTACACAAGCATCACACCTAAACAAATTATAACAAATAACTAAATCCTAAAATAACCCAACAAAGAACCCACAACCATCACTACTCAACTTAAACACACATAACCAACAACGAAAATTAAAACCATAAACAAGACATTATCAATACTTACCCTAAACCCTAAAGAACACCCTACAAAAATTACAACCATAAACAAGAAATGGATAAAGAGTTTGAAGAACTTGCCCAAATTTTGGATTTCAACCATTACACAAGCATCACACCTAAACAAATTATAACAAATAACTAAACCCTAAAATAATCCAACAAAGAACCCACAACCATCACTACTCAACTTAAACACACATAACCAACAACGAAAATTAAAACCATAAACAAGAAATTATCAATACTTACCCTAAACCCTAAAGAACACCCTACAAAAATTACAACCATAAACAAGAAATGGATAAAGAGTTTGAAGAACTTGCCCAAATTTTGGTTTTCAACCATTACACAAGCATCACACCTAAACAAATTATAACAAATAAGTAAATCCTAAAATAACCCAACAAAGAACCCACAACCATCACTACTCAACTTAAACACACATAACCAACAACGAAAATTAAAACCATAAACAAGACATTATCAATACTTACCCTAAACCCTAAAGAACACCCTACAAAAATTACAACCATAAACAAGAAATGGATAAAGAGTTTGAAGAACTTGCCCAAATTTTGGTTTTCAACCATTACACAAGCATCACACCTCAAATAACTAAATCCTAAAATAACCCAACAAAGAACCCACAACCATCACTACTCAACTTAAACACACGTAACCAACAACGAAAATTAAAACCATAAACAAGAAATTATCAATACTTACCCTAAACCCTAAAGAACACCCTACAAAAATTACAACCATAAACAAGAAATGGATAAAGAGTTTGAAGAACTTGCCCAAATTTTGGTTTTCAACCATTACACAAGCATCACACCTAAACAAATTATAACAAATAACTAAATCTTAAAATAACCCAACAAAGAACCCACAACCATCACTACTCAACTTAAACACACATAACCAACAACGAAAATTAAAACCATAAACAAGACATTATCAATACTTACCCTAAACCCTAAAGAACACCCTACAAAAATTACAACCAAAAACAAGAAATGGATAAAGAGTTTGAAGAACTTGGCCAAATTTTGGTTTTCAACCATTACACAAGCATCACACCTAAACAAATTATAACAAATAAGTAAATCCTAAAATAACCCAACAAAGAACCCACAACCATCACTACTCAACTTAAACACACATAACCAACAACGAAAATTAAAACCATAAACAAGAAATTATCAATACTTACCCTAAACCCTAAAGAACACCCTACAAAAATTACAACCATAAACAAGAAATGGATAAAAAGTTTGAAGAACTTGCCCAAATTTTGGTTTTCAACCATTACACAAGCATCACACCTAAACAAATTATAACAAATAACTAAATCCTAAAATAACCCAACAAAGAACCCACAACCATCACTACTCAACTTAAACACACATAACCAACAACGAAAATTAAAACCATAAACAAGACATTATCAATACTTACCCTAAACCCTAAAGAACACCCTACAAAAATTACAACCATAAACAAGAAATGGATAAAGAGTTTGAAGAACTTGCCCAAATTTTGGTTTTCAACCATTACACAAGCATCACACCTAAACAAATTATAACAAATAACTAAATCCTAAAATAACCCAACAAAGAACCCACAACCATCACTACTCAACTTAAACACACATAACCAACAACGAAAATTAAAACCATAAACAAGACATTATCAATACTTACCCTAAACCCTAAAGAACACCCTACAAAAATTACAACCAAAAACAAGAAATGGATAAAGAGTTTGAAGAACTTGCCCAAATTTTGGTTTTCAACCATTACACAAGCATCACACCTAAACAAATTATAACAAATAAGTAAATCCTAAAATAACCCAACAAAGAACCCACAACCATCACTACTCAACTTAAACACACATAACCAACAACGAAAATTAAAACCATAAACAAGAAATTATCAATACTTACCCTAAACCCTAAAGAACACCCAACAAAAATTACAACCATAAACAAGAAATGGATAAAGAGTTTGAAGAACTTGCCCAAATTTTGGTTTTCAACCATTACACAAGCATCACACCTAAACAAATTATAACAAATAACTAAACCCTAAAATAATCCAACAAAGAACCCACAACCATCACTACTCAACTTAAACACACATAACCAATAACGAAAATTAAAACCATAAACAAGAAATTAGCAATACTTACCCTAAACCCTAAAGAACACCCTACAAAAATTACAACCATAAACAAGAAATGGATAAAGAGTTTGAAGAACTTGCCCAAATTTTGGTTTTCAACCATTACACAAGCATCACACCTAAACAAATTATAACAAATAACTAAATCCAAAAATAACCCAACAAAGAACCCACAACCATCACTACTCAACTTAAACACACATAACCAACAACGAAAATTAAAACCATAAACAAGACATTATCAATACTTACCCTAAACCCTAAAGAACACCCTACAAAAATTACAACCAAAAACAAGAAATGGATAAAGAGTTTGAAGAACTTGCCCAAATTTTGGTTTTCAACCATTACACAAGCATCACACCTAAACAAATTATAACAAATAAGTAAATCCTAAAATAACCCAACAAAGAACCCACAACCATCACTACTCAACTTAAACACACATAACCAACAACGAAAATTAAAACCATAAACAAGAAATTATCAATACTTACCCTAAACCCTAAAGAACACCCTACAAAAATTACAACCATAAACAAGAAATGGATAAAGAGTTTGAAGAACTTGCCCAAATTTTGGTTTTCAACCATTACACAAGCATCACACCTAAACAAATTATAACAAATAACTAAATCCTAAAATAACCCAACAAAGAACCCACAACCATCACTACTCAACTTAAACACACATAACCAACAACGAAAATTAAAACCATAAACAAGACATTATCAATACTTACCCTAAACCCTAAAGAACACCCTACAAAAATTACAACCATAAACAAGAAATGGATAAAGAGTTTGAAGAACTTGCCCAAATTTTGGTTTTCAACCATTACACAAGCATCACACCTAAACAAATTATAACAAATAACTAAACCCTAAAATAATCCAACAAAGAACCCACAACCATCACTACTCAACTTAAACACACATAACCAATAACGAAAATTAAAACCATAAACAAGAAATTATCAATACTTACCCTAAACCCTAAAGAACACCCTACAAAAATTACAACCATAAACAAGAAATGGATAAAGAGTTTGAAGAACTTGCCCAAATTTTGGTTTTCAACCATTACACAAGCATCACACCTAAACAAATTATAACAAATAACTAAATCCTAAAATAACCCAACAAAGAACCCACAACCATCACTACTCAACTTAAACACACATAACCAACAACGAAAATTAAAACCATAAACAAGACATTATCAATACTTACCCTAAACCCTAAAGAACACCCTACAAAAATTACAACCATAAACAAGAAATGGATAAAGAGTTTGAAGAACTTGCCCAAATTTTGGATTTCAACCATTACACAAGCATCACACCTAAACAAATTATAACAAATAACTAAACCCTAAAATAATCCAACAAAGAACCCACAACCATCACTACTCAACTTAAACACACATAACCAACAACGAAAATTAAAACCATAAACAAGAAATTATCAATACTTACCCTAAACCCTAAAGAACACCCTACAAAAATTACAACCATAAACAAGAAATGGATAAAGAGTTTGAAGAACTTGCCCAAATTTTGGTTTTCAACCATTACACAAGCATCACACCTAAACAAATTATAACAAATAACTAAATCCTAAAATAACCCAACAAAGAACCCACAACCATCACTACTCAACTTAAACACACATAACCAACAACGAAAATTAAAACCATAAACAAGACATTATCAATACTTACCCTAAACCCTAAAGAACACCCTACAAAAATTACAACCATAAACAAGAAATGGATAAAGAGTTTGAAGAACTTGCCCAAATTTTGGTTTTCAACCATTACACAAGCATCAAACCTCAAATAACTAAATCCTAAAATAACCCAACAAAGAACCCACAACCATCACTACTCAACTTAAACACACGTAACCAACAACGAAAATTAAAACCATAAACAAGAAATTATCAATACTTACCCTAAACCCTAAAGAACACCCTACAAAAATTACAACCATAAACAAGAAATGGATAAAGAGTTTGAAGAACTTGCCCAAATTTTGGTTTTCAACCATTACACAAGCATCACACCTAAACAAATTATAACAAATAACTAAATCTTAAAATAACCCAACAAAGAACCCACAACCATCACTACTCAACTTAAACACACATAACCAACAACGAAAATTAAAACCATAAACAAGACATTATCAATACTTACCCTAAACCATAAAGAACACCCTACAAAAATTACAACCAAAAACAAGAAATGGATAAAGAGTTTGAAGAACTTGCCCAAATTTTGGTTTTCAACCATTACACAAGCATCACACCTAAACAAATTATAACAAATAACTAAATCCTAAAATAACCCAACAAAGAACCCACAACCATCACTACTCAACTTAAACACACATAACCAACAACGAAAATTAAAACCATAAACAAGAAATTATCAATACTTACCCTAAACCCTAAAGAACACCCTACAAAAATTACAACCATAAACAAGAAATGGATAAAGAGTTTGAAGAACTTGCCCAAATTTTGGTTTTCAACCATTACACAAGCATCACACCTAAACAAATTATAACAAATAACTAAATCCTAAAATAACCCAACAAAGAACCCACAACCATCACTACTCAACTTAAACACACATAACCAACAACGAAAATTAAAACCATAAACAAGACATTATCAATACTTACCCTAAACCCTAAAGAACACCCTACAAAAATTACAACCATAAACAAGAAATGGATAAAGAGTTTGAAGAACTTGCCCAAATTTTGGTTTTCAACCATTACACAAGCATCACACCTAAACAAATTATAACAAATAACTAAACCCTAAAATAATCCAACAAAGAACCCACAACCATCACTACTCAACTTAAACACACATAACCAATAACGAAAATTAAAACCATAAACAAGAAATTATCAATACTTACCCTAAACCCTAAAGAACACCCTACAAAAATTACAACCATAAACAAGAAATGGATAAAGAGTTTGAAGAACTTGCCCAAATTTTGGTTTTCAACCATTACACAAGCATCACACCTAAACAAATTATAACAAATAACTAAATCCTAAAATAACCCAACAAAGAACCCACAACCATCACTACTCAACTTAAACACACATAACCAATAACGAAAATTAAAACCATAAACAAGAAATTATCAATACTTACCCTAAACCCTAAAGAACACCCTACAAAAATTACAACCATAAACAAGAAATGGATAAAGAGTTTGAAGAACTTGCCCAAATTTTGGTTTTCAACCATTACACAAGCATCACACCTAAACAAATTATAACAAATAACTAAATCCTAAAATAACCCAACAAAGAACCCACAACCATCACTACTCAACTTAAACACACATAACCAACAACGAAAATTAAAACCATAAACAAGACATTATCAATACTTACCCTAAACCCTAAAGAACACCCTACAAAAATTACAACCATAAACAAGAAATGGATAAAGAGTTTGAAGAACTTGCCCAAATTTTGGATTTCAACCATTACACAAGCATCACACCTAAACAAATTATAACAAATAACTAAACCCTAAAATAACCCAACAAAGAACCCACAACCATCACTACTCAACTTAAACACACATAACCAATAACGAAAATTAAAACCATAAACAAGAAATTATCAATACTTACCCTAAACCCTAAAGAACACCCTACAAAAATTACAACCATAAACAAGAAATGGATAAAGAGTTTGAAGAACTTGCCCAAATTTTGGTTTTCAACCATTACACAAGCATCACACCTAAACAAATTATAACAAATAACTAAATCCTAAAATAACCCAACAAAGAACCCACAACCATCACTACTCAACTTAAACACACATAACCAACAACGAAAATTAAAACCATAAACAAGACATTATCAATACTTACCCTAAACCCTAAAGAACACCCTACAAAAATTACAACCATAAACAAGAAATGGATAAAGAGTTTGAAGAACTTGCCCAAATTTTGGATTTCAACCATTACACAAGCATCACACCTAAACAAATTATAACAAATAACTAAACCCTAAAATAACCCAACAAAGAACCCACAACCATCACTACTCAACTTAAACACACATAACCAACAACGAAAATTAAAACCATAAACAAGACATTATCAATACTTACCCTAAACCCTAAAGAACACCCTACAAAAATTACAACCATAAACAAGAAATGGATAAAGAGTTTGAAGAACTTGCCCAAATTTTGGTTTTCAACCATTACACAAGCATCACACCTAAACAAATTATAACAAATAACTAAACCCTAAAATAATCCAACAAAGAACCCACAACCATCACTACTCAACTTAAACACACATAACCAACAACGAAAATTAAAACCATAAACAAGACATTATCAATACTTACCCTAAACCCTAAAGAACACCCTACAAAAATTACAACCATAAACAAGAAATGGATAAAGAGTTTGAAGAACTTGCCCAAATTTTGGTTTTCAACCATTACACAAGCATCACACCTCAAATAACTAAATCCTAAAATAACCCAACAAAGAACCCACAACCATCACTACTCAACTTAAACACACATAACCAACAACGAAAATTAAAACCATAAACAAGAAATTATCAATACTTACCCTAAACCCTAAAGAACACCCTACAAAAATTACAACCATAAACAAGAAATGGATAAAGAGTTTGAAGAACTTGCCCAAATTTTGGTTTTGAACCATTACACAAGCATCACACCTAAACAAATTATAACAAATAACTAAATCTTAAAATAACCCAACAAAGAACCCACAACCATCACTACTCAACTTAAACACACATAACCAACAACGAAAATTAAAACCATAAACAAGACATTATCAACACTTACCCTAAACCCTAAAGAACACCCTACAAAAATTACAACCATAAACAAGAAATGGATAAAGAGTTTGAAGAACTTTCCCAAATTTTGGTTTTCAACCATTACACAAGCATCACACCTAAACAAATTATAACAAATAACTAAACCCTAAAATAATCCAACAAAGAACCCACAACCATCACTCCTCAACTTAAACACACATAACCAACAACGAAAATTAAAACCATAAACAAGAAATTATCAATACTTACCCTAAACCCTAAAGAACACCCTACAAAAATTACAACCATAAACAAGAAATGGATAAAGAGTTTGAAGAACTTGCCCAAATTTTGGTTTTCAACCATTACACAAGCATCACACCTAAACAAATTATAACAAATAACTAAATCCTAAAATAACCCAACAAAGAACCCACAACCATCACTACTCAACTTAAACACACATAACCAACAACGAAAATTAAAACCATAAACAAGACATTATCAATACTTACCCTAAACCCTAAAGAACACCCTACAAAAATTACAACCATAAACAAGAAATGGATAAAGAGTTTGAAGAACTTGCCCAAATTTTGGATTTCAACCATTACACAAGCATCACACCTAAACAAATTATAACAAATAACTAAACCCTAAAATAACCCAACAAAGAACCCACAACCATCACTACTCAACTTAAACACACATAACCAACAACGAAAATTAAAACCATAAACAAGACATTATCAATACTTACCCTAAACCCTAAAGAACACCCTACAAAAATTACAACCATAAACAAGAAATGGATAAAGAGTTTGAAGAACTTGCCCAAATTTTGGTTTTCAACCATTACACAAGCATCACACCTAAACAAATTATAACAAATAACTAAACCCTAAAATAATCCAACAAAGAACCCACAACCATCACTACTCAACTTAAACACACATAACCAACAACGAAAATTAAAACCATAAACAAGACATTATCAATACTTACCCTAAACCCTAAAGAACACCCTACAAAAATTACAACCATAAACAAGAAATGGATAAAGAGTTTGAAGAACTTGCCCAAATTTTGGTTTTCAACCATTACACAAGCATCACACCTCAAATAACTAAATCCTAAAATAACCCAACAAAGAACCCACAACCATCACTACTCAACTTAAACACACATAACCAACAACGAAAATTAAAACCATAAACAAGAAATTATCAATACTTACCCTAAACCCTAAAGAACACCCTACAAAAATTACAACCATAAACAAGAAATGGATAAAGAGTTTGAAGAACTTGCCCAAATTTTGGTTTTCAACCATTACACAAGCATCACACCTAAACAAATTATAACAAATAACTAAATCTTAAAATAACCCAACAAAGAACCCACAACCATCACTACTCAACTTAAACACACATAACCAACAACGAAAATTAAAACCATAAACAAGACATTATCAATACTTACCCTAAACCCTAAAGAACACCCTACAAAAATTACAACCAAAAACAAGAAATGGATAAAGAGTTTGAAGAACTTGCCCAAATTTTGGTTTTCAACCATTACACAAGCATCACACCTAAACAAATTATAACAAATAAGTAAATCCTAAAATAACCCAACAAAGAACCCACAACCATCACTACTCAACTTAAACACACATAACCAACAACGAAAATTAAAACCATAAACAAGAAATTATCAATACTTACCCTAAACCCTAAAGAACACCCTACAAAAATTACAACCATAAACAAGAAATGGATAAAGAGTTTGAAGAACTTGCCCAAATTTTGGTTTTCAACCATTACACAAGCATCACACCTAAACAAATTATAACAAATAACTAAATCCTAAAATAACCCAACAAAGAACCCACAACCATCACTATTCAACTTAAACACACATAACCAACAACGAAAATTAAAACCATAAACAAGACATTATCAATACTTACCCTAAACCCTAAAGAACACCCTACAAAAATTACAACCATAAACAAGAAATGGATAAAGAGTTTGAAGAACTTGCCCAAATTTTGGTTTTCAACCATTACACAAGCATCACACCTAAACAAATTATAACAAATAACTAAACCCTAAAATAATCCAACAAAGAACCCACAACCATCACTACTCAACTTAAACACACATAACCAATAACGAAAATTAAAACCATAAACAAGAAATTATCAATACTTACCCTAAACCCTAAAGAACACCCTACAAAAATTACAACCATAAACAAGAAATGGATAAAGAGTTTGAAGAACTTGCCCAAATTTTGGTTTTCAACCATTACACAAGCATCACACCTAAACAAATTATAACAAATAACTAAATCCTAAAATAACCCAACAAAGAACCCACAACCATCACTACTCAACTTAAACACACATAACCAACAACGAAAATTAAAACCATAAACAAGACATTATCAATACTTACCCTAAACCCTAAAGAACACCCTACAAAAATTACAACCATAAACAAGAAATGGATAAAGAGTTTGAAGAACTTGCCCAAATTTTGGATTTCAACCATTACACAAGCATCACACCTAAACAAATTATAACAAATAACTAAACCCTAAAATAACCCAACAAAGAACCCACAACCATCACTACTCAACTTAAACACACATAACCAACAACGAAAATTAAAACCATAAACAAGACATTATCAATACTTACCCTAAACCCTAAAGAACACCCTACAAAAATTACAACCATAAACAAGAAATGGATAAAGAGTTTGAAGAACTTGCCCAAATTTTGGTTTTCAACCATTACACAAGCATCACACCTAAACAAATTATAACAAATAACTAAACCCTAAAATAATCCAACAAAGAACCCACAACCATCACTACTCAACTTAAACACACATAACCAACAACGAAAATTAAAACCATAAACAAGACATTATCAATACTTACCCTAAACCCTAAAGAACACCCTACAAAAATTACAACCATAAACAAGAAATGGATAAAGAGTTTGAAGAACTTGCCCAAATTTTGGTTTTCAACCATTACACAAGCATCACACCTCAAATAACTAAATCCTAAAATAACCCAACAAAGAACCCACAACCATCACTACTCAACTTAAACACACATAACCAACAACGAAAATTAAAACCATAAACAAGAAATTATCAATACTTACCCTAAACCCTAAAGAACACCCTACAAAAATTACAACCATAAACAAGAAATGGATAAAGAGTTTGAAGAACTTGCCCAAATTTTGGTTTTCAACCATTACACAAGCATCACACCTAAACAAATTATAACAAATAACTAAATCTTAAAATAACCCAACAAAGAACCCACAACCATCACTACTCAACTTAAACACACATAACCAACAACGAAAATTAAAACCATAAACAAGACATTATCAACACTTACCCTAAACCCTAAAGAACACCCTACAAAAATTACAACCATAAACAAGAAATGGATAAAGAGTTTGAAGAACTTTCCCAAATTTTGGTTTTCAACCATTACACAAGCATCACACCTAAACAAATTATAACAAATAACTAAACCCTAAAATAATCCAACAAAGAACCCACAACCATCACTCCTCAACTTAAACACACATAACCAACAACGAAAATTAAAACCATAAACAAGAAATTATCAATACTTACCCTAAACCCTAAAGAACACCCTACAAAAATTACAACCATAAACAAGAAATGGATAAAGAGTTTGAAGAACTTGCCCAAATTTTGGTTTTCAACCATTACACAAGCATCACACCTAAACAAATTATAACAAATAACTAAATCCTAAAATAACCCAACAAAGAACCCACAACCATCACTACTCAACTTAAACACACATAACCAACAACGAAAATTAAAACCATAAACAAGACATTATCAATACTTACCCTAAACCCTAAAGAACACCCTACAAAAATTACAACCATAAACAAGAAATGGATAAAGAGTTTGAAGAACTTGCCCAAATTTTGGATTTCAACCATTACACAAGCATCACACCTAAACAAATTATAACAAATAACTAAACCCTAAAATAACCCAACAAAGAACCCACAACCATCACTACTCAACTTAAACACACATAACCAACAACGAAAATTAAAACCATAAACAAGACATTATCAATACTTACCCTAAACCCTAAAGAACACCCTACAAAAATTACAACCATAAACAAGAAATGGATAAAGAGTTTGAAGAACTTGCCCAAATTTTGGTTTTCAACCATTACACAAGCATCACACCTAAACAAATTATAACAAATAACTAAACCCTAAAATAATCCAACAAAGAACCCACAACCATCACTACTCAACTTAAACACACATAACCAACAACGAAAATTAAAACCATAAACAAGACATTATCAATACTTACCCTAAACCCTAAAGAACACCCTACAAAAATTACAACCATAAACAAGAAATGGATAAAGAGTTTGAAGAACTTGCCCAAATTTTGGTTTTCAACCATTACACAAGCATCACACCTCAAATAACTAAATCCTAAAATAACCCAACAAAGAACCCACAACCATCACTACTCAACTTAAACACACATAACCAACAACGAAAATTAAAACCATAAACAAGAAATTATCAATACTTACCCTAAACCCTAAAGAACACCCTACAAAAATTACAACCATAAACAAGAAATGGATAAAGAGTTTGAAGAACTTGCCCAAATTTTGGTTTTCAACCATTACACAAGCATCACACCTAAACAAATTATAACAAATAACTAAATCTTAAAATAACCCAACAAAGAACCCACAACCATCACTACTCAACTTAAACACACATAACCAACAACGAAAATTAAAACCATAAACAAGACATTATCAACACTTACCCTAAACCCTAAAGAACACCCTACAAAAATTACAACCATAAACAAGAAATGGATAAAGAGTTTGAAGAACTTTCCCAAATTTTGGTTTTCAACCATTACACAAGCATCACACCTAAACAAATTATAACAAATAACTAAACCCTAAAATAATCCAACAAAGAACCCACAACCATCACTCCTCAACTTAAACACACATAACCAACAACGAAAATTAAAACCATAAACAAGAAATTATCAATACTTACCCTAAACCCTAAAGAACACCCTACAAAAATTACAACCATAAACAAGAAATGGATAAAGAGTTTGAAGAACTTGCCCAAATTTTGGTTTTCAACCATTACACAAGCATCACACCTAAACAAATTATAACAAATAACTAAATCCTAAAATAACCCAACAAAGAACCCACAACCATCACTACTCAACTTAAACACACATAACCAACAACGAAAATTAAAACCATAAACAAGACATTATCAATACTTACCCTAAACCCTAAAGAACACCCTACAAAAATTACAACCATAAACAAGAAATGGATAAAGAGTTTGAAGAACTTTCCCAAATTTTGGTTTTCAACCATTACACAAGCATCACACCTAAACAAATTATAACAAATAACTAAACCCTAAAATAATCCAACAAAGAACCCACAACCATCACTACTCAACTTAAACACACATAACCAACAACGAAAATTAAAACCATAAACAAGAAATTATCAATACTTACCCTAAACCCTAAAGAACACCCTACAAAAATTACAACCATAAACAAGAAATGGATAAAGAGTTTGAAGAACTTGCCCAAATTTTGGTTTTCAACCATTACACAAGCATCACACCTAAACAAATTATAACAAATAACTAAATCCTAAAATAACCCAACAAAGAACCCACAACCATCACTACTCAACTTAAACACACATAACCAACAACGAAAATTAAAACCATTAACAAGACATTATCAATACTTACCCTAAACCCTAAAGAACACCCTACAAAAATTACAACCATAAACAAGAAATGGATAAAGAGTTTGAAGAACTTGCCCAAATTTTGGTTTTCAACCATTACACAAGCATCACACCTCAAATAACTAAATCCTAAAATAACCCAAGAAAGAACCCACAACCATCACTACTCAACTTAAACACACATAACCAACAACGAAAATTAAAACCATAAACAAGAAATTATCAATACTTACCCTAAACCCTAAAGAACACCCTACAAAAATTACAACCACAAACAAGAAATGGATAAAGAGTTTGAAGAACTTGCCCAAATTTTGGTTTTCAACCATTACACAAGCATCACACCTAAACAAATTATAACAAATAACTAAACCCTAAAATAACCCAACAAAGAACCCACAACCATCACTACTCAACTTAAAAACACATAACCAACAACGAAAATTAAAACCATAAACAAGAAAGTATCAATACTTACCCTAAACCCTAAAGAACACCCTACAAAAATTACAACCATAAACAAGAAATTACGTTTTTGAAGAACTTGCCCAAATTTTCGCAACACTCATCATAAACATAAAACGTGCCTTGTAATTTTCGCAACCCACAAACCTCCTCCCGAAATTGTGCTCTGTTTGAGCTGTTTTTACAACCATCGCCCGCTCACAGTAACAAACCCTCTGCGGTGAAGATGAAGCTCCAGAACTTGAGGTATACTCCATCATTTCTCTCTCTATTCACAATAAATCAATATACAATAGAAAAAAAAAATTTGTTAACAATAGATCAACATCACAGAGTTAGGGATAACCAAATTAAAAACCCTTTCAAGAAAACCCCAATTTACGAAAAACCCTAGAACGATACTACACATTTCGGTGTAAATTTACGAATCAAATAAGGGCAAAAACTTACCTCGTCGTACACAAATGTGCAAAGCTCCAAACTTTGGGTTGATCTCGAGTGGGTGTCGGGTAGCTTGTCGAGTGGCTGTCGGAGGTGGGTTCTACCTCTCTCGGGTCCCTTTCGCTCGTGACTCAGCAACGTCCTTCCCTCCCTCGTGCATGCCGGGTTTTTCCAGACCTTTTCAGTTTTGTTTATTTGATGTTTTAACTAAGTTTAAGTCTGGGTTGGGTTGGGTTGGGTTGGGTTGGGGGTTGGGTCAGCAAGGTCGGGGCGTGGGTCAGCTGGGTTTGGGCGTGGGTCAGGGTGTAACCACTTGATGGGGGTATTTTGGGCACAAAACCGCATAAAGTGATCACGTGCGTCGCACGTGATCACTGTTCCGTCAGTCACAGAGGCTTTCACTGACGGAATGCCTGAATTGCAAAAAATTGAAACTTTAGGGGGGTGGATTGCAAAAATTGAAACTTTGGAGGCGGAATTGCAAATCGCTGACAACTTTGGGGGGGTAAACTGTAATTTTCCCTTACAATAACTAGCCTCCGCAGTTGATTCAACCTTCCACCAAGCTCTTTCATCATATCATTGCCACCATGATCTGCCTCTATGACGCTATCTGCGCTTTTGTAAGAGTCGGAGACGTCCGACTAGCTTATACCATGGCCTTAAATTCGGTGGCGGATCAAGAATTTTTTTTTTTTTGACATGTCCACACAAGAAAGGGAAGGGGGATTCGAACTAGTGATCAACGCTTCATTAGGCGTGGTCCTAGATCAGGAATTGATTTTAATAGGGGCGACATAAGACATTAAAATAATAAAATAATATATTTTAGTTTATATAAAATATAAACTAAAATAACAATCATTTAGAAGCAAAAATAACAACAAAAAAGACATTTTATATTTTTTATTTCATTCTACAACCTAAACGGTTGATGTAAATTTTTTTATTAAAAAAAGACTACAAGTCCAAACCGCATTTCTCTATATGATGAAGCCACCTCTACCCCATCTCCTATCAATTGACATGTCACAATGTAAATAATATTTCCACCTAAAAAAAATTTAATGTTCTCACCTACTCTACAGACTTTACAATTCCCCAGTTCTACAATCCTCTAGAGTCTAGACTCTTCTTTGCTCCTACATGTTGAACACTTCAAACCAGCGGTCCATGAAGAACATGAAACCATGAAGACAACTAGGCTGTGTTTGGCAATGGAATGGAAAAAGGAGTGGAACGGTACTGTAGTAGATTTGACTGATATGAGAGAGAAAAAAGTAAGATTGTTTTGTATAAAAAAAGTGAAAAAATTTGTTTGTAGTGATTTTTTTATTTGAATAGTAATAAAAAGTGATTGATGTGATATAAAAAGTAAGAATGTTGGAGTTGATTTTAAGAAGATTTTTTTTAAATTTTTCGGTCCGGTCCTACCCGGCCCTTTGCCAAACACAGCCCTAGTACTCTCTGCGCCTCCCAATTCTCGGTCCGTAATCCCTCACAAACCAGCAACACTTCAAAAAGAGGCAAGGGAAGACAGGAAGAAGAGCCAGCCAAGAAGAAGAGAAAGACAGGAAGAAAAAGCAGCTTCAAAAAAAGGTGAAGGAAGACAGGAAGAAGGGCGAGCCCAGAAGACGAAAACAGGAAGAAGAAGCATGGGGTGGAAGAAGATCAAAGAGTAGGGACTACGGCCTAAAAATTTTTAGGAGAAACTTCACTTACCCCTCCATACTTTCGCGCTTTTTGCAGACACCCCCCCATTGTTCAAAACCTCTCACTTACGTGTATCAAAGTTTGAGTTTTGTTCACTTTGGCCCTTCCGTTAGGATTTTCTGTGAAATCCTAACAGAAGGGGTCGCATGTGCCGCGCACGTGTGAAAGAATTATGGGAAGCCCCGTTTTACCCCGGATGCGACCACGTGTACAAACACCCTTAGGGTTTTTTTTTAAGAAAATCACGAAAACTCGAAGATTGAAAAATGATTTGGATAGCCGTCTTCGTGAAGAACACAGGCCGATGACCACTGATCTTCGTCAACCCACCCAGTGAGTGTAAATTGGGATTCCACCCAGATTTAAATCGCGATTCCACCCAAATAAATGAACTCCAACCTTAAATCGCGACTCCACCTTGACTTAAATCGCGATTCCACCCAGTGCCTGTCTCGTGTAGATACGTTGGAAGATTTGTCTGTGAGCCATCTTCTTCGTCATTGCCATCTTTTCCAGGTATAGTCCCTTTTGTCAAATGATTTTAGTTGTTTTATTTATAGGTATGCCGAATCATCGACCATTATGGTCCCTTTTGTCCGTATGCCGAGTTTCACATTGTGGTCCCCTTTATTGTCGAATGTTGTCTATTTGTGGGTTGTCTATTTATGGGTTATATGGTTTTATTGTCAAAAGTCTGTCAAATAAAAAACGATTTGTGCACTGGTGGGTTGAATAAAGCAGGTGTCCACTTTCTTTGGTCGAATTGATGCTAGCAAAATGTTGGGGATTTTTCTATTTTTTAATTGGCTATTGTCGGTTGAAGAAACTTGACTGTCTGTTAGGGTTTGCTTTAGCAAAAAAGTCACTGCATATTTAGGGTTTAGCAATAATTAAGTCCATACTTAGAGTTAAATTCTCACTATTTGATTGCTATTGTTCACTGCAAAAAGTCACTGCATATTTAGGGTTTAGCAATAATTAAGTCCATACTTAGAGTTAAATTCTCACTGTTTGATTGTTGTTGTTCACTGCAAAAAGTCACTGCATATTTAGGGTTTAACAATAATTAAGTCCATACTTAGAATATTCTGGATGCTTTAGCCAAAAGTCACTGCATACTTATGGTTTTGCAATAATAGTATGCATACTTAATGGTTTATTTCTCACTGTTTGATTGCTGTTTAGGGTTTAGGGTTTGTTTGTTTAATGCTATTTTGGAATATTCTGCATGCTTTAGCTAAAGCTCACTGCATACTTATGGTTTAGCAATAATAGTATGCATACTTAATGGTTTATTTCTCACTGTTTGATTGATGTTTAGGGTTTAGGGTTTGTTTGTTTAATGCTTTGTTGGAATATTCTGCATGCTTTAGCCAAAGCTCACTACATGCTTTAGCCAAAGCTCATTGCATACTTATGGTCACTCAATGGTGTATTTTGTTGCTTCCTTTTTTTTGTTCAGTAAATATATGTTGCATTTTGTTTAATGCTTTTTGCATCCTGTCTCAATGTGGCAGGCCGCATAATGGCTAGTGACATATTGCTGTTTGAGGTCCATTACAATGGTTATTTCAATAGGACAAATAGGTGTACATATGTGGGTGGGTTTGTTCATAATCATTCAGTTCATGATGTACATAAGATGTCTTTCTTGGATATTGAGGAAATATGTAAGGATTATGGGTATAGGTTTGGTGACCTCATTCACTACAAGATACCTGATACGTCTTTAGATGAAGGATTAAGGCTGATATCATCTGATCGTGATGTCAATGAAATGGTTTCACACCATTTAGGGCATGGGCTAGCTGAGTTGTATTTGGTTTCGTTTGATGTTGTTGATGAAGATGCGGTAGATGACAATGCAGAAGAGGATGAAGAATATGAGAGGACTGTTGTATATAAAATGGATGCTTTATGAGATGAGGTTCTTAGTGTAGATACTGATGTTGAGTCATCAAATGGGGAGGAGCATGTAGAGTTAGAAAGGGTGGGGGGTTCGGGTGTTGTTGATGATGAAGCAGGGTTTAGGGATGAGGTAGGTGGGGGTGAGGAAGATGGGGGTGAGGAAGTTGGGGGTGGACATGTGGAAGAAATAAGGGGGAAGATGATGAAGATGATAGTGAAGATCTTTGTCCGAGTGACATACTTAGGTCGCCCGCTCCCAGTGCTAGTGACAATGAAGAAACATCAAGTCGTCGTGATGTCACCAAAAGAATTCCATTTACCAAAGAAGAGATGCAAAATCCAGTGTTGCAAATAGGTCATGTGTTTGGTGATGCGGTGCAGTTTAGAAAAGCGGTGAAGCAAGCAAATATTTTGAAGGGGAAGGATTTAGAGTTCCCAAGAAATGAAACCAAGAAGGTTATAGCTCGTTGCAAAGACAAGAAATGTAAGTACATGGTTTATGGGAAGAAGTTAAGGGATGAGTCCACATTTCTCTTGGTGTCAATGTATCCAAGACACTCATGCACTAGAAGATACAAGAATCACATGATTAATTCAGCTTGGATAGCTGAATGGTGCATGGACTCATTCAGAAACCAGCTAAACCTGCCTATAGACGTTTTGCAGAAACAGGTCAAAGCTAAGTGGAATGTAGATGCCCATGTTAGCTCATTGTATAGGGCAAGGAAGAAGGCGCAACAAAAAATTTATGAGAAGTTGGATGAGCAATACCATCGGTTATGGGACTACTGTGCAATGGTTAGGAAGACCAATGTGGGCAGCTATTTAATTCTTATGGTTGAGAGACCAATGCCCAAGGTCCCATGTAGGTTTTAGAGGTTATATGTATCATTCGCAGCAATGAAGACAGGTTTCTTACAAGGGTGTAGACCTGTGATAAGTGTAGATGCATGCTTCCTGAAGGGTAGGTACAAGGGCCAGTTAATGGCTGCTGTTGGGAGGGATGCCAACAATAGTATGTATCCACTGTCCATTGCGGTTGTAGAAGCAGAGACCAAGGATAGCTGGACTTGGTTCTTGGAGGCACTTATATCTGATCATGGCCCAGCACCAGCACAAGGGTGGACTTTTATATCTGATCGACAAAAGGTAAGCATACTTGTGTGCATAATGTCTAACATTTAACTTACTTGTATGAATAATGTCTGTCCTATTTTATCTTACCATATGTGTAGGGCCTAGTACCAAGCCTCGAACAGGTTTGTCCCACAGCTGAGCACCGTACATGTGTGAGACACCTGTATGCCAATTTCAGAAGTGCCGGTCACAAGGGGATATTGCCAAGGACATGCTTTGGACTGCTACATCATCTTATATCCAGACAGATTTCCATTATGCGATGGAAGAGAAGGGGGGAACCAAAAACCAGTGTGGGCACTGTAAGAAATGGGGTTACTACAAGAGAACATGCACTACAAGGCTGAGGCAAGATGATAGAAAAGAACAAGTACGAGAGTATTACAGATCCACTGCTGGAGTTGATTGGAATCTTGATATGGTAATTTTTAACTGCATACCCTCATGTTATGGTCTTTGTGAAATTGTCTTACTAATGGTTATTTCATAATTTTAGTTGTTCATGGGCAATTATTTTTTATGTTATTTTGTAGTTGGATGAGCCATCTAATGCCGCATCAGGAAGTGTAAGCAAAAGACAAATGGGAGGTACATCAACCAGTACTAGAACAAAAAGGCAAAGAGGAGGTCAAGCAACCGATGTTGATACTAGCCATGATGTAAGTCCTGTTTGTTTATTGTAGGTTCGGATTTTAATTTGATAGTAAAAACAAAATGTGACATAATCTTTTTTCAAAAATATGTAGGTTGTTCATACTACTCCTCAACCAAGTCAACAACCAACTACTCCAACTCAACTTCGCGCATCCCAAAGACGTGCCCCACCTGAGCGTCGTAATAGCCAATCCAATGTAAGGCTTGAAGTATTTAGTGTATGTGTTGTTTGTGAAATTATTGAAGCTGTTGTTGTGTCTCATTTTGGATTGTGAATGTAAGGCTTAAAGTATTTAGGCCTCGTTTGGTTCGCAGATTGTCTATTCCATTGGAAAAGGATTAGCTACCACAATGATTAACTATCACTGGGAATAGATTAGCTAGTCTCATTCCTTTGTTTGGTTGTAACGCTGGAATAGACTACCTAATCATATTCTTTTGTTTGGTACGATGCAATATGTTGGTGAATGGAATCGTATTGTGATCTTATTTCCTAAAATACCCTTATAATATAAATACAATTTATACCCAAAACAGGTATGTATAACGACCTGTGTTCAAGCGCGTATATATATATATATATATATATATATATATATATATATATATATATATATATATACACGCTTGAACACAGGTTATATATATATATAATTGAATTAAAAATCAAACTAAGAAAGTATAGAGAAAGAGAGATGGAGAAACAGAATAAAAAATAAATAAATAAACCCTAAATAGAATCAAAGAGAAACGATACAGAGAATCAAAAGAAATAAAAAAACTGAAGAAAAAAAAAAAACTGGGAAACAATATAGAGAAAAAAAAATCCAAGAAACAGAGAGAGAATGAAATAACCACGAAACAAAGAAGAAAAATCGAAGAGGAGAGGGAGAGAGAGATACCTTGCGCAGAGAAGAGAGATCGTTTCTCTTTGAGAGATGGAGATCGTTTTATAGAGTCTCTTTGAGAGACGTGGGTGCTAGAAGGGTGGGGTTGTTGTGGGCAATTTACATGATAATTTTAATCCAACGGGAAAGGATTAGCTAAGCCACTCGTTTTTTAGTGGCTTAGCTAACCCTGTGTGTATAGGATTAGTAATCCCATGGGAATAGACTATTCTCAGGAATAGAGTGTTACCAAACAAAGGATTAGCTATACCTAGTGTTAGCTAATCTAATCCAAGGGTCTAATCCGTGAACCAAACGGGGCCTTAGTGTATGTGCTGTTTGTGAAATTATTGAAGCTGTTGTTGTGTCTCATTTTGGATTGTGAATTCATTATTGAAGTATTTAGTGTATGTACTGTTTGTGAAATTATTGAAGTTGTTGTTGTGTCTCATTTTGGATTGTGAATTCATTATTGAAGTATTTAGTGTATGTGCTGTTTGTGAAATTATTGAAGCTATTGTTGTGTCTCATTTTGTACTGATAACAAAAATGTGCATTTGACATAATCTTTTTTCAAAAATATGTAGGTTGTTCATACTACTCCCCAACCAAGTGCACAACCAACTGCTCCAACTCAGCTTCACACATCCCAAACTCGTGCCCCAACTAAACTTCGTAATAGCCAATCCAATGTAAGCCTTATTATTTAGTGTATATGCTGATTTTGAATTTATTAAAGGCGTTATTAAAGAATTTGTTGTGTCTGATTTTGGATTTATTATCTAATATATTATTTTGATTAAAATCTACAGGTGGGTCTTGCAGTTAGAACCAAGAGGAAATTGTTGGGGTTAGCCACAAGATCAAGAGCTGCTGGTGATTTGAGGGTAGACGCTGGTAGTGTTAGGGACCCTAACCGCAAGGGCAAGCTGGTGATCGATATCACGGGTGAGCGTACTGGACCACCGAAAATTTCAGGAGGTGGACCACTATGTGCTTGGGGACTTCCATCGGCAGGTGGTATTACCTTTAGGGTTGCGCCCCGCCCCCCCCCCCCCCCCCCCCCCCTGATTTTGACATACCCAAATCTCAAGTGACCCCAAGTGAAACAATTCCACCTAAAGGTACACAAAATGCAAAAAGGGTCAAGGGAATGGGGAAATGGAAGCAAAAAATATGGCAACCATGAATGTTTCTAAGTTGGATGTAGGTTGTGAGTTTATGAATATAATTATTTTGTGACATAAAGCCAGACAGATGTAATTCTAATATTTTGTCTTCACCATATTAGCCAATGTGGTGGCTTTCTAATATTATTAATGTCTGTTATGTAATTATTTTGTGACATAAAGATAGGGTAATGAATCTTATGTAATTATTTTGTGACATGAAGACAGGTTAATGAATGTTATGTAATTATTTTGTGACATGCATACATGTTGTAATATTTGGTGTTCATGTTGTTTGCCAATGTGGTGGATTCTTGGATGGTAATTATTTTGGATGTTAACATTTTACAAAACAATTTTACAAGTATTACAATATTTTACAAGTGTTACACAATATAGTAGGTAAATTACTTGTATTGCACAAAAAAAGTCGACAACAAAATATTTTACTTGTCTCGCACAAAAATAGTAGGTCAATATTTTACAAGTGTTACACAATATTTTACAACGGTAGGTAAATTACTTGTATCACACAAAACAATACTATGTAAATTACTTGTCTCACACAAAAAAAGTCGACAACAAAATACATTACATCATAGGGTTTGCATTACACATTTCATTACATGCTCAGGGCAACATCAACCTTGAGGAATATCTATTAGACACGGGATAAAACATCAATACAGCAAGGAGGATAAATGAACATGCTAAGGCAAACCGGTACTTTATCTCCTTTGCATGAAATTTGTTCTTCTGCGCTTGTAATTGCATTTCAAAATTAACAGATGCAACCTCCATTTTGGCCTTATATTCAGCAACTTCAATCTTGCATTTCAAAATTTCATTCGAGATTGTTGTTCGAATCTGCGCACGTTCAGTCTTCAAATTCTCGTGCCACTCAAACAGTTTTGAAGCCACTCGCTTACCATGTTGACAAATATCCATATCTACCCATTTGAAAAACCCACATCCACGGTTGTCAGTGATAAGCGTCGAATGTTGCACATTCAAGCCCCTTAATTTACATATGTTAATTCCTTAGCATTGTTATTTGTTTGATTTTGTTTTGTTTTTGTGTTTTCAGGATATAAATCAAGATGCAATTAATTCCATTGATTTTGGGCTTAAAAGCACACTTTGAGAAGACCTAGAATATATGGTTAAACTTAACCAATCATGGTTAAGTTTAAATCAAATAAAGAAAATGATTAATTCGGAATTTCTCAAATTGGAGTCAAAATCGGATTGGATTCAATTTTGGATTCTGCATATGTCTCGGTATTTTGGCCATAACTTTCAGCTCAAATATCCGATTGAGGTGATTCAAGCGGCACTGGAAAGCTAACTCAAATTTCTACAAATCATTGTGAAATAGCATTTTCCTAATTCGGAGCGCCGAATTGCCAAAATTGCCCCGCAAGATAGGAACGCAATTCTGGGCGAATCCTATTCCGATTTGGACTTAGGTTTTCTTTATCATAATTGGACTTGGACTTAAATCTCCGAAATTTATAGGATTCCTAGGGCTTTTAGGACTCTCCTAAGCCCTATAAATAGGCCTCTAAGCATTGAGAAAAAACACACCGCCTCTTAGAGCAAAATTCAGTAAATTGTCTTTGGAGCTTAGGAGATCATGAGTGGCTAAACCTCTTCGTGGGGTATTGATGTAACCCTTTCCAAGCACAATGGTTTGATTGTATTTAATTTCTAGATTTTCAATTTATGCATGTTGATTGTATAATTATGAGGATTGCTACAATTGATTTATGTTCTTAATTATTAAATGCAATTGCTCTTAAATTCCAAAATCAATATTTGTGAAATTCTTCTCTTGTCTTAGAAAGTATTTTACTTTTATTGATCTCAAATCATTCTTGTTTTCTGTGATTATGAGGATGATGGTTATACAATGGGTTTAATTGACATATGATCAATAGGATTTGATAGGCCATGCCTAGGGAAGACGGATTGTACTACACCCTAGTTTAGTGTAATTTAGGTAGACAGTCCGTGCCAACCGAAGATGAGTTACACTTATTCATTGATTGTATGTATCCTGTTATAGAATTTGATAATTTATACCTAGGGAAGACGGGTCGTACCGCGTCTTAGTGGTTAGGTGGACGATCCGTGCCAACCGAAGATAGATTATGTTTATTATTTAATAAGGTAGTTTCTTGTTTATTTATAACATGCATAGAATGAATTTATGGTATTAATTATGATTAACCATTGTTGTGCGGATAGAGGTGAAGTCAATACACTACTCTCTCTCTCTTATTTTAAATCTCTTTTATTTTCATGCACTTTAGTTTTTAAGCAAATCAAATCAAAACCCCTTTTAATTAAGTTAACTTTGATCTTTTAATTTTGATAATTAAACCGTTGCAGTCCTTGAGGTTCGACACCCTCTCTATAGCCGTATCCTACAAAGATTCGTCCTATTGCGAGTGGTTATTTTTATAATTGATATTTTTGGTCACAAAAATACCACATCAATTTTTGGCGCCGTTGCCGGGGACTGCTTAACGGTTTTATTGTCACAATTTAAGGATTGATTTTAGCTTAATAATTCATTTTTCTACAAATTTTAATTCTGTGTGTGTTTTGTTTTTGTTTTATTTTAGAATTTGCAAACAGGTCCGTAGCTGCCTTCACTGTGACTGCGATCGAGCGCAGGTCGCGTGCGATCGATCCCTCCACTCCTGTGCTCACACCCATCTGCGGCAGTACGCTCGAGCGTACTCTGCCATGCGATCGAGCGCATTAGCAGCAGTCGGCTTCCAAATTTCCAGGGCACCTAAAGGCCGTTTGTGAGTTTTTATTTTTATTTTTCTGTTGTTATTTTATGTTAATTATATTAGTTTAGTTCATGTGGGGAGGCATTCCAACACCCCGTGGACCATGTTCATATTGCTATAGTCCTTATCATCATATTAGAGATTGTCCTACAGCGGGACAATTTTCTAATTATTCTAATGAGCATATGAACAGACCGTTCTCTAGACCGGGGAATGGCCATTATTCTGATTCCTATAGCCCGGCGTGGAGCAACCAGTCTAATCTCTCGTGGCAAACTCAAGCTCCTGGGAATTATGCTCCACAACGTCATGAACTGTACCATCAGGCATATCCTCAATTCAATGGTCAATCCTATTCTCCTCCATATCAAGCAAGTCCACAACAGATATACCAAACCGAACCACCTCCTCCGATGGGTTCTGACTTTCAAGAATATCAAGAAGAGCCATCTCCCATCTACTGGCCTTCACAACAACAATACCAGGCCGCACCACCTCCCTCAAATTCTAATTTTGAGGCTCGGATACTAAAAATGATAAGTGAGCTAACGGGTGAGATAAAGCAGACGGTGAAATCTCAACAGGAACTTTATACTCCTCAATTCTTCGCCGAGATAGACGCCAGGATGGAAGCTCATGTTGAACAAATCATCAACCACCTCAATAGGATGGAAGAAGAAGAGCTTCAAAGTCATCCGGTGGCCATTCCTGATGAAAACTACATGGAGGAAGAGAGTACTTTGTGTCATGAGCAAGCTATCACCACATTGAGGAGTGGAGAGGTGGTCGGAAACCACGTGGAAGAAAGGAAGGAGGAGCCAAAGGAGGAGCAAATTGAGGTCCCACAGGATCTACATCGGGAAAAAAGCAAGGAAGCGAGCACTGAGGCTTCTTCACCATCACCTCCTATTCCTGAGATGCCATATGAGCCTCGAGCCCCTATTCAAGGTAATCTGAAATCTTCATTTTTAGGGACAGATGACACTATCCCGGTCATTATTTCTTATGACTTACCAAGAGGCCAGGTGGGTAGTCTGTTAGGGCAGTTAGACGAGGAGAAAGAGACCATCGAGGTAGAAAAACTCCCCAAGTATTCTCCCCATTTTATTCCAATTCATGATTCCTTTTCGGATGAGAAATTGTTTGGAAATACTCAGAAGGATCTACCTCGATATGCTGACGTTTGGAATTACCCATTTGTGGGTAAAATTTATTCTCTTTGGTCCAAGAGAAGAAAAGATTGGTGCTTCAAATTTAAACTTAAGGGTCCGAGAATACTGTGCGAATCAAGGATGTGGATTCCGTTGACTTGGCGGATTCCATATATTTTGACTAGATGAGTCAGTTTCATAAGATCGAGTGCAGGCCCTGTGCGCTCGACTCCTCATTCCACCAGGGCATATGATCTCCATCCAGGTTTATTTTATCCATTGTTGCTTCATTCTTTGTTTATCTTTTTACAACAATGTGTGCACTTGATTGGTATTTGGTTGGAGTATCACTTTGTTTTTCAGGACATGTGTTTTTGCATACAAGTTTGGGGGTATGATATGCCCACATCTGCTCATTCAGGTATTTCTGTACTCTTGATCTTATTCTTTAGTTCTATACATACATTGGGGACAATGTATGATTCAAGTTTGGGGGTATGGAAAAACAAAACACGGTCCATTTTTGTTGTTATGTCATTCTTAAGCATATGGTTGAGCTTTGATTTTGGTTTAAATTTCATTGATAGGCTTAAAGTTATGAACACATGATCATATGACTTAGGGATTTTAAGTCTTGTTACTTACTTTTGGCAACATGAGATGCTTCTTGTTTCAATTTAAATCTATCTTGAGCACACTAGCACATGTCTGTGAGGTATGAATTTTGAGACCAATTATGTTTGTTTTCAATGTTGGGTGGCATATTGGATGAATAACTTTGGCATGATATATATGTATAAAATAAAAGAAAAAAATAAAAAATAAAAATAAAAATTCAAGTTTGAATTTTTCACTGAGTAACCGGACCTCTTGCCTCATTAAGCAGTGAGTGTTCGCGTCAAAAAGTGAAATCTTTTTGGGTTGATTAATAAAATGGCTAGCTTAGCTTCGTAGCCTTTTTGACTCGAGTTAGTAAGTCCTTAGGGGTGTCTTTACACCTAGTGCCCTAAAGCCATTTGGTTTGGGAGACATTGGCCTAACACTCGATACATGGGTCAACTAGAAAGCTTAAGGGAGCTAAGCATTGCAAAGCCTACAACAAGAAAAAAGAAAAAAAAAAAATGTATGCCTTGGTTGTTTCATTTGATATGAAGTCCAATAAATTCTGAGATGTTGATTCATTCATACTGGAATTATTTTGAAGCCTCATGATTATGTGTTAGTTCACTTTGCACTAATTGAAATTTATGTATCTCAATCTGCCATTTGTAAGTGATTTGACTTGTAAATTCCTTGGAATTTTGAAGATGAAGTTTATAATTTTAAGCTTGTTAATGAATGAGAACCATTATTTTTGTGATGCTTTATCCTTTTGAATGACATAATGATGACAATGTTTGTGGGTATCATTCCTGGAAAACCCTCACGAGACTTCACTCGTCCTCTAGGGAATGCCTAGGGGTTTAAAAGACTTGTTGCATATGCTAAATGCAATCGTACATCCCACGAAAGATGGACTTATCTTTTTGTTTTTCAGTTTATTTTCTGTTTTGTATTGCTAAGGGACTAGCAATATGTAAGTTTGGGGGTGTGATAAGCGTCGAATGTTGCACATTCAAGCCCCTTAATTTACATATGTTAATTCCTTAGCATTGTTATTTGTTTGATTTTGTTTTGTTTTTGTGTTTTCAGGATATAAATCAAGATGCAATTAATTCCATTGATTTTGGGCTTAAAAGCACACTTTGAGAAGACCTAGAATATATGGTTAAACTTAACCAATCATGGTTAAGTTTAAATCAAATAAAGAAAATGATTAATTCGGAATTTCTCAAATTGGAGTCAAAATCGGATTGGATTCAATTTTGGATTCTGCATATGTCTCGGTATTTTGGCCATAACTTTCAGCTCAAATATCCGATTGAGGTGATTCAAGCGGCACTGGAAAGCTAACTCAAATTTCTACAAATCATTGTGAAATAGCATTTTCCTAATTCGGAGCGCCGAATTGCCAAAATTGCCCCGCAAGATAGGAACGCAATTCTGGGCGAATCCTATTCCGATTTGGACTTAGGTTTTCTTTATCATAATTGGACTTGGACTTAAATCTCCGAAATTTATAGGATTCCTAGGGCTTTTAGGACTCTCCTAAGCCCTATAAATAGGCCTCTAAGCATTGAGAAAAAACACACCGCCTCTTAGAGCAAAATTCAGTAAATTGTCTTTGGAGCTTAGGAGATCATGAGTGGCTAAACCTCTTCGTGGGGTATTGATGTAACCCTTTCCAAGCACAATGGTTTGATTGTATTTAATTTCTAGATTTTCAATTTATGCATGTTGATTGTATAATTATGAGGATTGCTACAATTGATTTATGTTCTTAATTATTAAATGCAATTGCTCTTAAATTCCAAAATCAATATTTGTGAAATTCTTCTCTTGTCTTAGAAAGTATTTTACTTTTATTGATCTCAAATCATTCTTGTTTTCTGTGATTATGAGGATGATGGTTATACAATGGGTTTAATTGACATATGATCAATAGGATTTGATAGGCCATGCCTAGGGAAGACGGATTGTACTACACCCTAGTTTAGTGTAATTTAGGTAGACAGTCCGTGCCAACCGAAGATGGGTTACACTTATTCATTGATTGTATGTATCCTGTTATAGAATTTGATAATTTATACCTAGGGAAGACGGGTCGTACCGCGTCTTAGTGGTTAGGTGGACGATCCGTGCCAACCGAAGATAGATTATGTTTATTATTTAATAAGGTAGTTTCTTGTTTATTTATAACATGCATAGAATGAATTTATGAGATTAATTATGATTAACCATTGTTGTGCGGATAGAGGTGAAGTCAATACCCTACTCTCTCTCTCTTATTTTAAATCTCTTTTATTTTCATGCACTTTAGTTTTTAAGCAAATCAAATCAAAACCCCTTTTAATTAAGTTAACTTTGATCTTTTAATTTTGATAATTAAACCATTGCAGTCCTTGAGGTTCGACACCCTCTCTATAGCCGTATCCTACAAAGATTCGTCCTATTGCGAGTGGTTATTTTTATAATTGATATTTTTGGTCACAAAAATACCACATCAGTCAGCATTCTACACAATCAGATCAACATAAAATAAGATCCCTCACACAACTATTATGTACCATAAGCCACCAACAATATTTCTGGACAAAAATAGTGTATCTCACGTCAACCAAAAATACTTCATTCCAAATCCTTCCTAGAGTTTCAAAATGAATCAAAATATATCACAACCAATTTCATGAACAAACTAAACCTTAACCATACTCAGCTAGCTTCAATCAAAATAAAACACAAACTAAACCTCAAAATGAATCAAAATATATCACAGCCAATTTCATGAAGAAACTAAACCTTAAACCATACTCAGCTAGCTTCAATCAAAATATAACACAAACTAAACCTCAAAATGAATCAAAATATATCAAAACCAATTTCATTAATCAAATACCCAGCCAATCGAAAAAAATTCAGCAAATTTTCAGCTCAAATACCCAGCCAAGCAAAAAAATTCCAGCAAATACCCATCTCATTTACCCAGCCAACCCAAACAATTTCAGCAAATTTCCAGCTCATTTACCCAGCCAACCAAAACAATTTCAGCAAATACCCAGCTCATTTACCCAGCCAACGAACAAAAATTTCAGCAAATTTTCAGCTCATTTACCCAGCCAACCAAACAAATTTCAGCAAATACCCAGCTCATTTACCCAGCTAAACCCTAAAAATTTCAGCAAATACCCAGCTCATTTACCCAGCCAACCAACAAAAATTTCAGCAAATACCCATCTCAAATACCTAGCCAACCAACAAAAATTTCACCAAATTCCCAGCTCAAATACCCAGCCAACCAAACGAAACAAATTTCAGCAAAATACTCCGCTCACATTTTCGGCTAAGCAAAAAAAATTGCACCAAACACACAGCTAAAAACCGTAACCATCCCCAACATAATAAAAATGCCAAAATAAATCTTACCACGTAATTTGCACATGTATAAAACCTTTTACCGAAATTTGGTAGCGTGAATGCTGTTAAGATGCGTGATCTCCTCCCACATTTGCACATTGGATTGTTGGTTCCTGTTCCTGCGTCGATCACTTCACTGACTTCACTCTCGGCTTGATCCATAATGGGTATCAAATGGGTATAACCAAGCAGAATGATGAAATGGTCAGCACGAAGAAGAAGAACAAGAAATGCGGGCATGCCCGAAGAAGAAGAAAAATGTGGAAGAAAAGTGGAACGAAAAAAGAAGAAGATGATTTCGATTTAAATGGTGCAGAAGTAGGGCAAGAAAGAAGCGACTTCAGGGGTAAAACGGGGCTTCCCATAATTCTTTTGCACATGCGCGGCACGTGCGACCCCTTCCGTTAGGATTTCACAGAAAATCCTAACGGAAGGGCCAAAGTGAACGAAACTCAAACTTTGATACACGTAAGTGAGAGGTTTTGAACAATGGGGGGGTGTTTGCAAAAAGCGCGAAAGTATGGGGAGGGTAAGTGAAGTTTCCCCAAATTTTTAATATTACCTTGTAAAAGTGTTCTTTCTAAAAATTTTGTAGGGGCGGGCCTATGTAGATCCGAGCCAAGGAATAATGAAACCTCTTTTTAGGATATTTTTGTCATTGGAAAATATTGACAAGTTTTAATTATTTAAGGAAATTAACCACACATTTTTGTCCCCTTTATATCCACCAACTAAACCTCTACTTGTCTCCAAGAGGTAGTTCAATTGGCTGGGACCATGCTTAATGAAGCGGATGTCACTAGTTCGAATTCTCCTTCCCCTCTTATGCGGACACTTATAAAAAAAAAAAAAAAAAAAACTAAATCTCTACTTTCCCTGCAACTTCTCCTTGAGAACCAGAGAAAATTTTCCTTTTCCAATAAAGACAAAAAGAAAACGTTCGGATGCATGAGAATGAGGGGCAAGGTTGGTGGGGACGGAAAAAGGATCCTCTCAATTTCATTTGCCATTTAGGCAAAAATATGGGACATGGTTGTCCTTATCTTAAAAGATGGGAATAATATTGTCTCAATTGTTCCACATTTTTGCCTAAATGACTCCTTTCCGGTGGGGACTGTGGAGGTAGACCTGGAGCAGTTGAAGGGAGGGGTGCAGTGAAATAGGGGCTAGACTTAATTTGTAATTTGGATACTAATCATACTATATTACATCATTTGTTATTTTAAAAATTTTAACATATATAAATAATTGATTTAATAATTTGATTAATAGAGAGTGTCTTTAGTACTGAGGTTGCACAAAAGGTAGATTTTGTGCCAGCCACTAAATGACTGACACGTCAGCCTAGAGCAAGTTAGATAAAGGTCTAGGATGCATTAGATTATACCTTCTAATGTTAAAACTAGGTAAGACTGTAAGTTTTCTCAGTTTTCTTTCTCGCTCAATTTTCTTAGTTTTCTTTCACCTATCGCTGCCTAGCTCGCCGTCGTCCAGTCCACTGCCGTCCAGCTTACCCACACCGCGCAGGAAAAGATGAATAGAGAAATTGAGCCTTGCCGCCGTCCAGCCTAGTTCACTGTTGCTGCCCAGCCCACCGCCGCCTGGCCCACTGCCCAGATCGCCATCGTCTGCACCAATATCGCCACACCCGCACTGCCCAGCGAAAGGATCAATCTGGCAATATGTTGCAGAAGCATAGGATTTGGAGCTACTGATTTTCTTCAGAAAAACAAAAGAGAATGTTATTGTTCCTTGCTTGATTAGTGACGATTTCATATAAAATGAAGGGACCAATTAACTTTTGACATTAAAAGAAAAAAAAAAAAAATCAAAAGTTTCTGCTAGTAATAATAACAGCGTATACAAGCTAGAGTACTACACTGCTACTTTTCATATGGAAAGCAAAGTTCTTTGATTTTCAAGAAAAGTTGTCCTTAAGATTAACGGGAAAGACAACATAGACAGGGGAACAAAGACAGAGAGTTAGAGAAAAAAAAAAAAAAAAAAAAAAAAAAAAAGCATAGGGAAAGACACAGGAACAAAGACGAAGAGTTTAACAGTAGGTTTGTATAATCTAGTGCATTCAAACTTTTTTTCTAATTTAGAATAAGCTTAGTTGTCACTCATTGAATGATAGACACAAAAAGTCACTTTTGTGCAACCTCCACATATAAGTTATTCTCTTTGTGTTATCGACTACAAAATAGTCGTTGTAGCTGCATACAAACAGGAACAACGAATTTAATATACTACATGGTACAGACTACATAACCATGTCCCAAAGTAGTTTAACATTTCAACACTCTTATTTAATTACCTGCTCTATTTTAGCTTCAAAAAATATTAATAGGTTTTAAATATGTGAGTTCTAGCTTAAAGCACGTAAACCTAACAAATTATTTGTTTATGAGGTATGTTATATATCATTATCTCAATTTTTTTTTTTAATTTAATAAATTTATTATTAAAATTTTGAATTCATTAGGTCTCACTGTATAAAAATAATAAATTCACTCATTCACTGTATAAAAATAATTAAGAGAATAATTTTTATTATTTATCATTATCTAAAAGAAGAAATTACCAACTTTAAATACTTAAATATTTCTACATTGACTACTGAGGACAGGGGTTTTTCATTCATGCTTTGAATAACGATCTGATTTTTCGTCATGCATGCACGCGGTTTGATCGAGACAAATGTGGTAGACGACCAGCCACGATTCCTAAATTTTTTTAGGCAAACGCCCATTCTTAATTGTTTCTTTCAAATTCATTAATAAGTGCACTGTTCTTGAATACCTATCATATATAGTAGAATATTCATGCATTTAAACATCAATTTAAAAATTAATTACCCAACTACCTTTAAGACTCCCTCAATGAAATTAATTAAATCCCACCTCGCTTGTGTAAGGATGAAGGTCTAGTTAAATAGGCATCAACCCACCTCACTAAAATCTCATGAAGATAATTATGGAGAGGTCTATTTCCATTCAAATTAAGCTAATATTATTGATGTTGACATGCAGCGGATATATGGTCCGTGAGTGTGCAATGTATGGATAGTTCTCAATAAAGTCCGATGTCTTTAGTTTCGGGGTATTAATGTTAGAGATGGTAAGTGGACAAAAGAACAATTGCTTCCGAAATGGAGAGAATGTGGAGGATCTTTTAAGCTATGTAAGTACAATTATGCTTGGGTGCATTTCCCTTGTCCTATAACTGTGGCTCAAGTAAATTAACACATGAATTATCCTAATTATAATAGAACTTTCTTTTTGATATTGTGTTTGCCCATCTAAATCATATATTGTAGGCATGGAAAAACTGGAGAGAAGGGACTGCACGCTTCAAATATTGTGGATCTAACAATAAGGTCAGACTCAACAACTGAAATTATGAGACGCATTCACATTGGGTTACTATGTGTTCAAGAAAATGTGGCTGACAGACCCATGGCTTCAATAGTACTCATGCCTAATAAGTTACTCCATCACTCTTCCAATACCCTTGCAACCTGCATTTTTTATGCACAGTAACATTGACTCAGAGCCAGCATCTCGATGGGAGCAAAACATGTGCGATAGAGAATCAAATGAGAGACCTAATTAAAGGCAACTCCATCCAAGCCTTAGAAAATGAGGCTTCAATTACTGAGCCCTACCCTCGCTAGTGCCTTATAAAAGTTACATTAATTAAAAATATATATTTTGAAATTTTAAGCTACTATGCTCATGATTCTATACCATAGTAGTGTATTTAGTTTGTTGTTACTGTTTGTATGCACAGCTAGTACTCTTTGGTGGTTAAAAAAAAAAAAAAATCTCTTTGTTAAGGAGATGAAAATAAAAGTACATTGTCCCTGAATCCAATTGAAAATTTTTCTATCCATTTTGGTTGTAGTAATCTCAAATAATTTTACTTTTGTTAGAATATTAAATAAAGTGGTTCAGTTAACCATGCCAGTTCAGGAAAAAATAGATGTCTTGCATAAGGATTGTGATGCGAATCAACTAGTGACAAACCATGAAAAGGGATAGATTAGCTTGTTCGAGGGAGCCGTAATCTCTAATGACTGCTTCGAGAGAGCTTTGACTTTCAAAACACACTAAACTATATTCTGAATCAATATTCAAATAAATTATACATTTTTCGTTGAGAGTTCCACTTTAAATAGAGAAACAATAGACGACTATCGTTTAAATAATAGACCAATTAAGTCTTGATTTCCAAAGTTGTCAGTAGTCTTCGCTAGTTTGTTGAATGTCATACCAATTAAAGTAAAATGCTTTAATTATCGCCCGTTTATCGTATACATGTTTTTTTTTTATAATAAGATTTTAGATAATTCATGCATCTAATCTAAAACCTTATTATAAAAATAAAAAACATGCATAGGATAAACAAATACCTGTTTTGCTAGCCCTAATTCACCACACAAAAGTCCAATTTTATATCTCTTTCCCACAGTTTCTCAGCAATCAAGCAAAGCTAGAACAGCTCATAACATTAATTCTAGAGCAAATTCTTTGGAAACCGAAACTAAGCCAAACCCAACTTCAAAAGGCCAATGAACTTCAAGAAATGAGTTGCATTTTACTAAGAATGACTCTTAAAATATTAAATAAAATACTTAAAAAATGAACATGCACTTATTAGAGTAATTTCCACGAAATTTCTTCGGCTTGAAATAAATTTCTATCCTTTTTAAATTACACTTTAAAATCGCAATCTAGTACTAGTCTATGCAAGTGCCGTGCACTTGACTATTTCTCCATTGACGAAGGAATAGTACGCCAACCGCCATACTCAATGGACAACTACTTTCTTCAGTGGTCTAGTACGCGTTTCCTATTAATGCGGTTAAGGGGGATGGAATGTAAGACAGGGACAACGAACCTACCCATTTTTAATAGTCATGATTTAAAGTGATTACATGCATCAACTTTACATTTTGATCATGATTTTGTGATTTTTGAATTTTGTTAAAGGTGTTTATATGTTGGTGTTGTTGGCAGGTTTGAATTATGTCAAAACATAAATAAAAACTTGCATATATCAAATTGAACTCCACTAATTTAATTGAACAACGATTCGTCTCAAATTTGGCATGAACCATTTAAATAGGCGGGTGACAAAATTCAGCCAGCATAACTTATTTCTTTTCTTTCTTATTTTTCTTATTTTTTTCACCACTGAAGAAAGTAGTTGTCCATTGAGTATGGCGGTTGGCGTACTATTCCTTCGTCAATGGAGAAATAGTCAAGCGCACGGCACTTGCATAGACTAGTACTAGATTGCGATTTTAAAGTGTAATTTAAAAAGGATAGAAATTTATTTCAAGCCGAAGAAATTTCGTGGAAATTACTCTAATAAATGCATGTTTGTGATTGAGTTTGAGAAATAAACATTTTATGTTAAAAAAAGCTTTTAGGCAAAAATTTTATTTTTAAGCTTTTGTCAAGAATGTTTTTTGGCCATTTTTAGGTTTTTTGAACCCTTAAAAGTGTTTTTAATTTTTTTTACCAAACAAGTATTTTTTTTTTCTTCAAACGGACTTTTTGAGTGTTAAAAGCACTTTTAAGCCTCTCAAACGCAATTCCAAACAGACCCTAAATCTGTGATAAATAGTATTTTATGATTTTTGTTTTTGTTTTTTAATGTGAGTTTAATTCAATCATCAAATAATTGTCATCACGGAATAGTTCAGACGGCTAAAGACCACACTTCATGAAGTTGAGCTCACTGGTTTGAATCTCAATAGATGTTTGAATTTAATGAACTTCTTAATTTATAAGCTTTCTTTTCTTTTCTTTTTTGTTTTTATTTTTTGCTATTCTTTTTTAAGACGTTTAAAAAAAAAAAAAAAAATTATATTATATTGAAAAACCCACCCATAAACGCGGTTTATATGGTAGCATATCTAATGCTGAATGGCAATCAAATACACTCATCTCCTGTTACATATATAGCCCTTTAAGCCTAATGAACCTTAAGTGAACTGAAATTATATGGCCTTTCCCAAAAACTAAATGAAGAATTCTTGTTACATCCATCAAACACGATTGAGGATATAACTCACTGATCGGTATGATGATATGTCTGGTTCAACGGTAGTGAAAAACTCTAAACATATAAATATCACAATTTTATGCGGAATTAACGGATATTTATCAAAGCAAACAATCACCAAAATATGAACAATCACACACAAAGATTTTGGTGACGAAGAGGAAACCTTTTAGAAAACGTTCTAAAAGTAAAACCTCTCCGGGGCAGCCAAACACAGGAAATCACTATCAAAAGATTATCCAGAAATTACAGACACTAGGAACACTTACAACCCTTTGCAAGACCTTGACTCTGTAAGATCGACAAGCCTCCAACTTGTCTCCTCGCTCACAATCTTCTTCAACGTGATTCTCTTTTATCGAACCCTTCCGATAGACTTCAATTAAGCACACAATCAATACTAACAAAAATCCTCTAAGAGGAATCAATTTGGCTCACAACAAAATAATCACTCAAGCATAGCCTCACACGAACTCTCTGGGGGTGAAAATTCGTACTTCTCTCTTCTATAATGATGTATATATACCCCCGACAAAACCCTAGACCTAATCCACTTAAAATCACGTTTTTGGGCCTAAAACTTACGGGGTGTCCGGACATGTCAATGGGCGGTCCGGACACGGCTTTGCAGAGCAAGATTTTCATTTTTGGAAATGAGGTCCGGACCCGGGGAATTGCGGTCCGGACCCGGCCTGTCCAGTCTTGATCAACAGCTTCGATCGATCGGCGTTTGTGGTCCGATTGAGCTGAAATTTTGCAGAGACGTTCATAACACATGAATCTACATTATGAACGGTGGAGATTGGATTCTGAGCATTCTATATCAGTGTTTGAGCTCGTGAACAGTAGCATCTGCATTTTGGAACTGAATTAAGCCCACACAAGAATTAACAAACTCCTCCTTTGGCAATTCAGTGACAAAACCAAAATGTCGAGTCAATCCCATCATCTCCCCATATTTACTCCCCCTTTTTGTCACAGAATGACAAAAGGTCTTCATGTTTCCTGAAACACTTCACAAAATACATCAAGGCATATGTGGAACAAGAAGACATAAATAAAACTCATAATAAAAAAATGACGTAGAATGCGTAATCATAAAGAAACATCAGCAAAACTCCCCCTCAATGTATGACTCAATTAACAACAGGAAACTGGAAATGCAAAGCATGTTTCTCCCCCTTAAAAGTTAAATGAACACACATAATAACACATCAATGACTCATGTATTGCACAATGAATATCCAAACATGCTCAAAATATGCAAAATATACATGAGACTAGAAATGGCTAGAAACTCATATTGCTTAACCCAAGCCAAGAAAATGTTCCATTCAACCTATGCTTGTGTGGTGTGTGGGTAAGCCATCCAAAGAGAAAAAATTTCAATTTACAAAATGAGGAGAAAGTTTCACCACCATGAGGTTTTGACAAGTATATCAAATCAAAAGTCAAACCTTATCATACTAGGGCCTAGCCACTCTCATCCTATACAATTCTCTTCGTAAAATATTTTACACAAGTTTGACACAGTGAAATAAATTCCTTTTGGAATATGATCTTTTGATTTTATTTGTTTCACTATTTTGTTTATTTTTCTCTTTGAGAAAGTGTCCTTAAACTTTTGGTGTTTATCACAAAAGAGAAAGCAGGAATTTTTAAGCCCTAGGTTCAACTAGCATATGGTCAATTTGAAAAATATGACTAGTCAAAAACTTCATATGGTTACCTAACAGACCTCACAAATAAAATGAAACAAAACCTCAATATAAGCTTAATTGTGCACAAGAAATAAAGCATAGGCAAAAAGTACCACATAAGCTCAGGATTTAGGTAACCACAAAAACAAGTCCATTGACACAAATTTTCATCTCAAGCATATTAAGAACATTCCAAGATGCAAGGAATTAAATTCATAAAAAGCAACATGAGAAATTAATGAACTATCTAGGTGCATAAGACAAAATAAAGAAAAAAAAAACAACCAAAGTAAAATATTTTTGTCTTTTTGTTATTTTTCACAAAAGAAATGCACACAAACAAAATACAATTTCTAAACAAAATAAAACAAAAATGCAATGAAAATGAAAAACAACATGCTCTAGGATATGCAAAAGATATGCAAGAAAAACAATCCTAGACATGTGGGTGACTCACCTAACATAAGGTGAGATCATCCCCACTCCCCCTCAAGGGGTGAATGGTATCATCCTTCCTAACCCAAACTTGAGAAATCTTAGGTCTAGACTTATGACTTTGCTCAAACTTATCTAGCCTAGAAAGCACTTCTCTCATCATTATGACCAAACTCTCATTTTCTTTCCTAGAATAGGAATTTTCATTTATATGCACATGAGGTTTCAAATTAAAACAATGAGGTCGAATGTGACCCACTTTGCCACAGTGATGACATGTAGGGACAAACCTTTGTGAAGGTAATTTCCTAGGAGGTTGCACGACTCTAGGTGTAGGGCAAGATGCATGAAGCTCAATGTAGATTTTCTTACCTTTATTACCTTGAGGAGTCGGAGCAACTACTTGCTTTTCTTCACTTGAAGATTCTTCTACTTTCACTGGTTTAACAAAAACAGTCTTTGAAGTAGAAGCACGGTTAAAAGACAAAGAAGCAGTTTTATCAAATCCTAAGCCAGATCTGTCGCTAGATTGCTTTTGAATATGCAACATTTTATCAAGCTTTTCACTAGAGAATTTACTCAAGTGATTTCTAGATGCAATCAGATCATTTTGAAGGGATTTATTTTTAGCAATTAACACATGATTTTCAGATTTGAGAGTATTGCAAACAACATGTGAATCACTCAAAGATTTCAACAAATTATCCCTTTCAAGCTCAAGATTCTTAAAATCATTAACAATTTTCAAGTTAGTATTTCTAAGCATAGAAAACTTTTCCATTAAATTGTTAAAGGAGTTTTGAAGATCATTAACCCTATTTGATTCATTATCAGGGACAGACTGAACATCTAATTGATCAGAATCATCAGAATCATAAGATGCACCAAAAGCCATATAATTAGGAGTTTCTTCCTCATCAGTGTCACTCAATGTAATATTGAAAGCTTTTTGACCTTTTGGCTTATTACTCTTGAGGTTAGCACAATCCTTTTGCACATGACCATAGCCAGAACACTCATAACATTGTGGACCACGTGGGTCTCTTTCATTTCTAACCTGAGTACTCTCTTTTTGTTTTCCAAATTTCTTGGAAATTCTATGTTCATTTATAAAATACCTTCTAGCTATCAATGCAAGTTCCTCATCATCTGGTGAATCCTCATCAGATAACTCATCAGAGTTCTTCCTAAGAGTTCTAAGGGCAATATCCTTATTTTTCCTAGGTTGAGGCAAGGAAAACTCATAAGTTTGAAGAGCACCAACTAACTTTTCTATCCTCATGGTATTAAGATCAGTGCATGACTCAATAGTAGTTACCTTCATTCTGAATCTTTCAGGGAGTGATCTCATAACTTTTCTAATAAGCTTAGTGTCAGAAACTTTCTTTCCTAGATTTATCATGGAATTTCTAATTTCACTAAGTTTACCAAAAAATTCATTGAATGTCTCATCCTCTAACATTTTAATATCCTTAAACTGAGAAACTAACATTTGAAGTTTTGAAGCTTTAACAAGATTAGTTCCTTCATATGTAGTTTCTAGGATCTCCCATGCATCCTTGGCACTATCATAATTTGAAATTCTGGAGAACTCAGTTTGTGAAATTGCCAAGCATAGAGCATTCATAGCTTTGTCATTCGCCATACGAGTTTGTTTTTCAACATTAGACCATTCAGCTGTCGGCTTATCTGGAGCTTTAAATCCAGATTCAATGACATGCCAAACGTCTATAGATTTTAAGAAAAATCTCATACAGGATTTCCAATAGCCATAATTTGATCCATCAAAATTAGGCACAGTGTTAAGGGTTTGAGACATCTTAAACAAGAAACAAAGATCACACTCAGGAATTTAATCCTTCACGGAGTGAACCCGCTCTGATACCAATTGAAAAACTCTAAACAGATAAATATCACAATTTTATGCGGAATTAACGGATATTTATCAAAGCAAACAATCACCAAAATATGAACAATCACACACAAAGATTTTGGTGACGAAGAGGAAACCTTTTAGAAAACGTTCTAAAAGTAAAACCTCTCCGGGGCAGCCAAACCCAGGAAATCAGTATCAAAAGATTATCCAGAGATTACAGATACTAGGAACACTTACAACCCTTTGCAAGACCTTGATTCTGTAAGATCGACAAGCCTCCAACTTGTCTCCTCGCTCACAATCTTCTTCAACGTGATTCTCCTTTATCGAACCCTTCCGATAGACTTCAATTAAGCACACAATCAATACTAACAAAAATCCTCTAAGAGGAATCAATTTGGCTCACAGCAAAATAATCACTCAAGCACAGCCTCACACGAACTCTCTGAGGGTGAAAATTCGTAATTCTCTCTTCTATAATGATGTATATATACCCCCGACAAAACCCTAGACCTAATCCACTTAAAATCACGTTTTTGGGCCTAAAACTTACGGGATGTCCGGACATGTTAATGGGCGGTCCGGACATGGCTTTGCGGAGCAAGATTTTCGTTTTTGGAAATGAGGTCCAGACCCGGGGAATTGCGGTTCGGACCTGGCTTGTCCAGTCTTGATCAACAGCTCCGATCGATGGGCGTTTGTGGTCCGATTGAGCTGAAGTTTTGCAGGGACGTTCATAACACATGAATCTACATTATGATCGGTGGAGATTGGATTCTGAGCATTCTATATCAGTATTTGAGCCTGTGAACAGTAGCATCTGCATTTTGGAACTGAATTAAGCCCACAGAGGAACTAACAGGTAGTGTGCATAAAAAATGCAGGCTGCGAGGGCACCGATAAAGTGATAGAGAGACTATTAAGCATGAGAACGATTGAAGCCATAGTTGGCCTATCGGCTACAGTTTCTTGAACACATAGCAATCCTATGTGGATGCATCGCATTATTTCAGATGTTGAGCTAGCACTCAATGTCGGATCAATAAGATTTGATGCTGTGCCTTCTCTCCAATTCCGCCATGTCTGCAAGATAATAACATGGGCAGACATAATATCACTATCAATATCATGTACATTAACCCTAGTGCCACAATTATTGGCAAAAGGAAAATTTTAGGAAAATTTACCCAAAGGTATTTGTACTTACATAGCTTAGAAGATCTTCTAAATTTTCTCCTATACGGAAACAATTATTTTTCTGCCCAGACACCATTTCCAAAATTAATACACCGAAACTAAAGACATCAGTTTTTACTGAGAAATGTCCATGCATTGCATATTCTGAAGCCATATATCCACTGCATTAGGACATCGAGTAATAGCAGTATTGTTATTTGACAGGCAATAGTCTTCTAGAAATTGATTATAATTTATAGGAGGCAATAAAATATTTGATAGGATTTCCATCTTCCAAAAAAATAACACTAATTATATAACAGATAATAGAAAGCATGAAATCCTATCGTTAATTTTGTATAGATTTTGTTAGGATACTTACTAAGTTCCAACGATTCTTCTCGTATTTCCATGAGTTTGATCTAGTATAAACAATCTTTCCATGCCAAAATCTGCAATATTGGGGTTCATCTCTGAATCTAGTAGAATGTTACTAGTTTTGAGATCACGGTGAATAATATGAAATTGAGAGTCTTCGTGAAGATAAAGAAGCCCACAAGCAATGCCTACTATGATTTTGTAACGCCTCTCCCAATCCAGATGCAAGCGTTTGATTGGATCTACATATTCATTCAAGTGTATCAATCAACTGAACAAAGATATATACAATTGTGTTCAACCTAACATGCAATCTAAAATAAAAAAATAAAAATTATGAGTAGAATCAAAGATTTAAGCAGAAGTATTTTAATCATACCAAATAAGAAGTGATCGGGACTTGCATTAGGCATGAGCTCATAGACAAGAAGTCTTTCATTTCCTTCCAAGCAAAAACCTAAGAGTCTAACTAAATTAGAGTGTTGAAGCTTGGCCACTAACAAGACCTCGTTCTTAAATTCTTGATCACCTTGTTCAGAACCACTAGACAACCTTTTTACGGCTATTTCTTGTCCATTCGAGAGCATACCCTGATGAAAAGCATATTGAATATATATTACATGCGACCCGTAAGAATCCAAGATTATGGATCTAACTTGTTATGACAAAGAATTATATTGCTAAATTACCTTGTAAACAACACCAAATCCACCTTGCCCAAGCTTATTTGCATCTGAAAAATTCTCTATAGCAACTCCAATTGTAGCAAAGTCAAATTGCAATGAATCAGCACTAAGAATTCCATCCACAACTTCACATGAGGAACAAGTTAATACATCTGAATTAGCTAATATATAAGTGCATTGCTTAAATAAGAGCAAAATGCAATTTTAAATAGCCTAGGGGGTGGTTCAGCTACTCCCCAGGGCCAAATCCAAAAAATAGAATTTATAGGTTTGGCCCTCACCCCTAGGGCCCTAGGGGGCGGCTTCGGCCACCTCCAAGGACCAGTTGAAGGTGGCCGAAGCCAACCCCATGGCCCCAAGGGGTGGTTCACTTATCCCTTAGAGCCAAATCCAAAAAATTATAATTTATGTATTTGACCCTAAGGAGTGGCCGAACCTCTCCCTAGGGCCCTAGAGGGTGGCTTCGGCCACTCCCAAGGACCAGTTGGGGGTGGCCGTAGCCACCCCCATGCCTCAGCTAGGATGGCCGGCCATCCCCTATGACAAAAAAGGGGTGGCCGGCCACCTCATATTTTTTATTATTTTGTTTTATATTTTATATTTTTTTTAAAATTTAAATAATATTTTATTATTTTATTATTAATGGGATTGGTGATATGATGTAGACTCTTGGATGACTTTGAACGGCGAGAATTTCCAAACCTTGGTTCATAATTCAGCACAGAAATGAGTATAGCTTGATCATGAAGACATGGAATATTAATTGATAATTAATTAAAATCAAGGATCACTCGCACTAATTTTCCTACAATATTAATGAGATATACGATTTTGCATTCTACAACCCTTCTACCCATCATCTCTTAATATTTTATTTTATTTTATAAAATAAAATATTAAGAGATGGTGGGTTGTAAGCTGGGCTTGTTTTAAAAAAATAAAATAAAATATTAAGAGACGGTGGGTAGAAGGTTTGAAGAATGCACTATAGCATATTGGTCAAAGTCACGACAATCATGTCAAAGTTAACAGTAGTATTTGGTGCTAACGAGAATTTGGAAAAGTGAATGCCTTCATCATGGCTGTTCTATTTTCTACACCGTTGTGCACTGTATTCTTATTTTTCATGAAAGATTGGAAAAACCTTTTTTATTTAATTAATTTTTTTATTCAATTTATTAGTTTTTGAAACAGTAATAAAAATTAGGGTAAAGTCCACTTAACCCCCTCAAACTATCACCTTAACGACAATCTACCTTCAAAACTATCAATTGCGACAATTTATCTTCCAAACTAACAAAACAATAACAATGTATCCCCAATTTTAACAAAATAACGAAATTACCCTTACTAAAATAAAAACAAAAATATAATATTTAATTTTTTATTTTCAAAATTTTAAGGATATTTTTGTCTTATTAAAAATTTTATAGAGGTAATTTCATCATTTTGCTAGCATTGAGGGTACATTGTCATTGTTTTGGTAGTTTGAGCTGTAAATTGTCGTAATTGATAGTTTGAGGGTAGATTAGGACAAAGTTTTCCTCTAAACTGGGTTGGAGGAAATTCCTCCAACCTAATTTATAAAAATGACACGTGTCCCTTGAACATGTGAAAATCACATGTTTTTTTAATAGCATGGACAATGTTGAAATAAATTGTATTAAAAATTCATGTGCATCTTACATGCTATTAAAAAAAAAAGACAAGTGTCATTTTTATAGATTAGGTTAGAGAAAATTCATCCAATCTAATTTGAAGGAAAACTTTGTCCGGTAGATTATCATTGGGGTGGTAGTTTGAGGAGTATTAAGTGGATTTTACCCTAAAAATTAATTGGTGTGACGTTACAATGCAACTTAAGAGAATTTCAATTCCATATTTTTGTATTTAATTTTCTGAAACAAGTTTCAATATCACTTTGAGAATAAAACAAATATTTCTGAAAACGCAGCCTGATTTGATGATAATTAAAACGTTTATTGGGTGGATGTTGTGGTTCAATGTAAGCATACCTTTTTTTCCTTTTCTTTTTTCGGTACTTTAATATGATAGCTGTTTTCACGTATATGCCAAAAAATCCATTCTTCCCCTAAAGCAACAGTCTTTCAGCCACATATGCTAAGAACTTGAGAAACAGAGAATGGAGAAAAATGTATATTTATGATATGATTATCAACTTCAACTTGTTTATGTTTACTAAAATTTTCTAACCTTGTTAAGATGTGATTTTTTTTTTTTTGGTTTTTTATCTAATATGACGTTAGGTCTTCCGTTTTTAATGTTAGTTCTAACCTTGGTGAAAAAACAAACGTTATTCTCATGTTTAACCAAAAAAAAAAGAAAAAGTTAACCTTAGTTAGTAAACTGTTATTAATGACCTTCAATATTTAATGTGCATATTAAATGCTTAAACACTTGGCACCATTATATGTGAGTCCAAGGATATTTCTTCTAAACCGATTTGGAGGAAATTTCTGTCAAAAAAAAAGAAAAAAACAAAACAAAACAAAACAAAACAAAAAAAGGGTAGTCTAGTAAGTAAATAGAACCAGAAAACCAACAAAGCAAAAGTATGATCACAAATTAATCACTACTTTTCAATGATTTTTCTTTTCTTTTCTTTAAGTCAATGACGTCAACGCCCAAACCACTCCCACCCTCTTTTTCCAAAAGCCATATTTTTTTTTTCCTTTCAATTCTTTGATGTTTCATTCAATCTCGTTATATATATCAATCTCACTTTATCTCTACTACTTCAACTAACATATACTACTCATGGAGATAGCTTGTTTCCTATTCCCCATTTTTATGGCAATTCTCATGGTACATTTTTACATGGCAAGCCTAGTTATTGCAAGTGTTCCCAACATTACTACCGATTAGTCTGCTCTTCTTGCTTTAAAGGCTCAAATTTCTTATAATCCTCGTAATATTTTGACAAACAACTGGTCCTCTGGCACCTCTGTTTGTAGTTGGATCGGTATCACTTGTGGTTTTCGTCATCATTGAGTCACGGCCTTGAACCTTTCTTACATGGGTCTCATAGGCACCATTCCCCCACACATGGGGAACCTCTCATTTTTGGTTAGCCTCAGCATAAAAAACAACAGTTTTCATGGTTCTATGCCCAATGAGTTGGCTCGTCTTTACCGGTTGCGACTCTTATCTGTTGAATTCAATGATTTCACAGGTAGTATTCCACCATCTCTATCTAACATAGCTTCATTGGAAATAATAAGTATTGAATATAACAATCTTTCAGGCTCCATTCCTTCTTCCATCTTCAACATATCCACTTTGCAAGGAATTTATCTAACAGAGAACAAGCTTTCTGGTTTGATGCCCTCCATTATCTTCAATATGTCTTCACTGGAAGTCATAGATCTTTACACTAACGAGTTGTCTGGTGAACTTCCAGAAGATATGTTTAATCATCTTCCCAAATTACAATGGCTTGATGAGTCTCATAATCAGTTTCATGGAAAAATTACATCCACTTTGTTCAAGTGCAAACAATTGCAATATTTATCACTATGGGATAATAGTTTTACAAGGGGAGTACCTTCGAAAATTGGGAACTTAACCATGCTTACTAAGTTATACCTTGGCTATAACAACTTTGAAGGTTTGTATAGTTTTTTTTTAAGCTTTTGTAGATTAAACTTCAATATTTGTTTCTAAATGGTAACTATTTTATAGGTACTATCCGATCTACTTTGTTTCAGTGCAAACAACTGCAAATTCTATCATTGCAAGTTAATAGATTCATAGGAAGTGTACCTTCAGAAATTGGGGACTTAATCATGCTCACAAATTTATATCTTTACGATAATAGCATTGGAGGTACGTTTAGTCATGTTTTAGTTGTTGATTACATGGATGACATCATTGACTCGACATATTAGCTTTTTCATTGCCTTCGATGGGCCTGGTACCTTTCAATTGAACATCTAGCAATGTTTTTTCCTCTTGCATTTGTATTTTTTTTATTTTTTTAGGGGTGGGCTTCATTCAAATGAGAAAAGGATAATAAATATTTAATTTAAAATAAATGACTAACATAATTGTTTACTTTAGACGAAACGTTTTTCAAAATATCATGACTAATTAACTGGAAAATTGTTACAAGAATTCGTAACAGACCATGTTACTCGTGCTTTGATAGGAAACGAAGCCAGGTCTTGCGCCTTCTTCTTGCCTATGGTTGCTAATTGAGAGATAGCAAGGATTTTAGAGAGGATCCTTAGCCTCTTTCAAACACTAGGTTTGAGGAATTAACTTTGCTTGCCTTTCATTCATCCAACGTGGGGTTTAAATAAGGTTACAAAGACCAAATCTCATTAGACACTGACAATAAATACTTTCCCTACTAGGAGATATTTCCCTTTATTTCCCAAACTCGGAGAATCTCCCTAAAACCCTAAAACAGCAACGGAGAATATTACGCTTTATTGGAATTGTAAAATAATTAATCTAGCTACGTAAATGGAGCACAACCTTCCTTATTGAAAATAGAAAATATACTCTAATAGACTATTATCCTTATTGGACTCTATGCTTGTAACAAAAATCTTCTACTCCGTTAAATTTTTGCAAGACTTACCAAAAATTAATCAAGATAGACGAGTTTAAATATATATCAGTTTAAGAAAAACGAATTTTTCTAAAACGTAGCTTGATTTGATGGTAATTTAAAACAATATTGTCATGGGTTCAATATTATCATTGGTAAACATTCAAAATATACATTTAGTCTTATTTTAGTCTACTAGAAATTACCTTCTTCTTTTTTTTGGAACTTAACTACAACAACTTTGAAAGTATTTTTAGTCCTGATTTAGTTGATTGATTATATAAATAACATCATTTACTAATTAGGATATTGACTTTTGATTGCCTCGGATTGGATACCTTTCAATTAGAACTACAAAACAATTATGCACAACATTCTAGGAAACAAAAGGATGTAATTAAGAAATTCTATGAAAATAGAAAACTCTAGTGGATAGTAATCTAGTCTTTGTTTATTTATATTTTTGTTCTCTTTCGAAAACATTAAAAAATATCCTCAACATAAAAAATAAAATAAAAAACTACTAAATACACAGATAATTTTCACCTTTATATCACATGAATTTGTTTTTTTTAAAAAAAAAAAAAAAAAAAAAATTAAAAACGAAAAATATCCCAAAAAAACATATTAACAAACAAAGTATATTGTTGCTAGAGTGCTATCCCATGGGTTGGAAGGGCCGCACTCCTAACTTAGTGTTGATTGGTGATTGGTGATCGGTGAGATATGTGGGTTGCGATTTTCTAATGGAGGTGCTTGCATGCACAAATTAAGTAGTGCAACAAAAACAAAATGATTTCTAGTAACGTTGTATTAGCATAGAAATAAAAGTAAGCAAATGACTAAATGTACTCTATTGCTTGTTATCTATTGATCATTACTGCTTCAATCCACACCCACTTAACAATGTTAAGCCCATTGAGCATTGCCTTCTTAAAGCATTATTTAGACAACAACAAATTTGCCAACCATTATTTCTTCATGCATTTTGCGTGACTCAATTGAACATGCTAACCAAATTGGTATTTGATTAGTTTAAAACAAAGAGTGTGTTAAAAAAACTTTTGTCTTCACCTCTTGTAGCCTTTTTCTTTTTCCCCTTTCTCCTCTTCTTTGCATATTGAAAGTTAAGGTTTAGAAAATATCACATCCATGGCTCATGCTAATAACAAATTAATATGATTGTCCACATAGCTCAACTAATAAATTAAATAGAGGCTCAATCGATAAGGTGGCCAACCAGGAGAGTGGAGGGAGTGACTTATTTATTAATTAGCTCTTAATCTTTTCACTTGTATGTATGATTCATTCAAAGCACATTATTTTTTTTGTTTTGAATAATAATGTGTGGTTGTTCATATTGTGTTAGGTGCAATACCAAATGAGATTGGTAATCTACAAAACCTTGAGGCCATCCATATTGGTTTCAACAACTTCAATGGTTCAATTCCATTTGAAATCTTTAATATCTCAACAATACGAAGAATTGGTATGACTTTCAATAACCTCTCAGGCCATCTTCCATCAAATGCAAATGCAGGCCTCTTCCTTCCAAATCTTGAGTATCTTTATCTTTCTGATAACAAACTGAGTGAAATAATACCTAGCTCTATCTCCAATGCTTCGAAACTCACTCTATTAGATCTAGGAAACAACTCATTCTCAGGCTTAATTCCTAAACCACTTGGTAATTTAAGGCTCCTCAAATGGCTCTACCTATATGGAAATAATTTGACCATTGAATCATCTACTCCAAAATTCAACTTTTTCTCTTCTTTGTTAAATTTGGCATATCTAAACTTTTTAGAATTGTCAGATAATCCATTGAATGGCGTCCTTCCTAGTTCCATTGGAAATCTCTCAACTTCTCTTCAACAACTCTACATAGATAATTGCAATATTGAGGGCATCATTTCAAGAGATATAGGAAATTTAAGCAACTTGGTGACTTTGTCTTTAGATCTCAATAAATTGGATGGACCTATTCCAACTATAGTGGGAAGATTGCACAAGCTTCAAGCTCTCCATCTTTTTAATAATAGACTAGAAGGTCCCATCCCATCCTATCTTTGTCATTTAGAGAGCTTGTTCAAGTTGGATTTAGGTGGTAATGAGCTTTCTGGACCTATTCCTGTATGTGTAAATAATCTCACATTTCTAAGATATCTTTACTTAGGCTTCAACCAATTAACTTCCACCATTCCCTTGAGCTTGTGGAGCCTTACATATATCTTGGAGGTCCAACTCTCATCAAATTATCTAAGTGGCCCTCTCTCATCAAAGATTGGAAATTTGAAGGTCTTGAGAGTATTAGAGTTATCAAGAAATCAACTATTTGGTCATATCCCAACAACAATTGGTGGCCTCAAAGATCTAGCTAATCTCTCTTTGGCGAACAATAAATTTGAAGGCTCAATTCCTGAATCATTTGGTGAACTAGTAAGCTTGGAATTCTTGGATCTTTCTAGTAACAATTTATCTGGAGAGATTCCCACTTCCTTAGAAGCGCTTTCGTATCTCAAATATCTAAATGTCTCTTTCAATAGACTGGGACGAAAAATTCCTGTAGGAGGACCATTTCTACACTTCTTCGCTGCATCATTTATGTCAAATGATGGACTTTGTGGTGCTCCCCGATTTCAAGTTACCCCATGTAAAGAAGGTGTTTCTCGAGCCAAAAAGACCGCAGCAATACGTATACTAAAGTATGTATTACCAACAATTGAATCAACAATGCTTGTAGTTGTGCTTGTATTAGGATGGACAAGATGCAGAAAACAGAATGCGATGCAAACTTGATACCTCTAGCGACATGGAGAAGAATTTCCCAACAAGAACTTCTACAAGCAACAGAAGGTTTTAGTTCACACAACTTACTAGGTATTGGGAGCTTTGGATCAGTATATCAAGGAACACTTTCAGATGGAATGATTGTTGCCATAAAAGTTTTCAACTTGGAAGTAGAAGGGACATTCAAGAGTTTTGATACAGAGTGTGGGATACTACACAATATTCGTCATCGAAATCTTGTCAAAATCATTACCACATGTAGTAACATGAACTTTAAAGCTTTTGTGTTGGAATACATGCCTAATGGGAACCTAGAGAAGTGGTTGTATTCTCAAGACCACTGTTTGAGTATCTTACAAAGACTAAATATAATGATCAATGTCGCGTCAGCATTGGAATACCTTCACTATGGTTCTTCAACACCTATTGCTCATTGTGATTTGAAACCTAGCAATATCTTATTAGATGAAAATTTGGTCGCGCATGTTGCTGATTTTGGCATTGCCAAGTTGCTTGGTGCTGGGGATTCTATGATACAAACTATGACTCTTGCTACTATTGGGTATATGGCACCAGGTGATGTTTTTAGTCTACAACTTGAATTTACTTGTTTATCAATCTACTCGTTCATACATGGATAAATATAGCTTTTTGGTTTAATACTAATTTTACCACTTTATATATTTGAAATATATAATTATCTTCTGATGATTAGTTTTTCTATTACAAACAGAGTATGGATCGGAAGGAATTGTTTCTACAAGAGGCGATGTGTATAGTTATGGTATTTTGCTGATGGAAACTTTCACAAGAAAGAAACCTACAGATAACATTTTTGCTGGAGAAATGAGCTTGAAGCATTGGGTAGAGGAATCATCAACCCATTCAGTAACTAAAGTTACTGATGCCTATTTGTCAAGAACAGAAAGAGATTATGCTTCTATGGAGAATTGTATGTTATCCATAATAGGATTGGCTTTGCAGTGTTGTACTGAGTTACCTGAACAAAGAATTAAGGCAAACAATATTTCAATCACACTCAACAAGATCAAATTGAAGTTTCTACAAGATACTGAAGTAAGCTAATATGAGAGCATCAAGTTTGTTTATAGTTCTTTCATGTTTGTGCTTTTGAAATAATATAATAATCTTGAGACTCCTAAGAGATTTGATTCTAGCCATTGCTTTATTATACTAGCTAATATAGTAACCTTTATAACTTGTATATTTAATGATTGTAGTGACCTGTAATGTGTCACTAATGGGTATTCTAATTAAGTTAGTCTCAAAGTGTTAAAGGCAACAAATCATTATTTTTTTTATCTCGAGACACAAATGATAGCAATTGTGGGATTGTAATTTTGGTACATGTTATAGATGTATCATTGTATGTAAATATTACACCATCAACGCATGGGGCATTCTGAGCACTTAATTTTTTTTCTTAGAATAAACTCATGCCAAGCATGTCACAAGTTGCATTATTTATAAAGAAAAATAATTTACATTAATATTTTCTTCATCCAACAACACATTAGTTGCTTCAATGTCTTGAACAATCTTGAGTCTTGATTCTTAATGGAGAAAAACTAGACCTCTTGCTATCCAAATACAAATTTTAAGTCTTGTAGGCCAATCCAATTTAACTTGACTGTTTTCCGAACCTACAAATGCAAGAAAACACATCTAAACCACCAAATCTTTACTTCTTTTTTTTGGAAAAGTAATTAAATAATTGAATGGGCACAAGGGACACAACCCATGAACACAAGAAACATACAAGGAGAAACCAAAAACAGCAAAAAGAAAAGAACCAAAAGAAAACTAAAAAACTAAAAATCAAATTCCATAGATCTGCCGAACCAAAAAATCAAGAAAAGAATAGTTCGTATCTTATTATTTTTAGTAGTATCCAAGGGTGAACAAAGTGACATAATACTCAGATGGGATAAGTCAAGTAAGAGTTTGTTGCAGTACCTCGTACACCGGACCAAACCCACCTTCTCCAACTTTGTTGGCAGAATCAAAGTTATTAGTGTCAACTTTTCTTTGTTTTAAGGTAAAAGTAACTGTCTGCAAATCTATGTCTTGAACATATATCCAAGGAGGGCACATGCAAACCAGTAAGCCAAGGAATTTAGTTTCTTTGTAACTTGTAAGTACTAGCTTTATATACACTTCAAGAAATATGATATGCTCATACGAAAATTTTATGCATAATGACTGCGGTGAGTATGACTATCAACTTTACTATTCTTCGGGAAAAATATAAAAAACTCTCTCAAATTGAGGTCCGTTTTTTAAAGAGTTTCATAATATTTAAAAGGTACTAAAGTAACCCATTAAACTATCAAAGTATGTCAAAAATGCCACATTTTTTTAATATTCCTATAATACCCTTATTATTCCTAGGCTCCGTTTGTTTTAGCATAAAATATTTTCCGTCGTAAAATATTTTCAAGGAAGTTATTTTACAGAAAAATATTTTACGATGAAAATATTTTTCGGCATTTGGCGCGCGCACGGAAAATTACAAATATTTTTTTATATTCACAACATAAAAATACTAATATACAATTATTAAAAAAATAAAATATAAAAATATCCGTCTGGGACTTGACTAGGACTCGTCTGAGACTTGACTGGGAGCTGCCCGTGACCTCGCAGAGAGCTACACCGGGACTCACCCGGCACCCGACCAGGACCTGCTCGGGACCCGCCCTAGACTTGACTAGGACTTGACTGGGACCTGCCCTGGACCAGCCTGGGACACCGCCTGGACCTGACCGGGACCTGATTAGGACCCGCTGAGCAGGTCCCGGGCAAGTTCTGGCGGGGTCCCGATCAAGTCCCGGGCGAGTCTCAGGCCGCTGGGCGGGTCTTGGAAAGGTCTTGGCCGGGTTCAAGGCGGGTTCCAAACAGGTCCAGTCAGGTCCCGAGCAGGTCCCGAATAGGTCTTAGGTGGGTCCCGAGTAGGTCATGTACGGTTCCTAGGCAGGTCCGGTCGGATCCTGGGCGGTTCCCAGTCAGGTCCCGGCGGGGTACCGGTCAAGTCCTTGGCAGGTTCCGAGCGGGTCTTGGTCAGGTCTCTGGCAGTCTCAGTCATGTCCCGGTGGGATCCTAGGCAGGTCCTGGGTGGGTCCCGGAGAGGTCCCGGGTGTGTCCCGATCAACTCCCGAGCGGGTCCTGGTCAGGTCCCAGGCAAGTCCCAGGATAGATAGGAGAGTCTAATAACTTGACATGTGGCATTTAAAACTGGGCAATTAAACTTCACACATGGCATCTAAAACTTGGGCACTTAAACTTGACACGTGGCTTGGGCAATTAAAATTAAAACGTGGCATTCAAAATTGGGTGGGCAATTAAAATGAAAAACTGTGCGTCCTTCAACCATCCACAACTGTTTTCAAAATTAAGAAAAAGTGTTTACACCTCCTACAAACATGAAGACAAAAACAAATCAAAGGCAAATCATTACATCATTCTACCAAAGACAAATTGGTAATTCTCGGGTTAAGCGTAAATGCTTTTTCATTTTTTTTCTCTCTTTCTATTTCTATTGCAGTGTTTTGATCAATCTTTCCTTTGTAAATGCTTTTGATATTAATTTTATTTACAACCAATTCTAATTTTAGAAATCATTAAATGACCGGTAATTATGGGGTATATAATAGGGGAGTTTTTAGGAAGAGAGACTAATATTGTGATATGTGGCGTCCTTTTATGAAGACAACTATCAATGTTTAAGTGTAAAACAAACGTTTAGTTTATTTTATTTTTGAAACAACAAGGCTAATATTATGACATGTGGCGTCCTTTTATGAAGACAATTGTCCATGTTTTGTCAGCGTTTCTAATAAAACAGAGCATCCAATAAACAGTAAATCGAATTTCTTTTCCATACCTCTCCTCACTCTGCTTCTCCCAAACATCTATGGCATGCGGTTATTCCAATATAAAGCATCTCAGGCTTCGGGATGCTCTGCATGACGCAGGGGGACCTCCATGCCTGAATTCCCACAACCAACAACTAATTCACGCTTCCCACTATAATTCTTTGGGCTTATGTGGAAGTGTTTCGCGTAGGATGCAAGGTAGTCGATAAACTGATATTTTGTAGGATATTCAGAAAACTCCTATGGGATGGAAAGTTGGGTAGTTGGCAAAATTGTTTGGGGAGATGAAGCTTGAGGCGATCATACTTTTGGTTTTGCCATAGAGAGGCAAATCAATTTGACAAAGCAATAAAAGAAGCAAAGCAAAGAAAAAGATGAACCATCACGTTTGGCTCTCATCCAACCGAGTTTTGAAGTTCCCATTTTTTTCACTTAAAGAAATTTGGATTTTTTTTTTTTTTTTTTAATTCTTCATTTGTGATATATATTTCGGTAATTGTTGGTGTTAATTTGATTAGGAAAATTACTCTTTTCAAATTCGTCAATTTTGAACTTGGTTTAAAACACCATATTTTACACTTTCACTCGAACACCACTTCTCCTCATTTTCACTGTATAGAAATTTGGATTATTATTATTATTTTTTGTGATGTATATTTCGGTAGTTATTGGTGCCAATTTGATTAAGAAAATTAATGTTTTCAAATTCGTCAGTTTTGGACTTGGTTTAAAACACTATGTTTCACACTTTTACTCAAACACCACTTCTCTTTTTTCGCGTATAGAAATTTGGATTTTTTTTTTCTTTTTCTATTCTTCATTTCATTTGTGATGTATATTTCAGTAGTTGTTGGTGCCAATTTGATTAAGAAAATTACTCTTTTCAAATTCGTCAGTTTTGGATTTGGTTTAAAACATTATGTTTCACACTTTCACTCAAACACCACTTCCCCTCTTTTTCACTTACAGAAATTTGGATTTTTTTTTTTCTTTCCTATTCTTCATTTATGATGTATATTTAGTTGTTGGTGCCAATTTGATTACGAAAAGCACTCTTTTCAAATTTGAAATTGACACATTCATTCCCTTTCCAAAACTCAGTTTTGGATTTGGTTTAAAACACTATATTTCACACTTTTACTCAAACACAAATTCCCCTTTCATTAAACATAAGTTTTAAACTAAATGTCAGATTTACATTTCGAATGTAAGTTTCGCTTTGAACTCTCAAATATCTCTATCTCACCCTTGACTTCGACGAATTTTCAGTTTCCTTTCTTGATCAATAGAGATTCATGAGGATGTATTTTGTTTGTTAAATGTAAGTTACTTTACATTTGCAGGCCGTATTAAAAGACAATGATAAATAAACCGTTTGTTTCTTTATTTTTTGTCGTTATGTATTCATTTTTTCTCTTTATATTTTGTCCTAACTTTTATATTATTTTTTAACTCTAAAAGTAGTTTCATTTATTATTATATATTGAGATTTGAGATGTTCAAAAAAAAAAAAAAAAAAAACTCCATTTGACAAGACTTTTTTCTATGAATTTCATTGAAACCAAGAAAGTACACAGAAAAAAAATTATTTTCTATTATATTACTATTTTTCATTTTTCTGCAACAAATACAAAAAGACAATTAATTTAAGTTATATTAATATTAATTTTGATTAAGTTCTGAAAATTGTATTTGCAGATCGTGTTGAAAGAGAATTGTAATTGGTAAATAACGTAGTAAAGAACGATAAATAATCTATTTGTTTACCTTTATTATATGTGGCTCTACGCTCTGAAATCCATTTTTTCCTTATTGGTTGATTTAATTTTTATATATATTTTTTTTTTTGCTTTTTGTCTAAAATTAATTTCTTTTATGTTATATATGTGAAGGATGTTCAAAGAAAAAAATCTCTATTTGACACTATTTTTTTCTAAACCTCTGAATTTCAATGGAACGGGAATTGGTTGGATTGATTTTTCTCTTTGTGAACTGGAGCGGGAAAAAGGTGCTTCTCTCTAATTATTTTCTCTCTTTGTGATTGGTTGGATTTTTTTTTTTTTTTCTTTTGTTTTGATTGTAATTTAAACAACCAAAATTGCAAATAAATTAATGAAAATACTCTATACTCTAAGCTATTTTTGAGATAAGTTGCAAAAAAAGATGAGTTCCATCAAACGAGGTTATGAACTGTAGTATTATTATTTATAATTTTAAGTATTTATACAAATACTATTTATAATTAGATTGATCACTTATTTCACTAATTGGTTTATGTTTAAGATGACCTGGATAAGTATTAGAATATCATCTTTAAGAATCATGTGTTATCTAGCCTATTGAATTAAGTTTCGATTTATCCATTTAAACCGCTTTAACAACCGATGGAGAATATATAAAATTCTAATGCATTCCATATGAATGTAACTTTTTTTTTTTTTACTACATTTTTTTTTATTTATAGTTTTTAGATTTTGTTCATCCATTTTAATGAAGATTTTGTTTATTTTATATTTATTAAAAAAATTGTTTATTTTGCTCTATATTAATTTTGAAAGTTCAAAATTATATGAGTTTTATTTGTATTGAAATATAATAGGTTTATATTTCAATTCATTTGAATGTTTTATGGGTTTTTTTTTTTTCATTTTGTGTGATTTACTCGGATTTTCATGTATTTTTGGATAAGGATAAAAATTTATTTGATTGTTGTACATAAATGGAACATAAACTCTTTCAAAACACTAAATACATAATGAAGCATTGAACCTGATGTGAGATGATTTATTTGATTGCCTTAAATGTTGAGTGAAATTATTTGTTTTTGTTTATTTTGCTCTGTATTTTTTATTTATTTATTTTTTTTCTAAATGTTCAGAATTTATGAATTTTATTTGTATTAAGATATAATAGGCATCACACTATGTGTTCTCGATCTCTTTCCCTGATCGATAGATATTAAGGATTGATTTTAATCGTTATTAATTTGCAATTAGTTTATTTGATGAAATATGTTTTTTTTTTTTTTTTTAATGTTTGGGTTATGAATTTTGCATTTGAAGGGGTGTCTTAGAGAGAATGATAAATGAAGAAGTAAATAGTCTATTTATTATTATTATTTTATTTTTTGTGGTTATGTGCTTTTGATTCCATTTTTTTGTCTCTATTTTTTGTTTTAATTTTGATAATATTTTTTACTTTTATTGTAAAAGTATTTTTTTTTAACCTTTTTTTTTTTTTTTTGACATGAGTTTTTTTAACCTTATATATACAAACGATTGAAAGAAAAAAATATCTAATTGACATGATTGCTTTTTATACCTATGAATTTCATTAGAATTGAGAAAAATATATGGAAAAGTCAATTATATTTTATTATATTAGTATTAATTTTGCTTCAGTTTTGGAAATTGTGTTTGCAAGGTCGTATTCAAGAAAAATGGTAAATAATGTAGTAGAGAATGCTAAATAGTGAATTTATTATATTTGTAACTATCTTTTAACCATCTACATAGTGAATGGATGAATCCATCATTGAATTTGTGTGTGGAATCCACATGAGTCTACAGATCTAATGATTGATATATTAAATTTATAGGATGGATAAGAAAAAGGTGGAAAAAAATATATGGTTGGAAGAAAAAAAAAAACTTTATAATGCAAAAATATGGTTGGAAGAAAAAAAGAAGTAAAAAATCTCTATTTGGTTGGACTTCTTCCTATACCTTATGAATTTCATTGGTTATGTTTTTGTTTATGCTTCTCAGTAAAGAAGAAAGAGAAATCTAGCTATCTCTTTTCTCTCTAGCCGCCAGAGAGAAAAACGAAACCCTTCAGCCACACAGGGGAGGAGGGTTGGCCGTTTGGCTGCCTCCCTCTTCCCCTCGTTCTCCATACTCCGATGTTAGTTATTTACCTGATGCCCTAGCCCTGGTGCCTCCTCTCTTCCCCTTCCTTGCTGCACTTTTCCCTCTCTGTTTTTCTCCATTTTTGCCCCTTCCCTGCCACTTTTCTTCCCCCGCCTTCATTTTCTGCATCGGGCTCCTTTGCCTTGTTTTGGCTCTTTGTAGGTTCTGATTTTGTTTGTGGTCTCTACTGGCCTGTGTCGCCGCTTCGCTGCCCGCTATTAGGGTTTTCTTTCATGCGTCCCCACTGCGTTGAGCTCCCACGGCCCTTACGCAACGGTTTCTAGCCTGCACGGGTCCAGCTCCCTTCCGGCTACTGTCTTCCCACTTTGTGCTCATTGTCCCTGTTTTTTTTCCCTATTTTGGTGGTTCCTTGTTTTTTTTTTTTCTTGTTTGTGGTTTTTTTCAGGTCCTGCTTTGCCGGTCTTCTCCGCGCCTGTTCACCGCCCACCGTCCACTGTTGGGCCTTTCGACGCGTCCCCGCCGCAATGAGCTTCCAACGCTCCTTCGGTTTTCGGTTCACGGTGTGTGCGTGATCGGAGTGTGCTATTTCTTTTCTTGTTTTATTTTTCTGTTATGTTGCTTCTTTAAGATGTATTTGTGTTTTGGCGTGTGTTTTTTCCTTGTATTGTTTAATTTCCCTATTTTGTTCGGCTTGTAATAAGACTCTTTCCTCTCTTACTCGATCTATGTCGCCTTCGGGTTAATTAGTTTTGGTCCAGACCTTTGAGTTGTAGATATGATCATTATCCTAGCATTCGGGTCGAGGAGGAAGAGTTTCGGCATGAGAGTCTTTCCACTCTCATGGTCGAGGAATAATTGCTATTCATGCATTTGGTTGAGTCTGTCTGTCACAGATCTAGTAGTAAATCTGATTTTAGTCATGGGTTAGCGGTTTGGTCTCGAATCTTGTACTAAACCTGGTAATCTTGTAGTTTTATGCTATAGTTGCTTCAGAGCTTTGCTCTGTGATGTAAGAACTTTATGCTCGTGGTATTATTGAATGAAATATTATGTTTTTCTCAAAAGAAGAAAGAAAAACGATATAATTCATTTTTATTTTTTAACCATGATTTAATGAAAGTTTTTTTATTTTGGGTAGCCAATTAGTTAATTGAATGAGGAGAAGAAAATTAGTGAGTGTAATTTCTCAAACTTCTCTCTTCGAAAGTATTTTAAATAAAGTTATTTTGGGAATGCAGACGTAAGGGCATGGAAAAATTACTTAAGCATTTGTGTTGTTGTAAATGGACATAAGGTTTTTTTTTTTTTTTTTTTTCTCATTTATACATCCTCTAATTTTTTTAATTTTTTTCCATCATGTCATTTTAAAAAAAAACCCGTGCATTGCATGGGGTACAAGCTCGTTATATATAATATGGGAGTTTTAAGTATGATGGCATAAAATTCTGACATGTGATGTTTTAAAATACTGCCAAGTGTCATTTTAAGTTAGGATAAGTTAGGAGGGCATAAAATTGTGACATGTGATGTTTAAAAATGCCGCTAAGTGTCATTTTAAGTTAAACTGTGTTTAAAATCAAAGACACCGACGTTTTGATAACGGGTGAAGTAAAAGAGCACACGGCATGCCACGCGTGCTGTGTATCATGGTCCTTTGATAACTGAACTGGTTTAAATAGATTTCCGTTTATACCCTTCTCAGAATCTCAGTAAACGTGAATTCCGATGAAAGTTACTGCGCTGAGTTGATTCCATCTCTACCCTTCTCTGTAAACATGTGTTCCAACATAAATTGGCAAACTACAAGAAACTGAGGGTCCGTTTGGGAGTGCGATTTCAAAAAGTGCGATTTTAAAAATTGTGTTTTTAAAAATTGTATTTTTAAAATCGCTACTTTTTAAAATCGCACAGGCGTTTGGTAAAACATACTAAAAAGTACTTTTTTTTATCAATTGAGTGTTTGGATAATATTAGCATATAATTGCGGTTTCATGACCAAATTACCAATAAGGATGAACAAGACAGAAAGGATGAAGATAAAAAAAAAAAAAAAGAGAAAAGAAGGGTTTTAATATATTTTAGGTGGATATTCTTGGTATTTTTTTTCATTCCCGTTCTAAAAAAGGTAACTATTGCGCCAAATATCTTTTTAATAGAAATCGTGATTTTATTTTAAATTCGCACTTTTTCAAATAAGCACCCTCTAATCAGCTTATGGAAATCGCAGATTTTTTTGTGATTTTAAAATTCGCGTTTTTAAAATCGCAATCCCAAATACCATAAAATTGCGATTTGGTTTAAAATTTCAGATTATTTTTTTAAAAACGCACTCCCAAACGCACCCTGAGACGGTAGCAACATAAATTTGCAAACTACAAGAAACAGAAACGGTACCGATAAAAATTCAGTGCGTTTAGTTTTCGTGGCAACATAAATTATGTATGCTTTCTTCATTAATTTCACCGCCATTTACGAAAACGAATCATGAATATATTGTTCATATAGCGGTGTTCATGCGGAGCGGATCTCCAAGAACGTCGATGGTACTCTATAGAAGGCTTCCTCTACTTTAGCATCTGCAACTCACAGCCCCAATCAAATTTTCTTATCGTGTAAATATATTTTGTAACATGTTGGCAGGGATAAAATGGAGTGCGTTCTTCTCCAGGTTGAAGTTGATTTTACAAGCATCTCAGAGATGAGAGATGAGAGAACTGCACTAATTGAATGATAAGATTATGATATCACTAATTGGTATTATAGATTTCTTTGTTTTTTTTTTTTTTTTTTGGTGGTAACTCTTTTCTGTTATTGTTTGGATGAGGCTCCGGAGGTGTTTGATAGAATGTCTCTCTAAACTCTGACGGACGTTCTCTCTCCCTCTCTTTCTTCTCCCAAATCTCTCTCTCGAGTATGCTTCTTCTTCTTCTTCTATAGTGTTTTGGATTTCAGATATTTGTTTCACATTCAATTTATTTGAAATTTCCTACAGATTTGGATTCCAGATATTTGTATACGCAGTCGTTACATCTGCAAGACCCAGTCCAACGTGCCGTCTTTGTCAACAAGGTTTCGAGTCCCGCTCTTTCATTTATATTATGATCATAATCTGTCTTACTGAATTGCAAATGAAAGATCAGCACCATCTACAAGGAGAAAAAAAAACAACAGGCTGAAGGAAAATTTCAAATCCAAAAGAAATTATTGATTCAAGATAGAACCAAAAACTTACAGAATTAAACATTTGATGTCGGCTTACAAGAAAATACTAATTTACATTCAAAATTGAGATTTTCTTTTTGTTTATTTTGAATACCCATATATTTCTAAAGTGGTAAAACAATAGATCCCATGATTCAAACTTTATTATACCCAAATGAGGCGAAAACAGACTCAAATACAAATTTAAATTCTGTTTAAAAAATATATCTATATAGTGTTAGCAATGATCTAAAATATATGCTGCTTTATATTTTGTCTTTTTTTTTTTTTTTTTCGTTGTGGGACTTGTGGCTTCTGACAGTTTAAGAGGGAGAGAGAGAGAGTATTAACGTAATAGATAGGATATAAAATCGCAAGCTTCTGCTTACCCTCTCTCTAACTGTTTAGAGAGAGAAGCTCTGGAAACCCTTAGGGTTTTTTCCCCAGCCGCCTCCCAGTGAGGTCCTCCCCTCCGCCTTGTGCGGCCCTCCCGGGATGGGGGAAAAGGCTTTTGCCTTTTCCTCTCCCCCCCATCCCCTTCTTTTTTCTCTCTTTGCTGTGTTTTTCGTTTGTGTCTCTTTGTGTTTTGTTCTTTTTTTCTTTTGTAGATTCGATGCCCGTCGCCGATTCAGCCACCGTCCAGCCCCTTGTGCCGTCCAGCTCCTCGTTCCCGATCCTCGCCGCTCAGCCCGCCGTCCTTGTTTAGCCCGTCTTCCAACTTGTCGCCGCCCAGTCTGTCACCATTTAGCCCATTCCCGTTGCCGTCCACTGCCTTGCCGAAGATCCTGGTTGTGGATCTAGTTTTTGGGGGTTTAGATTGGGTTTTTTCAAAACCCGATCTATTCTCCCATGCCGACCCAGCCATCAATCGAGGCCTTCCACCATTCTCCCTAGCTTTCTAGCTTCCCATTTTCACCATCCGATCCTCAATCCGTCCACTGTTTGCCGGCGCCCGATCTGTTCATTGGCCGCCTACCACCGCCCCTGCCCTTGTTTTTTGGTGTTCTTGGTGCTTGTTTTTGTTGTAATTTTAGTTCAATTTTTCTGTAATTTCAGTTTTATTTTGCTGTTTGTTTTGTTTTTTGTGGGTTTTTATCTCCCTGCCATGACATGGTTTGATCTTGAGGAGGAGATTGATGTTGGTGGTCGTCCTTCAATGGCTCATTTTTGGTTCTCTGCAGTGCCTACTCTGCAACAACCATTTAACAGTGATTGTTAGTTTACCCGCAACGAACTTTTCACGGAGTTTCTTTGCAATTTACACCGCCTTATGCGATCCTGGAATAAGCCCGGCTTGCTTATGGTTCTTTTGGGATCATTGGTAATTATCATTGCCTGCTGTTTGGTCATTTTGGACTGGATCTAGAATTTGTTTTTGTATTTGCACTGTTTTTTACCATTTGGGCTTTGTTGTTGGGGTGCCCTTCCCTTTGGTGTTTATTTCTGTGTTGTTTTAGTTTGTTTTGGGTTTTTTATTGGGAGCCTACCCCATTTTCATTTTCGGGATCTCTTACTTCTTCTTTCGCTCAGATCAGAAGTGGGAAAGATCCTTCCCTGTAGCCCTTTTCTTATTCAATTAAAAAAAAAAAAAAAACGTAATAGATAGTGCCAAACAACAAAGAACAATTAAAATTTACTTGCATCCGTTCCAACTATTGTCGTTCTTAAGGCTCTCAAATTCTCTCTCTTTCTTTTTACTTCTACATTCCATTTCTTTAGTTTGTAAATGGTTTTGATAATAAGGCATCATTCTCTCCACAATTATTTTTTTTTTGGTACAAATCTAATGCATCTACGTAAGCTATTGGATTTGTAGACTTATGTGGCCCCACAAAAATTAAATGGTAGATTCACCAATTTACTATACGGAGATGGTTGAAAGATGATTTTTTTTTATCATCTATCTTTAATAATTGTTAATCAAAAATTCATGTTTGGACATTGATCTAGGGTTGAAGAGATAATAATTGTAGGCCTTTCACGGTAGCAGTGTTTGGTGTCTTCTCCAGTAAATGCACGTTATTGGTTTGACTTCTTTTGTAAACAATTTGTAATATGCATTTAAAGACTTTTCAAGTCTTCTTCAATTTTTATTTTCTATATTTTTTTTTTAAAGCATTAGTTTCTAATAATATATTTCGTTTCTATGGCACTCTAGTAGAATTTGATGAAGAAGAGAATTGTTTTCACAATTTGCCAGAGGAATATTACTATTCATGCTTGATGCCAATTTGTGATGTGTGTATGGTTGCTTGAATCAGCGTTACACAATTTCTAGAGTCATTTGAATACAAGAATTTTAGGCGAAACAGAGAGACAGTTTGAGCATTAGAGAGATTGAGGATAAATTTTGCTCCAGTGCATGCGAGACTTTCCTATCAATTTTTTAAAAAAATATTTTTTATTTTATTTTTCTATTCTAAAAACTATTTCTTTTATGTTATATATGCGAAATGAATGATGGTTGAAAGAAACAATCTATAGAAAATATTGTCCTTCTCTATTATATTAATATTTTTTTATTTTCGGTTTTTTGTGTTCTAATTTATGTCATTTTTATTCTTTTTTTTTTTTTTTTTTTTTTTTTTTAACTTTTACTTTTACTTTTGTAAATTTTACACAAAATGATGAAGAGAGAGAGAGAGTTTCCTATCGGTGTTTTTGATAAGAGATATAGTGATTTTTTAGTTACATTGATAGTTTTTTTTTCCCTATGTCTACATGCTTTTTTTTTTTTTTTTCTAATCATGTTTACATGATTAATTGATGGACACCATTGGCTTTCAAAGTATATAGAAAAGACAGCTCTTTTCTATTATATTAGGATTTTTCATTTTCTGTTTGTTTGTTTGTCTTTATATTTTGTGGTCCTATTCTTCTGTTTTCGATTTTTGTCTTTATCTTCTATTCAAATGTATACATATTTTGTTAATTCTAATTGTTTAATTTTCCTTTTCCATAAATTTTATATTGAATTCAGAGAAACTATGATGAGAGAGAGTTTCCAATCGTTAATTTTGGTACGAGGTATGATTATTTTTTAGTTTATATATATATCCACAACATTGTGTCGCAAAAAAAACAAAGCATAGGAAAAAAAAAATTTGATCAACGACATTGGCTTTCAGGGTTTTATAATAGATTATGATTTTTTTTGTTTTTTTCCCTTCAAAATTTTTATGAGGTTATATCAAATTAGTTTTTGGGTAGCCTATTAGACAAAAAAATATTTATAGTTCCTTTCGTTTTATACTACATCTGTAGGAACAAATATTTAAGAGAAACGATAAAAGTTATTCTCTTAACCATCTTTCAATCATCTCCATTTAGTGAATGGGTGAATCTACCATTGAATTTTTGTGGGACCCACATGATTCCACAAATCTAATAATGGATCAATTAGATTTACAAAAAAAATAGATGGTTAAAAGATAGTTGAGAGAATTATGTGTTTATTATTTATTAAGTATTAAACTTTATAAATTTCTAGATTTAATTCATATAAATGATATGCAGGTTTATACAATTTAGTAAAGAAATATGGTTCAAAATGATTTTATGAACATTTTCTATTTTTGGCAGCTAATTAGTTAATTGAGTGAGGAAAAGGACATTGATGATTGAGAGGTGCTGCTGTTCGGTCGTGGCAGAAATGAGGGGAGTTTTTGCCACCAATAAGAAGCTGCCACCTAACCCAATCTTATCAAACTAAAGTTTACAAAATAAACACAACTACATCTGATTATTGATTTAAAACATTAATTAATCTTGAAAAAAATTAAAATTTGGAAGGCCAAGTGGGGAGGAGCAACCACCCCAAGTGGGGACGAGTAGTCACCAGAATGGTGGCTAGGGCGGCCACGCGCCACCACAGACAGATCTAGGGTGGCGTGCAACCTCCCCTGCCACCACTAGGGGTGGCTCGCGGCCACCCCATGGGCCATGGGGTGGCCCACGAGCCGCCCCACGTGGTGGCGCAGCCACCCTAAATAGATCTGGGGTGGTTCGCGCCCCCCCCCCCCCCCCCCACCACCACCACGGCCAAAGGCCTTGGGGTGGCCCGCTAACCGCCCCCGTGGTGGCGGTGGCGAGTCACCCCCACCTCCCTCTAGGGTGGCTCCTCTTCCATTTGGGTGGCTGGTTATATATATATATATATATATATATATATATATATAAACCTAATATAATCACCCATGTACAGGGCTAGAAGTTAAAAGTTACAACAGAACGACACCAAGACAACTGGTTAAGCTATTTCTCAACGTTGTTCATTATGTTCCATTTCCACGTACATGAAACAACTGTATGTGTGATAATCTCTTAATAATTTTGAGAATTACATTACATCCATGTCTACATGGCTTGTCCATAACAGGGAAAGATCTCAGAGCATGCTTGATGGTAGGCAAAATTTTCTGTCTCATCTGTGTTCCTGATGATCATTCTAGTTAGTCAGATTGCTTATCCTCATATCCATCTTGAAATTGATTGTTGTTAATCTCATGAAGTTCAGCCTTCAATTTGTCAACAACATTGTTTTTGTAGGCATATACTAAACTCTGGTTAACTAGGATTTGATCCTCGTGCGTGTCATCCGACGACATTAACAAACATAAAGTACGAGAATGAGGCATGATATATTGAACATTTTGTGTGTTAGAGTATATTTGAATGACCCTAAAGTTAGGGACTTGATGAAGATTAGATTAGCCTAATTTAGGGTGATTCCTAATGGCTACATTATGCTTATTCAAATATACTCTAACATTGTGCACATGAGTGTGGACAAAGAACCATTAATGATGCATGATATCAACGCCAAAGGGTATCCACAAATTCATATGAAGCCATCCATTGTTGGGAGCTTGTATTTCTTCAACTGAACCCTAACCCTAAACCCTAAACCCTATCTTACAAAGAATTAGTGCCTTGAGCAAATAGGGAAATCATATCACACATTTACATCGCTAGACGTTAAAAGTTACAAATGGGTAGATAAAGAGTTACAGCAGAACAACACCAAGACAACTGGCTAGGCCATATTTGTCAATGCTGTTCATTATCTTCCATTTCCACGTAAATGAAACGACTGCATGTGTGATAATCTCTCAAGAATTTTGTTAATATTCGCTCTCTATTGCTCTAAAAGAGGTATGGGTTAAATGTAAGAATAAAAATATTTGAGAAAGACATCATCTGAAAAGAATAAGCAGAAAATATTGTCTCAGCACATAAAGATGGCCATTGTCAACAACGATCCTGCTCTTCAAATACATTTTCTCTCTTGACAGAAATTACGGTTTCCTTGTAAAAAATCAACTATGACTAGGTACAATCAATTTGGAGATCAGTCATTTTTTTGGTAGAGGTGTCATACAAGACCAACTGCCCACCATATTTTTCCAAGAACATAGTGCCATTCTTCCAAAATCCTAATGGTTGCATAATATCTGTAAAGAGTCCAATAGTGAAAAGCTTAATTCAGGAGTCCTTGACACCAATTTCAAGCAACAACCATATATCAAAGCGAATAATATACATCCACTCTTCATTCAAATCATCCCAGATACCACCATCAGCCATGACACCAACTGCCATAGCAATTGATTCATTCAACACGAAAAAGTCTCTAATACAAATCAAGACATCATCTGGCAGCTGTGTTTTTAGGAATACCTCATGTCAAATGACAAAACACCCGCCCAATCATCTGCATATGCCCGCCAACAAGCCATCCCATTGATGTAGGTATGATCCAAGTGTTTTTAGGAACCCAGGTTTCAAAAGAAACTTAGGTTTGTAGGTATGATCAAAGTCAAAAGCTACCAATAAATTTGATTTTAGCACGCAGAAGTATTCCGATGCCACATGAGGTTAACTAGAGATCCAAACAATAGGGGCATGCTAAGTAGTCCTTTATAGAATTCAAACATGCAACCTACTCAGGAAGGAACTTAAGCATATCATGATGCTAATGATGAAAATTGAAGCGCAATTAACACTTAGAATATAGCTTAATCAGGAAAATGAAACCTTATCAGATAGAAGTCCTTCTATCAAACACCGGTGCGCATGACTTACGGAGAAAGCCAGAAATTCTCTGTTTTCAGCACTCTGATGAAGAAAAGATTCCATCTCAATCAATCAAGCTTATTATTCATCACCATAATGGTATTCCTATGTTGAAAACTTCTAGTATTTATAGGAGTATAAGAAGAAAAGAAATTTGGATAAAACTAATAGGAAAGGAAACTCCTGGATTGAGTTGTAGGAGGTGGATTTCTAAAGAGACTTGAGATGACTTTATATAGAGGCGATCCAGGAATCTACATGTAACCAAAAGGCTTAGGTGATAACACCTGCCTAGAATGGGTCTATAGCTATCAATCGTAGTGGTAACGCCTGCCTATGTCCGGTCTATAGCTGTCAACCATGAAGAATGTAACGTTAGATCTGTCAAATGGTGGCCAAAACTTTTGTGCTGCAACAACAAATGGGGTAAGCTGCAATACATTTATCATAAATACCTGTTTTTAGTACTCATTTTTTTGATAGTTTGAACATTAAATTTGAAAAAAAAACTACCTGAAAAGATTCATATTTATATTACATGTCTTGTTATCTATAACTAAACATAGTCTAATAGTTAGCATTCAATGGCTTGACAAGCATAAATGTACATGGAACCATAAACCAAAGAGAGAGAGAGCGAGAGAACAATCATGGTAACAATCTTAATAGTCAAGAATGGTTTCAACAATATTAATTTTGAATCAAGAGTTTTGGATATGCTAAAAATGCAATGGAGCCGTAAAAGACATGAGTTACACCAATCAAGAATGGTGGTATATGAGGTAAGCACTTTTTTTTTTTTTTTTTTTTTAATGATGGGAATCTCCCTGGGTAGGGCCACTTCATGTACCAACTACTGAAGGGCAGACCCCGGACCCGTGTCTTCTTTCTTTGTTCCCCCTCTTTTAAGGAACACACAGAATTGCTGCCACCAAGTTATGGACCACCTCTCAAATTGCTTATCCGCAGATCCATCTTGAAATTGATTGTAGTTAATCTCTTGAAGCTCAGCATTCAATTTGTCAACAACATTGCTTTTATAGGCAGATACTAAACTCTGCTTAACCAGAATTTGATCCTCGTGTGGATATATTGAACATATTGTGTGCATGAGTGTGCACAAAGAACCAATAATGATGCATGATATCAACACTAAAGGGTATCCACAAATTCATATGAAGCCTTCCATTGTTGTAATGGGGAGATTGTATTTATTTGACTGAAACCAGAGTTTTCACAACAGAGAATAGCATGCCATAAGTTTTAAAGACTACACAGTAATCATTCATGAATGTAACAGGTGTGCAAATAATTTGGATCCAGAAAAATGTAGTTTCCCAGCAATATCATCAAATCAAATTAGTATTTCACTTGATTTTTATGCTTCTCTTTTGGTTTGCAAGAATTTTGCAATGCCTGCCACCCCAACAATAACCTTATGCACACAGAAGAAGATACTGTTAAAAGTCTGCAGAAGAAAGCCTGCCAATTTCTGGTCTCTAGCAACTTTTTACCTTTTAATCTTATATGAGCAGCATCACATTGTCGCTACTTTTAGGAATTGGATATTATGAAAAGAGGGGAAGTACTGAAAACATTGACCAACAAGCCCTAATGTGCTATCTCATTTTTATCAAATCTGACCTCTAATCAAAGAGCTCAATTTGAAAATTATGTCCACTATCCCCATCAACCATATCTAAGTACCAAAACATCTTCAAGAGTAAATTGATATGAAATACCAGGAAGAATATATATATATATATATATATATATATATATATATATATATATATATATATATATATATATTTGAGGCACATGAATGAGGCACAGTTCATGAAGTTCTCGTGTCATTTGTCAAACCTTCACACCTTTTATATGAATATCACAATTTTCAGATTCAAATGATCATGAAACTTAGTAAACAATCAGATTTTATTTTGCAAGGATCACCAAAAATAACTTCCTGGGTGACTGCATATATTTAATACCATTACATACCTCTCTGGGGGTAGCCCTACAGCTGTACAGATCAGTGTCCGCAAATTGATTTGTGAGTGACAACCAAAAAATTCTACCCCTGGAAAATTAGAAAGATATTCATACCTAACTATATTGAGTTGAAACCTGAAAATAGTAAAACAATGGTAGAGAAGGGAAAAGTGTACTGGTGAGAGTAATATTTCCCTCCAAGCCCCTCTTGCCGTTGCCCATAGTTTTCATATAGGGTAGACACCATTCACATAGAAATTAGCAGGATCTTCTCTCCATGTGGTATACTCCTTTGAATATCTCTCCTTAGCATCCACTGCCTCCAAATTCAGAATATGATTTAGTCTTATGTAAAAAGAACTAAAGAGAGAACATAAATCAAGGACCATTATAAATCTACAATTTAACTAAAGCAAGTTTCAAGCTAGCTAGAGATGACTAAATTCAATGTGTAAGATATAAAGTAAATCAATTTAATAATGTCACTACGAATTAGATAAAGTTGCATCAAATACAGCTCTGAAGTTTTAGAACTAAAAGGAGACAGACCATTTTTCATGCCTTCAAGAAAAAACAGATGTGCTTCCTACAGTGAATCAACGAAAACAAGTGGTTCTTCCCTCCCTTGCCATATAACTTCAGCAGTGGACTGCATTAAACACTTAGAGATAAAATTGGTCAAGTATTAAAAATCAGCACACTAAATTGTGTTAGTTGAACCTTAGCACGAGATATTGGACTTGAAAAGCGTTGATCAAATATTTGCCAAGGCTTTTCTGCACCTCTCACTCCAGTTTCTGTTAGGATTGATAAGTTTGAGCTTCCTTGAATGTAAATATAGCAACCAAGTTAGTTGCTAGATACTCTAAAGAATGAAGTGGTTTTTTTTTTTTTTTTTTTTTTTTTTTTTTTTACAAGTGTGGATCCAAGTGTTGCTTTTTACTACCTCGTTATCCAGTTGTATGACAATTGTACATGAGTCTACTAAATAGCATTACCCTCAATATAATGATAATAGACAAGGTGAAGAGTGGGACTTGAACTTTTGTTCAACCATAGAAGCCTTCAAGAAAAATGATTAACTAAGTTGGGTTAAATGGTTCTTTAAATCCTAATACAGTGAAAGAGAATAGCAACATAAACATTTGTATATAGTGAAAATCAATTTTAGCAGTTCAGGTACTTTTGTTTCTTGTCAACGAATGAAACTGAAAATACTTCGTTTTTTAATGTGCATAACTTTGAATTTTTTTTTTTTTTTTTTTTTTTTCATTCTAACATGATTATAGGATAATGCTGAAACATAAGAGAAGATGGATAAAGATTTTAAAAAAGCAGAGGAGGAACACACCTGAACTTTACTCTCTTCATTCCAAGAGCTATGGCCGTGCCTCACAAGAGTTACCTTCTTAGACGACGACAATGACTGATTGGAAAGTGACGTCGTTGCTCTTTCAAAATCAAATGCACCACCAGTCATAGAACCATCATTTTGGAATTTCTTTGTCGTAAAATGCGTCATTGGAATCAACTACAAATTTGATCAAATATATGCAAGCACCTTGCGGATTTCTTAGAGCAACTGAACGCTTGATATACATTCTAGTTGATATACGTTCAGTTCATATATTAGATCACAAGATTATCTCATAAGAAAGATTTACTATTGATAATTTGTAATTAGCAGACACTGCGCAAACTGGGTTCAGGCATATCATTAGATTCATACCATCATAACTCTACAACTTTGGGAATCTAAAATAATGGAATCCCTAGAAACAATTCAATACCCCTATAGATAATGATTCAAACAATGATATCTATCCATTCTCCAAATGCCAAGGCAACACAACTAAAACAACAATACATTTAGCAGATGGACAGAATATGCTTCAAAGTATCTTGACAAAAGGGCAATATGCTTGCTTAACAGCCTGGCTTTATGCACCAAAGATCTATGAACCTCCTACTTCCTATTTGTAACGCAGAGTCAAGTGACAACCCAATTTTAAGTAAAATTGTACATCAACAGCGCATTCTCTCTTAGACAAACAGGCACAAAAAATTAGCTATAGCTGTTCACAATGGCCAGCAAATGATCATTGAGTAAAATAAATACAACTATTTTCACTTTCAACTTCCTTAAAATATATATATATATATATATTGGGACAATAACAAGTTTAGCACTTTTATCAGTTTCAAATCAATAAGGAATTTCTTTCAACCTATAGGCAGTTAATTTCCATCTCTATGGAGGACTCAAGCAGCCAATTTTTATGCAAAACTAATCTCAAAGAGCTCCTATCAGTGAAGAATTTCAGAGAGCTTCTTGCTATTTTTGACTGAAATTATTACTATTAAAAAAAAAAAAAAGAAATGTCAAAGTCAGAATTAAGACATTTTATTTACTTTCAAACAATTGAACTCTTTGGACCCATCAGGCCATCACTGTTCCGAATTTGCCCAAAAAGTTTGTTTTTTCAACCAGCTGAACAATCTTTTATAGCAACCTGCATTACCTATTACACTTAAAGCATCTATGTTGCCTTAAAAGCTTAACAACCCTTATCAACTTTTACTTCATATAGTTCACGGACAAAATTTCTGTTTGTAAAACAAGGTAGCCATAAGCCTTTTCGAAGTGAAATTTCAAATTTTCAAATATAAACCCAAATAAGTGTTATCATTAACAAACCAAAATACTTTTAGGCATTGGATTTTATGAAAATAGGGGAAGACTGAAAAAAAAAAAAAAAAAAAAAAACCATTGATTATCAGGTTCAAATGTGCTATGTCATTTTTTTATGAAATCAAAGAGCTCAATTTTGAAAATTATGTCCACTGGTCCCATCAACCATACTTTAAGTACCAAAACCTCTTCAAGAGTAAATTGCTATGAAGTAGCTAGAAAGAAATATCAATATATATATATAAACGAAACACTAAACTTATGGGATGGTGAAAAGATAATTCCTCATGATAGTTAAAATAAAGATGGTGTGAAGAACCCTCGTACAACTGCTTATTTAACCATGAAAATCTTTTACAATTGGGGGGGGGGGGGGGGGGGGGGGGGGGGTTGTTAAAAGTAAGTGTATAAATATTTGAGAAAGACAACTTTGACAAGAATAAGCATAATATATTATCTCAGCACATATATGCTGCCTGAAACACAATTGGAACAGATATAGAAACATGGGCCCTCAAGCATTGTCAACAATTGCCCTACTCTTCAAATTCATTTCCTCCCTTGACAGAAACTAGGGTCTCCATGTAGGTAACCAATTGCATCGAGTCTCTGTCTCCATGAATTTGGAGATCAGTCATTTGTTTGGTAGAGGGGTCATACAAGACCAGTTGTCCACCATTTTTATTCCAGAACATGATGTCATTCTTCCAAAATCCTAATGGTCGGCACATGTCACCTGCAGACGGTTCAATAGTAAAAAGCCTAGTCCAGGAGTCCTCAACACCAACTTTAAGCAACAACCATATATCATACTGCCATTCTTCATCAACCGGCCTTTGAGCAACCATGGCAATCGATTCATTCAACACGAAAAGCGCTTCCCCAAAAGCATTATCAGGAAGTGGTGTTTTTAGGAATACCTCATCGCTCATGTCAAATGACAAAACAAATAAGTCCCGCATATGAATATGATCAACATATGCCAGCCAAGAACCCATCCCAGTGGTGTATGTCATCGGACCATGATGATCTTCAAAAATAAAACACGGGGGTCCATCAACTTTTCTCCAAGAATCGGTGCCTAAGCTGTATACCTCTTTTTGGTATATGATGTCCAGAACGTCTTGTGAAAAATAGCCGAAAGTGGGTTCATACATACTAACAAAGTTGATTATCTTGTAGTCATTAGTTTTGGCATCAAAACCAAATCCCGTACCTTGAATATGGGTGCAATAGCCAGCGGGGGCGAAGAGGGGCAGGTTTGATTCGGGGACAACCTTTGTTTCTTTAGTTGTAGGGTTCCATATAACAACATTCAATGTATCGTAAGCATGGAGACAAACGAGACCATTGCAAGAACCCACCACACAAATACAAAACTTCTCGCCGTTCTCAAAATACGTTCGAGGTAGAGGATGTGTAAGGGATATTTGGAGTTCTTCATAAGAAATGGTGGATATAACATAATAGTCCATTGTTGTGTTGAACGTACTAAGGAGAATGTGGGTATTGCTGTTCTTGTTGTGTAGGAGGTGTTTTCTTACGAAGTTTTGGTGTGTGATGAGAGCGTACCAGGATTTGCAGACGCACTTGAAACGCAAGAGAGAGACGACCGGAAGCCATAGCAGAATCTGCGTCACCAAGTCTTCAGGCAATTCGTTGGCCATCATCATCATCATCGCTTGGTTAGGGAAAGCAGAGATGATTCGCAAGAAGGGACACGAAATGTAAAAGAGAGAGATTGAAGTTCAACATTTGCCCATTTGGGCTTGGGCTTGGGCTTGGGATTGGGATTGGGATTGGGATTAGGCTTGGGCTTGGGCTTGGGCTTGGGCTTGAGCAGATTCGTATAAAATTTCTGTTAAATGAATTGGAAAAACTAAAGCCCACAATAAGGCAAATGCCCATAACCACTACTTACTTCATCCAAACTCATAAGGCCGTTATAATTTGGGCTTGGGAAGATTAGTATGGATGATCGAGTAGTATATATTTGGCGACACATGCAGCAACATAAGGCCGTTATAATTTGACATTAGCATGTGTTAGCCTCCTCTCTTGGCCTGAATAACTTTATTTTTTACTTGGAATTTTCTCAATAATAATATGCATATACTGTCAGGCTTTTGATGAATAATCTCTCGTTGATATCAATCAATTCCTTTTTGTTTTTGTTTTGTTTTGTTTTGTTTATCCAAATCCAATTAATTATGTAATTGACTTAACAACCACATTCAAATAATTAGGAAATTGGGTAACACCAAAACTTTTTTTGAAAGGGAAAACATTCCATACTCATTCATTTATAAAAGGTCGCGAGCAAGAGCTCTTACAAATAGAGCAAAAAGCTATGAAACAAATCATAGCCGAAGCTAAAGTTATAGTCATCAACCAATTAGGCCAAACAAAGGTAACAACATTAGCTAACCCATAACTATTCATCAGGTTTAAGATCAGATTTGCACCAAACAGATACCATCTAATGTATAGGTAGCGCTTATTCCTCGGCCCTGAGAGCAAAGAACCCCCATGCCGAAACTTATCCTCCTCAACCCGACAGCCAGGATAACGTTCACATTCACAACCCAAAGGTTTGGACCAAAAGCAAAATTGGCAGATCATAAAGGGAGGACAGAGCCTTATTACAAACAAAAAAACAGGAAAGAAAAAACATACAGGGAAATAAAATAGGAAAGTAAAAAACAAATACATGGAAAACGGAAATACAACAAAAGGAAGCCTACAATACAGGGAAAATAACAAGAGAAGCACACAAAGCGGATAACAGCAGCCGGAAGAAGGCTGATCGCGTACTGGCCGGAAACCGACGTGGAGGGTGGTGTTAGAAGCTCATTGCGAGGGATTCGTGAAAGGACCTGGCAGCTGACGATGGACGGCAAAGCAGGCGCGGAGGAGATCGGCGACGCACTCAAAGAAACTAGGGGGAGAGTTTAAGTGAATCCCCCAAGAGCGGCACCCACAAAGTGTGCCAAACAAGCAAAAACAACAAGAAACAAACACAAACACAACCAGAAGCAAACGGCAAACAACAGGCAAAAACAAGAAAGGAAAAAAGTCACAAAAACAACATAGAAACAAATCACAGTTGGAGTGATGAATCCAATGCGAAAGGTGGGATGGACACTGACGGATCTAGAGAGCAGGAAGGTGGGGCACACGTCGAGGTGGGTCAGACGGAGGAAGGGAGATCAAGCTAAGGCAAGCCGATCCAAAGCTAAGCCCGACCTAGACAAGGCACGGCAGAGACAGATGGTGGTTGAAAAAGATGGCACAGTGGAGAACGGCTATGCAGGCACAACGGCAAAGGGAGAAGGGCAAAACGCCAGAGAATAGAAGAAAAAGGAAAAGGGGCGGCACAAAAAGAGGAAAACCGCACAAGCCGAAGGGGGCGAGGGGAGGAGAGAGGCATCCAACGACCGTCCCTCCTCCCCAAACCTGGGTTTACCTTACTTGTGCGGCACTCTAGAAAAAGAGCTAGGGTTTGGGAGAGAAGGAATAGGGTTTTACCAAAACTTTTAAATATCAATATAAAAGAGAGCCCCTTCTATCTACACATGTTGTAAAACTAACTTTTACAATCTCCAATCAAAATTTGACACATAACTTCAAAACACTAAATGAAATAGAAGTAAAAACAACGTATCTTTAAACCAAATCAATTGATCCACCAAACCTTTTCATTTTTTTTCCATCCATTCTAACTTCATGCCTAAACCAAATCAATTGTTTCTTCTTTCTTTTTGCTCGTGTCAACTTTATATTGAAGGTTGTAAAAGTGTCGTTTTACACATCCTGAATAAAGTTATTCTCAAAATATAATACTAATTCACTTGTGTAGAATTAGTATGTTACCTAATTCATGGTGTGGTGCTCAAAATAAAACCATGTACAACAAATTTTGTGCTCCCAAATAAGTTTTTTATTTTTGTAAAAATTAAAAAAAAAAAAGAAAAAGAAAAAAGAAAAAAAGAAAAAAAGATTAACCACATAATTTGAATAAGATAATTTAATTACATCAAGGTTTGAGGATATATAAACAATCAACATTATGGTCTATATGAAGAAATGAAATTTCACGCAATTGCTATTACCATTATTACAAACAAAGCTTTTTGTTTTGTTTTTTTATCTTTCACTCATCTTTTGTTCATCGTCATACAAGAGATTGATAAATCTACCATTGAATATGTGGGACCACATGTATATCACATAAATTCAATGGTAAACTTACAATAAAAAAAAATATGAATAAAAAATAAATGGTTAATTAACAACAATCTCGTGTCCGTCTTCTCTCTAAGCTCTTTGCTAGGGTTTACAGAGGTAGAGTTTCTTCTTGAACCTTTTATAAGGGAGAGCTAGGGTGAGTTTTTGACTGTTTTTTTCGAAGGGTGGGTTCATACAGGAGGTATGGGGAACACAGCTGAAGATCTGATGAATTTGTGGGGAAAGTTTCATTGTTGGAGGAAGAAAGCGCAAGGATTGAGATACAGGAGAATGTATACAATCCAATAATGCAGTAGGGTTTAACTTGCCTGGTGGGGAAACTACTGTCGGATAGGCACATTAGCAAGGAGATTCTCAGAACTCCTTTGATACGTGCATGGAGGCCAACGGGGAGGGTTTCGTTTAAAGACTTGGGGCCTAATCTCTACCTCATTGAATTTGAGCATGAATGGGATAAGTCTAAGATGGGATAAGTCTTGGATTATGGAGGGTCGTCCATGGACCTTTGATGGAAATCTCGTATCTCTGTCAGAGTTTGACGGTCTCACGCCTCTCACGGAGTTGGACTCTAACAAAGCAGTCTTTTGGGTGAGAATGTTTAACCTACCTCTTGCCTGCATGGGAAAGGAGGTGGGGTTTCAAATTGGATCGACAGTTGGCAAGGTGGAGGACGTCAACGTTCTAAATGATGGTTTCGATTTGGGAGAATACCTGCGGGTGAGGATTATCTTGGATTTATCAAAACCGCTATCAGGAGGAAGAGTTTTGAAGTTGAAAGACAAAAGGATTTGGGTAGCTTTTTAGTAAGAAAAAATCTCAAAATATTGCTTCACTTGTGGTGTGATATGACATGGAAGTAAGGGGTGCAAAAAGCTGGGAGGACGTAAGCTTCAAGGGGCGAAGAGTGAGATGGAGTTCGGCCTTTGGCGTAGGGCAACTTCACCAAATCGTAGACATGGTTATGGTGGAGGACGTCTGAGAAATTCTAAGGCGGATAGGACACATGATGCAAGTTTTTCTGATGGAGGAACGAGCCACACCTCCAATAGTGGCTACAGTGGAGATGGCAGAAGTATGGAGGAGGGTCAAGGCGGAGGGCAGCCAGGCTTGGAGGAGAAAACTCTGCAGCAAGAAGTTGGTCATTTTTCGATGAGACTGCTGACCACGCCAGAAAAGGAAAAACCTGGTTATGGCAAGCAAGTAATGGGATCTGCTAAAAACACGGAAGTCATGTCGGACTAGGATTTTTATGGCTCCCCCAAATCTCGGGATTGGAGAAAAAATCAAGGGATTCTAATCATAGCAGTGATTCCCGAGCAATTATGGTAGAGGAAGTGCAAGGAAATTTACAAAAAGAAAGAGGATCAAATGTGTATGTAGGTCAATGGGATGCATTAAAGGAGAAGATGGTATGAGGGACAGTTGGGATAGATTATGTGGAGAGGCTTCAAAACAATATCGCAAACTATTTTAATGACGTGGAAGGCTCCTCTAACAGTTTTTCGCCAACTGTCTTCCTAAACAAGAAAGTGATGAGTTTGGCTCAAGAGAAGGGAGAAGAAAGGGGAGTACGGGAACTAAGGCTCCAAAGGAGGTAAGGGGGCAGCATCAGTATTGGAAACGGGTGTGTCGTGAGGGGGCTGAAGGGGAGGAAAGGAGTGGAAGTGATGTTATTCTGGAAAGGAAAGAGGAAGGAGGTAGCTACAGAGGAGGAATGGAGGGCTCACAATGGGAAGAGAAGAAAAGCAACTGCATCAGAGTACTGTTGTGCCAAATACTATCTCAATTAATAGATAATATTTAGTACGTTTTAACTTGCAAGTGCACAAGATCAAAACATTAGTATAATGCAGCAAGTACGAGGTCGATCCCACGAGGATTGTGATTTTATTTCAAATTAATTAAAATATCAAATTGTCACAGATTTGATATTAAGAAAAATAAAAAGATATAAAGATAAAGTAAAGGTAAAGGCATGGCTTTGATATCCACCACTAATTATGCTCAATTAATATAACAATATGCCAATGATCCAATCATATTATGAATACCTAATGTTTGCCAACCTAAGAGCATGTGTGTATACTCCTTAAGCTATTGATTTCCCTAAGCAACGAGTTAGGCATAGGTGTATCCTTTAACTCTTTTCTTTCTTGAAGGATTAGCATGGTATATACTAAGTTGTTATTTAGAAAAGCATATGTTCTATGAAAATCGACAAACACATGAGGCCTAGGGCATGGGTGTATACTCCCGGTTTCCCATGTTGATTAACCTAAGAACCCGGTGTGTATTTCTTTTGTTACTTATGTTAAACCCAGGACTCGGTCATCCAAATTGATTTAACTAACTAGTCCGTACCACATGCATATAATGGCCAGTCACATACATATGAGGAATTCATGAAAATAAGAATTAATCAAGTTAAATATCACAACATGATCATCACAAAGGCGCCAATATTGAAATATTAAATAAGCATAATTAGGGCTTCAATCTAGCCCTCCTTAAGAGTTAGTTACACATAATTAAAATAAAAGAAAAAAGAAAAGGTAAAGAAAGAACAGAAAACCGCTCCTAGAAGTAGCATCCAATTCCTCCCCCCAAAGTTGTCTCCTTCTAATTCTCCTAAATTTGTCTCTTGAATTGTGAGGCTTAGAGGTCTATTTATAGGGCTTAGGAGAGTCCTAGAAGCTCTAGTAATCCTAGGAATTTCGGATATTTAAGTTCAAGTCCAATTAGGATAAAGAAAACCCAAGTCCAAATCGGAATAGGATTCGCCAAGAATTGTGGTCCCATCTTGTTGCGTGATTTTGGCCTTACGGCGCTCTGAATTGGGAAAATGCTATTTCACAATGATTTGTAGCATTTTGAGTTAGCTTCCCAATACTCACTCGAATCACCTCAATCGGATATCTGAACTGAAAATTATGGCCAAAATACCGAGAGGTATGCAGAATTCAATTTTGCCTCCAATCCGATTTTGACTATTATTTGAGAAATTCCGATTTACTCATTTCTTTTATTGGATTAAACTTAACCATAATTGACTAAGCTTAACCATATCTTCTAGGTCTTCCCCATTTTCCCTTTAAACTTTGAATTTTTCCAGAAACGCTTTCTTTTCTTCCAAAAACGTATAAAACAAAAAAAATACAAAAATGAAGTAAAATAGCATGGATTAACTAAAACTAAAGGATTAAAACATGTAAGTTAAGGGCTAAAAATATGAATATTTTGGCACTTAACACACCCTCAAACTTACATATTGCTAGTCCCTTAGCAATACAAAGCTAAAAAAAACAAAATGGAAAGCAGGAAACAAAAAGATAAATCCATCTTTCGTGGAATGTACGATTGCATTTAGCATATGCAACAAGCCTTTTAAACCCCCTAGGAATTTCCTAGTGGACGAGTGAAGTCTCATGAGGGTTTTCCAGATATGTTAGCCACAAACATCATGCACTGTTCATGTTATCCAAAAATTAAAGCATCACTTCAATATTATGATTTTCACTCATAAGCAAGCTTAAAAAGGTGAACTACATCCTCACAATGAATTAGAATTTCAAAGCTCAATTACTTACAAAAGACATGCTAAAACATTACAAGTTTGAAATCAGTGTAAGGTGAACTAGCACAGAATTATGAGTTTCCAAATCTTTCCAATGTGTAATATCTCCATATCTCAAGATTCACTGAAATTCTTATTAGAATGAACAACAATGGCATATATATATATATATATATATATATATATATATATATATATATTTTTTTTTTTTTTTTTTCTTTTTTCTTTTTTCTTTTTTCTTTTTTGGTCAGGTTATGCAATGTTTGATTCCCTTAAGCTTTCTAATTGACATATGTAATGAGTGTTAAATCAATGACTCCCAAACCATATGGTTTTAGAGCATTAGGTGTAGAGACATCCTTAAGGACCTACTAACTCGAGTAAAAAAGGCTACAAAACCAAACTAATCATACATTGATCAAATCAACATTTTTCCACCTTTTGACGTGAACACTCAATACTTTGAGGCAAGAGGTCCAGTTACTCAGTGAAAAGCTTATCAATGATTTCTTTTCTTCTTTTTTTTTTTTTTTTTTTTTTTGTTTTTTTTTTCACATGTATATATGCCAAGGTATCCATCTAATAAATCATCTAGTTTCACTTAAGACATAAAAACACACACATTAAACTTTCATGTCATACCTCACAAATTATGTGCTAATGTGCTTGTGTGATCAGATCACACATGTGATTTTTCAATTGTACTAAACAAGTAATCAAACTAACAGATTTACTCATCAGATCATGTGTTCAAAATTTTAAGCTCACTGATGAATTCAAGCCACAATTCTTTCAGATTAACCAAACTTTTAGGATAAACATGATCATGCATAATTTTTTTTTTTTTTTTTTCCTTATATATCAACAAACAACAAAACAAATAACATGAAATTCTGACTAAGTGTGTGTAAACAACATGTGTGCCCATACCCCCAAACTTAAATGATACATTGTCCCCAATGTGTCTAAAACAAGAAAAGAATTTACCCGAGAGATGGTCGACATGATCTTGAAAAGCATGGCTCAAAGCACATACCCAAACTTGAATCGAAGCACACTTGTCCCTGCAAAATAAGAAAACACAAAAACAAGTAAAAAGAAAAAAAAAAAAACTAAAAATAAATAAAAAGATTTACTTAAAACACACTAAACAAAACAAAATAAAAAGATAACTATAAGATGCTGTCCAAGTGCGCTCGATCGCACTTGCGCAAGACTATGCATGTGTGGGTGATGTGCGCTCGAGCGCGCACAAGGAGCGTTCGATCGCACTAACAGAATGTATAACAGCCAAAAGTCGGTTACTGCGCTCGATCGTACTCAGGGTGCGCTCGATCGCAGTAACAGAATGCAATGAATCACAAGTGGAGACTTGCGCTCGAACGCACGCAGGTTGCGATCGATCGCAGTAACAGAATGTAAAAACATGACAAAAGACTTGAAACACTAAAACACCAAAGTAAAACAAAACACAAAAGAAAAAAAAAAAAAATATATATATATATATATATATATATATATAAACTAAAACAAACAACAAAACAAAAGGATATGCTTTGAGGTGCCTCCCATGAGCGCTAAGTTTAACTTCTTCAGCCAGACTGTGGCACTTTAAACTTGAAGCACCAGTCTTTTCTTCTCTTGTACCAAAGGGAATGAATCTTTTCTGTTGCAAGGTGCTTCTGAGTGTTTCTAGATTGGGGAAGACCACTCTGAGGTTTCTCAAACAGTTGCTCATCCGTTGGGGAATCATGAACTGGAATATAGTAAGAAGAAAACTCAGGGAGCTTCTCTATCTTGATGTCCTCAATTTGCTCATGTGGTAGCTCTAACAGACTTCTCTTTTGGCCTCTTAGTGCTCTCTTCTTTTTCCTGATGTGACTCTTGTGGATCTTCAGTTTGCTCCTCTTTCCCTTCTTCCACTTGAATTTCAGCCACCTCTTCACTCCTCAATGTGACAGCTTGCTTATGATAGTAGGTGCACTCTTCCTCCACGTATTGTTCATTGGGGTGTTCCATCAACTGCCTTTGACATTCTTCTTCTTGGTATTGGTAAGACCTATTGATGCGAAATGTACTCAGTTCCTTGGCAAATTGTTCCATTTGTACTTCCAGTCTTTGAATGGCTTGATCACGCCTTGTATTGATTTGTTCTTGTGCAATCACAAATTGCTGTTGTGAAGTCACCAATTGTCGTACAAGATTCTTCAGGTCATCCTTCTCTGGCTTTTGAGCTGGTTGGACTGCTTGTTGTGGAGCTGATTGAGAGCAATATGCATGATCATAGAATTGCTGATATGAGGGATGTTGCGGTCTAGGAGATTGTTGAGCATGAATTCTGGGAGCTTGAGCTTGCCATGAAAGATTGGACTGTTGGCTCCATGTTCGGTTACAGGAATCAAAATAGCGGTCGGTCCTCGGTCTAGAGAATGATGTGTTCTTATGCCCAAAATTTTTGTTAGGAATTTGTCTTGTTGAAGGACATTCTCTAACATGGTGATAATGGTTGTGACATAAAGAACATGGTCTATGGGGCATCAGAATGCCTCCTCACGTGAAATTAAAAATAAAAGAAGTTAAAACTAAAAAGGAAATAAAAACAGAATTAAAAATAAAAACTTACTAATATGCAGACTCGAATGATCTTGCATGAAACAAAAGAAAAAATCAGATCTATAATTAGTGCAGTAACTGTGCTGCTCTTTGGATGTGCGATCGATCGCACTGTAAGGTGCGCTCGATCGCCCTGGTTGGGCGATCGATCGCACCTCCAGAGGCAAAACAGGAACTGCGAAAAAAAACTATAAAAACAGAAAAATTTAAAACAAAAACAAACTAAGGAAAATAATTCCAAACAAAATCAAACAATCCCCGGCAACGGCACAAAAAACTTGTTGTGCCAAATACTTCCTAAATTAATAGATAATATTTAGTACGTTTTAACTCGCAAGTGCACAAGATCAAAACAATAGTATAGTGCAGCAAGTACAAGGTCGATCCCACGAGGATTGTGATTTTGTTTCGAATTAATTAAAATATCAAATTGTCACAAATTTGATATTAAGAAAAATAAAAAGATATAAAGATAAAGTAAAGGTAAAAACAGGGCTTTGATATCCACCACTAATTATGCTCAATTAATATAACAATATGCCAATGATCCAATCATATTATGAATACCTAATGTTTGCTAACCTAAGGGCATGAGTGTATACTCCTTAAGCTATTGATTTTCCTAAGCAACGAGTTAGGCATGGGTGTATACTTTAACTCTTTTCTTTCCTAAAGGATTTAGCATGGTATATACTAAGTTGTTCTTTAGAAAAGCATATGTTCTATGGAAATCGACAAATACATGAAGCCTAGGGCATGGGTGTATACTCCCGATTTCCCATGTTGATTAACCCAAGAACCCGGTGTGGATTTCTTTTGTTACTTACGTTAAACCCAGGACTCGGTCATCCAAATTGATTTAACTAACTAGTCCGTACCACGTGCATATAATGGCCAGTCACATACATATGAAGAATTCATGAAAATAGGAATTAATCAAGTTAAGTATCACAACATGATCATCACAAAGGCGCCAATATTGAAATATTAAATAAACATAATTAGGGCTTCAATCTAGCCCTCCTTAAGAGTTAGTTACACATAATTAAAATAAAAGAAAAAAGAAAAGGTAAAGAAAGAACCGAAAACCGCTCATAGAAGTAGCCTCCAATTCCTCCCCCCAAAGTTGTCTTCTTCTAATTCTCCTAAATTTGTCCCTTGAATTGTGAGGCTTAGAGGTCTATTTATAGGGCTTAGGAGAGTCCTAGAAGCCCTAGTAATCCTAGGAATTTCGAAGATTTAAGTCCAAGTCCAATTAGGATAAAGAAAACCCAAGTCCAAATCGGAATAGGATTCGCCCAGAATTGCGGTCCCATCTTGTGGCGTGATTTTGGCCTTACGGCGCTCCGAATTGGGAAAATACTATTTCACAATGATTTGTATTATTTTGAATTTCCAATGCCGCTTGAATCACCTCAATCGGATATCTGAGTTGAAAGTTATGGTCAAAATACTAAGAGGTATGCATAATCCAATTTTGCCTCCAATCCGATTTACTCATTTCCTTTATTGGATTAAATTTAACCATGATTGGCTAAGCTTAACTATTTCTTCTAGGTCTTCCCAATTTGCCCTTTAAACTTGGAATTTTTCCAGAAACGCTTTCTTTTCTTCCAAAACCTATAAAACAAAGAAAATACAAAAATGAAGTAAAATATCATGAATTAACTAAAACTAAAGGATTAAAACATGTATGTTAAGGGCTAAAAATATGAATGTTTTGGCAGTTAACAAGTACATCTCCACAACAACAACTATGTCAGAGGCTAGAACACAGCCCCGTCGTGATCAATGAGTGCCCTATGTTGGAACTGTCAGAGGCTTGGGAACCCCGAGACGGTTCGAGACCTTTGCCAGATGGTAAAGGAGAAGAAACTCCTTTTGATTTTTCTCATGAAAACCAAAATGACGAATAAAAAAATTGAATTTTTGCAAATGAAGTTGGGCTTTAATCAAATGTTTGCAGTGGATAGTGTGGGACGTAGTGGAGGTTCAGTGCTACTTTGGCAGGACGAATTTTAGGTTACCATTCAAAATTTCAGCCGTAGACATATAAATGATATTATCACAAGACAGATTGATGGGGGTGGAGTGGAAATTTTCGGGTTTCTATGGTCATCCCGAAGTAGCAAAACGAAGGGAAGCATGGGCCTTATTGCAACATCTTGCATTATTACCCCCAATGCCATGGCTATGCATGGGTGACTTTAACGAAATTATCAATCTAACTGAAAAATGAGGGGTGGCGTTAAGAGCTAGAAGCCTCATGGAGGATTTTCAGGGAGCACTTCTTGATTGTCAACTAAGTGACTTGGGGTTTCGAGGCTCAAAATTTCCATGGATTAATGGGAGGCAAGGTAGAGCTTTCACAAAGGCAAGATTGGATAGGGCTTTAGCAAATGAAGAATAGTGCAATTTATTCCTGGAGTGGAAGTCCTAGTTTTGGCGCGGCAAAGTTCTGACCACAACCACTTATTTATTTCTTTTGCTCTCTGAATGGGAATAGGAGACCTTCAACTAGGCAGTTTCGGTTTAAGGCTAGATGGGCAAAGTTGGAGGCATTTCAAGAGACCATTACACAAGTATAGAGGGCGAAAAAGTTTGGGGAAAATCCATGGTTGATAAGCGCCGAATGTTGCACATTCAAGCCCCTTAATTTACATATGTTAATTCCTTAGCATTGTTATTTGTTTGATTTTGTTTTGTTTTTGTGTTTCAAATCTTATTTGACAAACCATTGAAAATTGGGCTTAAAAGCACATTTTGAGAAGACCTAGAAGATATGATTAAGCTTAACCAATCATGGTTAAGTTTAATCAAATAAAGGAAGGGATTAATTCGGAATTTCGCAAATTGGAGTCAAAATTGGATTGGATTCAAATTTGGATTCTGCATATGTCTCGATATTTTGGCCATAACTTTCAGCTCAAATATCCGATTTAGGTGATTCAAGCGGCAATGGAAAGCTAACTCAAATTTCTACAAATTATTGTGAAATAGCATTTTGCGCCGTAATGCCAAAATTGCCCCTCAATTTAGGAACGCAATTCTGGGGGAATCCTATTCCGATTTGGATTTGGTTTTCAGTCTCCCAATTGGACTGGGAGACTGCTCTCCTGTTTTCTCAGCGTTTATAGGGTTTCTAGGACTCTCCTAAGCCCTATAAATAGGCCTCTAAGCATTGAGAAAACACACCGCTTTTAGAGCAAAATTCAATAAAATAGTCTGTGAAGCTTAGGAAATCATGAGCAGCTAAACCCAATTGTGGGGTATTGATGTAGCCCTTTCCAAGCACAATGGTTTGATTGTATTTAATTTCTAGTCTTTCAATTTATGCATGTTGATTGTATAACCCTGAGGATTGCTACAGTTGATTTCTGTTCTTCATATTAAATGCAGTTGTTCTTTAAATTCTAAATCAATATTAGTAAAATTCTTATCTTGTCTTAGAAATTATTTTACTATTATTGAACTCAAATCCTTCTTATTTTATGTGATCATAAGAATGATGGTTATACAATGGTATTTAATTGGCATGCAATCAATAGGGTTAGATAGACCATACCTAGGGAAGACGGATCGTACTGCACCTTAATTTAGTGTAATTTAGGTAGACGGTCCGTGCCAATCAAAGGTAGATTATGCTTATTATTTAATAAGGTTTTTTTTTTTCCCTGTTTTCTTTTAAATTTCTGTTTAGTTTATGTTAGGTCGTCGTTCTTTATCTTTTCCATTAATTTCTTGCGACCTTGAAATTGAACGCACTTTTAGACAAATTAGATCCCAAAAGAACTCTAATTTGCTAGAAGAGCGTTCCACTGAGACCATGGGGGACGGTAACCACGTAGCATTGCAAGATCACTATCTTCCCACTACTTACACTACTCCCACATGCCTCCGGTTGCCGGAAATTACGGCAACCCCTTATGAAATTAAGCCTAGCACTATACGAAGTTTACCTTCCTTTTTAGGGCTTAGCACTAAAAATCCTTATGAATTCCTCAATGATTTCGAAGCAATCTGTGAGACCACTAAAATGAATGGATTCACTGAGGATGCCTTAAGGATGCGACTTTTTCCTTTCTCCCTCAAGGAAAAAGCCAAACATTGGTTTCAGTCCTTAACACCCAATTCTATCACTTCTTGGGCTCAATTGGAACAAGAATTTCTTAAGAAGTACTTTCCCATAGGCATGACCAATGATACTAGGAGAGCCATTAGTACATTCTCCCAGTACGTGGGAGAGGATTTCCATGAGACTTGGGATAGGTTGCAGACCTTGCTTAGATCATGTCCACACCACGCTGTCCCAAAATGGCAGCTAGTGCACTGTTTTTATGATGGCCTGACCGAGTCCAATAGAAAAATGGTAGATGCATCATGTGGGGGGACATTCATGTTGAAAAGCGAAGATGAAGCATGGTCTATGTTTGAAAACTTGAGTAACAATTCTCTTCAGCAGGTTTCCGCCAGACGAAGGGCACCAGCACCTAAAGCACCCAAGACGGAGAGTTTGTATGAAGCAGGCCATTCCCCAAACATAGCCAACCAAGTAGTTGAGGCTATCACCAAGAAGCTAGATCAAGTTTTGATGATTGCTGGTTTTACTCCTAATGCTGCTCACGCACACAATGAATCATGCTCATTCTATTCCAGTCCTATGCATCACGTAAATAACTGCCATGTTAATGGAAATTATACTGATATTGCAAATGAGCAGGTTAATGCAGCTTTCTCCAGACCGGGTAATGATCAGTACTTCAATACCTACAACCCCGGGTGGAGAAATCATCCAAATTCCTCATGGGAGAATTCAAATTCGGGCAACTCAGCCCAGGGCCATACAATCAAGCTCAATCCAACAGGCAGCCCTACCAACCTCAGTCCACTTACCGGCCTCCACAGCAGCACTACCAGGCTCCCTCAGAGTCTAATTTTCAGGATTGGATTCTAAAAGCAGTGACTGAGCTGACCAGCGAGATAAAGCACTCAATCAAATCTCAAGAGGAAAGAGTAAACTCACATACCCACTCCATTGCCAAGCTAGAAGCTCAAGTCGGACAACTTGCCAATACCCTCAACAAGAGGGAAGAAGGAAAGCTTCCAAGTCAGCCAGTGACCAACCCTAGGGGACTATACATGGTAGAAGAAAGCACGCCTCATCTGGAGCAAGTTCAAGCCGTCACCACATTGTGAAGCGGAAGACTGGTTGACAATCATGTGGAAGAAAAGAAGGATGAGCAAATTGAGGCCCCACAGAATCGGCATCAGGACAAGGGTAAACAAGTAAGGATCGAGGCATCTTCCTCATCTGCCCCCACTCCTGAGGTACCATATGAGCCTAAGGTCCCATTCCCAGAGCGGCATAAGGCACCCTCCTACTTTGGGAAACAAGGAGAGAAGATACAAGACATGATGGAAACCTTCAAGCAGGTTCAAATCAACATCCCACTCCTTAAGGCCATCAAGCTAATTCCAGCCTATGCAAAATTTCTCAAGGACTTGTGCACTCAAAAGAGGAAGAATCAGAAGCACATTCCCAGGAAGGTCATTCTCACTGAGCAAGTAAGCTCTCTGATTCAGCATAACACTTCTCCAAAGTTCAAAGATCCTGGAGCGCCTTTGATTTCGTGCGTCATCGGAAACACTGAGATTGAGAGAGCTCTCCTCGACTTAGGAGCTAGTGTTAATTTGCTTCCATACTCGGTATATCAGAAACTGGGCTTAGGGGAATTGAAATCGACAAGTACTGTCTTGCAATTGGCTGACCGCTCGATCAAGAAACCCCGCGGGATTGTGGAAGATGTCATTATCAAGGTGGACAAGTTTTATTATCCAGTTGATTTTATAGTTCTGGACACAGAACCGGTCCCAAATCCAGAGAAGCATATTCTTGTCATCCTTGGGCGTCCTTTCCTCGCCACAGCCAATGCAAGCATCAATTGTTGGACCGGAGTAATGAAGATCTCCTTTGGGAATATGAAGATCAGACTGAACATCTTCAATGCCTTTCAGAATGCACCTGATCAGAATACATGTTTTTTCTTGGATGACATTGGAGAAACTGTTGAAGACCCACCTCCTGATCCTCTATCTGAAGTTCTATCATGGAGCAACCCACCGGAGCCTATGCCTCTCACTTCAAGTACTCCACCACCTGATGACAACCCCACAGGGGACATATTTCATTCAGAGGTTGCTGAAGTTGATTTCATTGGGGTGGAAATTTTTTTGGCAAATTCCCTGGCTACCCCAGTTTTTGAGAACTCCCATAGAGACAAGAGGTTGATCATGAAACCAGTTCGGGACAAACACCCTGAACATTGTCATGGGGAGCATCAAGACCTATTCGCTGGGAGAGGCAGTTTCGGGATGTTAAGAAGAATCCTCTTCCTTGTTGAGAGCTACATGATCATAAAGAAAAAGGGATGGAAGAGCTTGATTGGACTTCTGAAGGATCGAGGTAAGATCCTTCGGGACTCGGACTTACATTGAGAAATACCTCCTAGGATCAAGTGCAGGCCCTGTGCGCTTGACCCTCCACTCCACCAGGGCATATGATCTCCATCCAGGTTTATTTTATCCATTGTTGTTTCATTCTTTGTTTATCTTTTTACAACAATGTGTGCACTTGATTGGTATTTGGTTGGAGTATCACTTTATTTTTAGGACATGTGTTTTTGCATTCAAGTTTGGGGGTATGATATGCCCACATCTGCTCATTCAGCTATTCCTATACTCTTGATCTTATTCTTTAGTTCTATACATACATTGAGGACAATGTATGATTCAAGTTGGGGGGTATGGAAAAATAAAACACAATCCATTATTATTGTTATGTCATTCTTAAGCATATGGTTGAGCTTTGATTTTGGTTTGAAATTCATTGATAGGCTTAAAGTTATGAACACATGATCATATGACTTAGGGATTTTAAGTCTTGTTACTTACTTTTGGCAACATGAGATGCTTCTTATTTCAATTTAAATCTATATTGAGCACACTAGCACATGTCTGTGAGGTATGAATTTTGAGACCAATTATGTTTGTTTTCAATATCTTGAATTCTGTTGGGTGACATATTGGGTGAATAACTTTGGCATGCTATTAAAAAAAAAAAATTAAAAAAAAAATAAAGTTTGAATTTTTCACTGAGTAACCGGACCTCTTGCCTCATTAAGCAGTGAGTGTTCGCGTCAAAAAGTGAAAATTTTGGGTTGATTAATAAAATGGCTAGCTTAGCTTCGTAGCCTTTTTAACTCGAGTTAGTAAGTCCTTAGGGGTGTCTTTACACCTAATGCCCTAAAGCCATTTGGTTTGGGAGATAGTGGCCTAACACTCGATACATGGGTCAACTAGAAAGCTTAAGGGAGCTAAGCATTGCAAAGCCTAACAAAAAAAAAAAAAAAAATTGTATGCCTTGGTTGTTTCATTTGATATGAAGTTCAATGAATTCTGAGATGGTGATTCATTCATATTGGAATTATTTTGAAGCCTCATGACTATGTGTTAGTTCACTTTGCACTAATTGAAATTTGTGTATCTCAATCTGCCATTGGTAAGTGATTTGACTTGTAATTCCTTGGAATTTTGAAGATGGAGTTTATAATTTTAAGCTTGCTAATGAATGAGAACCATTATTTTTGTGATACTTTATTCTCTTGAATGACATAATGATGACAATGTTTGTGGGTATCATTCATGGAAAACCCTCACGAGACTTCACTCGTCCTCTAGGGAATGCCTAGGGGTTTAAAAGGCTTGTTGCATATGCTAAATGCAATCGTACATCCCACGAAAGATGGACTTATCTTTTTGTTTTTCAGTTTATTTTCTGTTTTGTATTGCTAAGGGACTAGCAATATGTAAGTTTGTGGGTATGATAAGCGCCGAATGTTGCACATTCAAACCCCTTAATTTACATATGTTAATTCCTTAGCATTGTTATTTGTTTGATTTTGTTTTGTTTTGTTTTTGTGTTTTAGGTCTTATTTGACAAACCATTGAAAATTGGGCTTAAAAGCACACTTTGAGAAGACCTAGAAGATATGATTAAGCTTAACCAATCATGGTTAAGTTTAATCAAATAAAGGAAGGGATTAATTCGGAATTTCGCAAATTGGAGTCAAAATTGGATTGGATTCAAATTTGGATTCTGCATATGTCTCGGTATTTTAGCCATAACTTTAAGCTCAAATATCCGATTTAAGTGGTTCAAGCGGCAATGGAAAGCTAACTCAAATTTCTACAAATCATTGTGAAATAGAATTTTCCTAATTCGGAGCGCCGCAATGCCAAAATCGCCCCTCAATATAGGAACGCAATTCTGGGCGAATCCTATTCCGATTTGGATTTGGTTTTCAGTCTCCCAATTGGACTGGGAGACTGCTCTCCTGTTTTCTCAGGGTTTCTAGGGTTTCTAGGACTCTCCTAAGCCCTATAAATAGGCCTCTAAGCATTGAGAAAAACACACACCGCTTTTAGAGCAAAATTCAGTAAAGTAGTCTGTGGAGCTTAGGAAATCATGAGCATCTAAACCTAATTGTGGGGTATTGATGTAGCCCTTTCCAAGCACAATGGTTTGATTGTATTTAATTTCTAGTCTTTCAATTTATGCATGTTGATTGTATAACCCTGAGGCTTACTATAGTTGATTTCTGTTCTTCATATTAAATGCAGTTGTTCTTTAAATTCTAAATCAATATTAGTAAAATTCTTATCTTGTCTTAGAAATTATTTTACTATTATTGAACTCAAATCCTTCTTATTTTCTGTGATCATAAGAATGATGGCTATACAATGGTATTTAATTGGCATGCAATCAATAGGGTTAGATAGACCATACCTAGGGAAGACGGATCGTACTACACCTTAGTTTAGTGTAATTTAGGTAGACGGTCCGTGCCAACCGAAGATGGGTTATGCTATTCCATTGATTGTATGAGATTATTTTCTTGTTAAAATTATAACATGCATAGAATGAATTACTAGAGTTAATTATAGTTAACCATTGATGTGCGGATCATGGTGAAGTCAATACCCTACTCTCTCTCTCTCTCATAAATTTACTCCATTTATTTCCGTTTATTTAATGCACTTTAAATTCTCACAACCAATTCACTCTCTTTTAATTAAGTTAATTTTGATCTTTTAATTTTGATAATTAAACCCCTGCAGTCCTTGAGGTTCGACACCCTCAATATAGCCCTATCCTACGGGATTCGTTCTATTGCGAGTGGTAATTTTATTATTGATATTTTTTGTCACAAAAATACCACATCAATGGTCAACCGTGAAGAGGAATCTATCTTCTTGCCAAAGATCTCTTAAAGTTTGAGTGTGGAAAATAGTGCAATCCAATGAGAAAATTATTAGCAGGAAATCAAAAAAGCTAGAAGAAAGACAAGCTGCACCAGGAACGCCGGACCTCCAAGCTGAGCATTCTCTCCAAAAGGAGATACATGTATTGTTGGAACAAGAGGATTTGAAGTGGAGACAACGAGCTAAGGTGGAGTGGTTGAAAAATGGGGATCGGAATACTAAATATTACCATGCGTGTGTCAAACAACGCATGAGGAGGAATCATATTACTTCTATTAGAGATGCACAAGGATAAGACTGCACAACACCGAATGATATTAGGAAAGCCTTTGTGGATTTTTTCCAAATCTTCTTACCTCTACCAAGCCGAAGGAGTTTGAGGAGTGTCTTTGAGACCTTGACAGCACTGTGACGTCAGCCATGAATTAGAAGTTGATGTTAGCCTTTACGGCAACTAAGGTGAAGATGGCACTAGATCATAGATCATATGGCTCCTATGGAGGCCCTGAGACCCGATGACTTTTCTGCCGATTTCTATCAATAAAATTGGGCAACTGTAGGCCCGAAGGTATGTCAAGCTGTTTTAAATTTTTTGAATGGTGCTCATATGGATGGAACTATTAATGCAACTAATATTGTTCTTATTGCCTAGTCTAGAAACGCTAGTCATGTATCAGATGTTAGGCCTATTAGCCTTTGTAACATGATTTACAAATTGATCTCAAAGGTTTTAGCTAATAGGTTGAAAGGGATTCTCCCACATATTATATCTTGCAATCAGAGTGCTTTCATTTCAGGGCTGATTACCGATAATACTCTAGCAGTTTTATGAGACTCTGCATTCTATGCACACTAGAATGTGGAGTAAGGTGGGTTTTGTGGGCATAAAGCTAGATATGAGCAAGGCTTATCCCAGTGGACTAGTTTAATTATAAACTGTATCCGTACTGTTACTTATGCGATTGTGGTTAATGACAATCCAATGGGACATATTATACCTTCACAGGGGTTGAGACATGGAAATCCAATTTCACTATACTTGTTTCTCATATGTGTGGAGGCACTTAGTGCAATGTTGAGGAGGGTTGAAAATAGGGGAGTTATTACAAGAGTTCCCACTTCTAAGAACGGCCCCCAAATTAGTCACCTCTTCTTCCCAGATGTTAGCCTTTTGTTTTGTAAAGCAAATCTGGTGGAATGGAGGAGGCTCACAAAAATACTTTAGAAGTATGAGAAGGCTTCGGGGCAGAAACTGAATAAAGAGAAGACCTCTATTTTTTTCAGTCGCAATACAAGTGTTGAACGAAGGGCAGAGATCTATCATTTGTTGAGTCTCCCAACTTCTAACAGTTACAACAAATACCTCGGACTACCAACTCTTGTGGGAAAGTTTCGGGTGCAGGCCTTTAGAAGCATTAAAGATAGAGCGTGAAAATGTATTCATAATTGGACAGTCAAATTTCTCTCCCAAGCCGGAAAGGAGATTTTGTTGAAGGCGGTGGCCAAAGCCATCTCAACATATTGTATGAGCGTGTTCAAACTCCGGGGGGTGCTTTGTAAAGAGAATACCTCCAAGATTTGGTATGATGGTATGATGGTAAAATTTTGGTAGGGGCATAAGGAGAATACCTCCAAGATTCATTGGATGAGTTGGGAACGGATGGGACTTTCAAAGTCAAGCAGAGGGTTGGGTTTGTGGTTTTTCATAGGGCCCTCTTGGCAAAACAAGTATGACGCCTTTTGCAAAATCCAGATTCTCTAGTCTCAAAGATCTTTAAAGCAAAATATTACCCCCGTGTGTCTATCTTGGAGGCAAGTGTGGGGAAGCGACCATCCTTAGCATGGAGGAGTATTCGCTCAGCAAAATCGGTAATTTCACATAGGCTTATTTGGAGAATTGGGGACGGCCGTGATGTACGGGTTTGGGGGGACAAATGGATCCCACGGCCAATTTCTTTTTCCATCCAGACTCATCGTCGGCTTTTGACAACACAAGCAAGGGTGATTGATCTCATTGACCAAGATACTAAAAGGTGGAATGGGACTTTGGTAGAAAGCATTTTCTCAAAGGAAGAATCTAATCTCATCCTCAAGATTCCTTTGAGCCCACTTTTCCCCAAGGGTGCTTTAATTTGGAGATGCACTTCCAATGGAGACTTTATCGTTCGGAGTGCTTACCACATGGAGATGGAGTTTGCATCAATGAGTGGGTGTGAAAGTTTTGGGCAATCTACAGGGAGCACGATGTGGAAAGTGTGTTGGAATCTTAGGGTTCCCAATGTTATTAAAATGTTTCTTTGGAGGGCTTGTCATAACCTCCTCCCCACCAAAGCCAATCTTTTTAAAAGGGGGGTAGTGGATACTAATACTTGCTTGATATGTGAGAGGGGGGAAGAGACAGTAGAGCATGCACTTTGGAGTTGTCCAGCTACCCAAGATGTGTGGGGAGGTAGCACTATGAAGTTGCAAAAAAGGGTGTGTGGGGATAATTTTTTCACCACTATCTTAGAAGAGGTCATAGAGATGTGATTGGAAGGCTGTAGAACTTTTTGCTGTCACGGCTAGACAGATTTGGTTGAAAAGGAACTCGGTCCTACATGGTGGAATTTTCCTGCCCCCAACCAGGTGGCACTAAATGCTTGTAAATCCTTGGAAGAGTTTGGGCAGACAAACGTAATTGGAAGTGAACAACCTAAACCCATGCATCTGGTGGTGAGTAAAGTATGAAAGCCACCGCCTTTGCATCAGACCAAGATCAAATCGGACGCAGCAGTGGCAAAGACGAAGGGTTGTGTGGGCTTGGGAATTATTGCCCGAGACTGTTTGGGCAAGGTTCGAGTAGCTAGGAGCATCACGATTCAACAAATATTGGACACAACAGTGGCAGAAGCGATGGTTGGACTTTATGCTATGCTGCTGGGAAGAGAACTTGGAGGTAAGGGTCTTATCTTAGAAGGAGATGCCATGCAAGTTGTAAGTGCTGTCAACCTGAAGAGTTCTTGCCGAAGCACATATGGCCACTTTGTGGACGATATTCGAGCTAGTTTACAGACGATGGGAAACTCTTGCATACAACATATTCCAAGGGATGCCAATTATGCCTCTCATGGGTTATCTCAAGAAGCTACCAAGCATGTCATGTATCTATGGTATTGTATGGAGAGCGGAAGTTATTCCATCTCCATGACTTTTGTTGTCACTAAGGTTTTTTTGAATAAGAATCTATCTTTCTTCCAAAAAAAAAAAAAAAAAAAGTGTAACACTTCTCATTACACCACCATCAACCCATCTTCATTTGCTAGGTGTCATATGCCAGTTAGTAGGCATTGAAATTAAGGCCCTCACCATAGAATCCTCGAATAGGATGGTCGCATTAAAAGCCCCATAAGATATAAAATACTTTATTCAAATGCCCTCTAAAAAAAAAAGATAAAACCCTAATAAATTATGTTTTAATTAATGATGGCAACATCTTAGTTGGTCAAACATGTTATGAATTTATTTTAATTACTATTTTGTTTTTCAAGAGATACAAAAAAAAAAAAGAAAGATAAATAATGTAATTAAATAAAAAAACGATAGAATTAAATTATTATCACCAAAGTTTTAATGCATCTAGGTGGAGCAATTTCAAGCCACTTGAGTCTTTATTCCTTGTTCAGTGAGTGAAGAATGGCGTGACTGATTATGAAATTGCTGTGAGCAATGAGCAACATGAAGGGGAACACATGGGGAGCTTGGAAGCATAAAAATGGTCAGCACCTCCCGTCGGCAACTTTAAGGCCAACTGGGATGCCGCCATAAATCTGAAATGTGGGAGGATGGGAATGGGGGCGGTAATTCGTGATCATAACGGGTGTGTGTGTGGGCAGCAAAATGCAGCATCATGTTTGGAAGGTTTAATCCCTTAGTTGCGGAGACCATGGCAGCCATTCACACTCTAAAATTTTGCAAGACGTTGAACGTGGACAAGATATGCCTGGAGGGAGATGCAAAGAATGTGGTGGATGCCTTGAACTCAATGGAGGAAAATTGGTGTAAAACGGGACACTTAGTAGAAGACACAAGAAATCTGCTTAATAATTTCAATCATTGGGAAATTAATTTTGTAGGACGTAACACTAACTCTGCCGCTCATCATGTTGCAAAATTAGCGGCAAATATGGGGGTAGAGAGGGAATGGTTGGGAGAAATCTCTAATTGTATCTCGGATATCATCCGGGGAGAGCAATCTGTAATCTTTGTTTGATTGATTAATAGAGCTATGAATGCATATTTTCTCAAAAGAGTCTTTATTCCTTAACCATGACAAATATCCTTATGAATTCCTATTTGTTCATTTCCCACAATGTCTTAATTAAAATTAGGGAAAACTACACTTTACCCCCCCAAAGTTTGGGGACATTTTCAATTCGACCTCCAATGTTTCAATTTTTGCAATCCACCCCTCCAAACTTGCCAAACATTTGCAATTCAGCCATTCCGTCAATCAAAGCCGCTTTGACTGACGGGTCGCACGTGATCACTTTTGTTTTTTTTTTTTCCTAAAATGCCATCATCCTTGTTTTTTCCTTATTTGCCGTCGGAGCTAAGGGGTTCATGAAGAAGAGCTTCTCAATACCCTCCCTACTAATCTCCGGCGAGAAATCAAATGTCATCTCTGCCTTTCTTTAGTCCGACGATTAAGTTTGAATTATAAATTAATTGAATTAATTTAGAAGCTCAGAAGCTCATCCAAAAGTCGGAATATTGGTTGTTCACGGCGGCGGAATACTGGCCCCAACTCACGGCGGAATATTGGTTGTTCAGATGTTGAAGTTTTTCAACAAAAAGTCGTCGATGCCAGGGAAAATCCCGTCGGCCAAGACCCGTCGTGGGTCTGGCCAGACCCAGGCGGGTCGTGGCCAGACCCACGCCTAGACCAGGCTACCCGTGATTGTGAAAGACCAAGCTCGCTCTCTCTCCTGGGTCTGGCAGAAATTGTTTTTTGAGCTCTGATGGCCCCAACTCAGAAGCTCATCCAGTAATGATCATCAGCACAAGTATTGAAAAGAAAATCAAGAATTAAAGTGAAGGGGGCGAAAGAAGATTACACAGAGTTTGAAATGAAGAGGAAAAGGGAGTTGGAGAAGGTGTCAGAAATAAGGTCTGCCATTGAAGAGCTCTCTATGATGGCCAAACTTAAACCTGATGACAATCATGATGCTGCTCACATCCCCAAAAAGCCATTTCTTCATGTCTGCAACTTGGTTATTCAAATTCTTCGTTGGTTTAGGAAAAAACAGGGATAAGGGCATTTTAGGAAAAAAATAAATAAAAGTGATCACGTGCAAGTACGTGATCACTCTTCCGTCAATCAAAGCGGCTTTGACTGACGGAATGGCTGAATTGCAAATGTTTGGCAAGTTTGGGGGGGTGGATTGCAAAAATTAAAACATTGGAGGTCGAAGTAAAAATGGCCCCAAACTTTTGGGGGGGGGGGGTAAAGTGTAATTTTCCCTTAAAATTACATCTTTATTCACCAACTATTTCTTATTCTTTTCTTTTATCTTCAAAGGAAGAAGTGGTTGAGCTTTTGCCCAAACACAAATCTCTTCTCTCGTTTTCCGAAATTTCTTAGTAGCATGAGAATAAGGATTTGGCTAATTAAATATTGTCTTAATTATTGTCCATATTTAATTTTACAAAGGGTTTATATTTAATTTTATCTTTTCTCTCTCAGTCATAAAAAACATAAATTAATTAAATAGAGACAACAAAAAAACTTCCACATAGATGCTGGAGTTTTTTTACATCAATATTTATAAAAGACATATGTCTCAATTATGTGATAATTTAATTAATCCAAGAGTGTCAAATCAATTAAAACCTTTGTGGATTTTGTCGAAAACCCTAGCCTTCGTCTCTCCCAAAAAAAAACCTAGCCCCTGTTTGAGTGAGCGCCGCACAGGTGGGGAGGAGGGGTGACCTTCGTTGCCTACCCTCCTCCCCTCCTCCCCTTGCCCTCAACCCTTTGTGCTAGGCAATGTACTTGATGCTCCCTAGCCTTTGTGTGGTGCTTCCCCCCTTCTCTTTCGCCCCTTTCCCCTCTTGTGTCTCGTTTTTTTTTATCCCTCTCCTCCTTTTAGCTCAACTTTTTTTTTAATCTCAAGCTCTGCCCCGTTGTCTCGTCGCCTTGCCTTCTCCTCCGTTTTTCCGCTAGATCTGACTGGCCTCCTTTCGATGAGGCTTCTGTTTTGGGTTTTGGGTGTTTTCTACTTTTTTCTTTCTTGTTTTGGTTCTTTTTCCTGCGTTTTTTGCTTTTTGTTTTTCCTGTTTGTTTGCTTGGGTTTAGATGTTTTTATTTCATGTTTGTTTGTTTGGTTTTTTGCTTGTTTGGCACACTGTGCAGGTGGTGCCCATGTAGTTTCACTCAAACTCTCCCCTCTGGTTCTAAGTGCACCGCCGATCTCCTCCGCACCCACTTTGCCGCCCACCGTCCACTACCGGTCTTTTCTCGCATCCCCCCGCGATGAGCTTTCAACGCCACCTTCCGCGTCGGTTTTTAGCCAACACGCAATCAGCTGTCGTTCTTCCCCATAGTGTGTTTTTCCTGTATTTTCCTTTGGTTGTATTTCCGATTTTGTCTATTTTTGCTTGTATTTCCGTTGGTTTTTTCCCTGTACGTTTCTTCTATTTGTTCCTTTTATTTGGTTGTATTTCCCTTTTTGTCTTATATTTTCCGTGTACATTTTTTTCTTTCCTATTTTTGCTTATAATAAGGCTTTGTCCTCTCTCTTTGTTCTGCCCATGTGTATTTTGATGATATGCAGGGTATCTGCTTTTGGTCCAGACTTTTGGGTTGTGGATGTGATCGATATCTTAACTTTCAGGTCGAGGAGGATGAGTATCGGCTTCTGGTTTTTTGCTCTTAAGACCGAGGAATAAACGCTACTTATACATTGGATGGTGTTTGTTTTGGTGCAGATCTTATATTAAACCTGATGATTAGTCATGGGTTAGCGGATGTTTTTGTAATGATTGATTTGGTATGTTGGTGACGACTGTAACTTTACCTTCGGCTATGATTTGCTTCAGAACTGTTTGCTCTATTTATAAGAGCTTTTTGCTCGTGACTTTTTATCAATGAATGAGTATGAAATACTTCCCTTTCAAAAAAAAAAAAAAGTGTCAAATCAATTAAGGATTTGATTTGATTTATTTATGCTTTTAGTTTGTTGTTTGTTTGCGAAAAAATGTACACAGGAAAAGAAATTTGGTTGAAATTTGAATACGGGGTTTCTCTGTTGTGGAATATGAGTAATTATTGAGCCCATAATTATGATGCATATAGATCGAGATTATGAAAAAATCAAAAAGCATAGCATTAAATTCATATGGTCCCAGACTCCCAAAATGTATATCTGCGGGCATTTAATCATTTTTATTAAATTACGTTATCAATGATGTAATGTATTAATATTGTAGTTTAATTCCTTCATTAATTACTATGTGCACAGTGCACAAACAAAGAATTAAGGTAGGTATAGACGCGTAGGGTAATTGAATCAAATTAATATTTTTCTCATATATATATATTTGAAAGTAAGGATTTTTCTGATATTGTTAACCAGTGCATTTATTGATGCAATTCATTGTTAATCAAGATGGATCGGAGCATTAATTACTCATATTTAGTTTTCGTTTCTCCTTCCGCTTCCTTATTGCCACAATGCCATTCAATGCATATATATAATTCTTACAGCTAGTTATTGAAAATTCTGCGAGAAGAAAGAAATAAAGACTTCACTTGGAAAGCAGTTTTGTAATATTTGTATTAGAAATTAAATAAAAATAATATATACAATATGATTCGCTCAATTATTGTTTAAGTAAAACCAATTAATTAATTATGTTGAGTAGTGAATTAATCTGTATATAAGAATATAATAATTAGTTAAACAATGAAAGAATATTGAATATTATTATATATAATTATATCATCTTTTTTAATTGTATAAGAGCTAGCTAGCTAGTCACGTATATATGATTCATGTTAAGCATAAATTTGTCGTGAGATTGGCCCATGTGATACAGTAAATCGAAATTGCCAAAATAATGAAATCCAGGCTCTTCTTATTATAATTAGGAGGTAGGTAACAATTGAGGAAGAAAAGATCTCAAAGGCATGCATTTGGGAAAATAACATAAAGAGCCCTAGGCCAGCACTATCTACATTGGAAATGTATCATGGAAGAGGAAGAGCATACGCGCCCTTCTGACCACACGGCATAATACTACTCTTCGATGTACAGTTTATGAATTGAAGTCCAGTGTTGTCGGTACAGAACCATATCTCATGTATCTGAGTCACCTTGTTCTGTCCACTGAAGTCGAAGTTGCATTTAATGTGCATTTCCAGTGGCCGGCCGAGTTTCAAGCCCACTACAGCTTGGATGGCACTCTTGAAGTACTGAACTGTATATTTCTTACCAATACTGATTCCTATTACAGAAAATTAAAGAGAAAAGAAAATAAGTAGGAGTTTTTTTTTAGAAAAAGAAAGAAAAGAAAGAAAGGAGAGATTAATGCAAAATAAACCAGCTGCTTGATTGAGCTCCTGAACCAGCTGGAGAACTCCGAGATCATTGGCCCTGTCAACAGCTATTTTAAAGTAATCATGTTGAGTGAAACTGGTAAAGGTTCCATGTTGATCCCATTCGTGCTTCCAGAATATCTCGTTAGGCATTGTGACTGTTAATCCGGGCCAAATTTGTTGCATTGTTTGGTAGAGAGCTGGGTCACTTTTCACCTGCATGCATAACAAATAACAAATTAATTGTTATTAATTAATTATGAGAATATTGCATGTAAAGTTGAACATATATAGTAAAATAAGAAATCGAAATTTCCTGAAAGTACTAAAACAGAAATATATATAGGCATGAGAAACATAGTTACCTGAACATTGTCGAATGGTTGTTTGACAGGAGGAGGAGGGACTGGGGCGCCATTGTTCATCTCTTGCCATAAGCCATGGATGGTGAAGTGGTTTGGAACATTTGTGCAACTTATGCGAGCTCCTGAGTTGCAGAAGGACTTCGGCCATTGTATAGTGAGGTAGTAAAAATCAATAGCCAACGTTCCAGCTTGAAAACACAAAGCACATACTAGCAAGCAAGCAAAAACTAGCTTCATTTTTTTAAATTACTCTCAAGACGTTGCTTAAGTGATCCATCTAGCACTTACATATATAGATGAATTGGCATTAAAGCAGTCAAAAAATTTGGTGTGGCAGTTGGGGTAGATGAATTGAATTATGTAATTGAACGTTCTCTATCTTAATTAAGTCAATTACATAATTAGTTGGCTTAATTAGCAAGTGGTAGCTTATTCAGCTGATGTTAGAGTTTGATATTGAAAAATGGTTATTTTAACTCCAACTTCGTAAAAGATTGAAGTTCTAAAAGACTATATATATATATATATATATATATATATATATATATATATATATATATTGTAAGATAAGCAAATATTAATGTTTAGTCTATATATATTTTGATCAATTAATGGACTTGCAATAGACTAAACATTAATATTTGCTTATCTGACAATATATATATATATATAAATGGACAAATATACTTTGGCTTATGAACTAATAGCGAATTTTTATAAAGCCCCATGAACTGACAACTATGAAAATACATTAAACTATCACTTTGTTGCAACTTAGCCCCATTTGTCAGTCTTGAGCGTTATGTTGGACAGGAAACCAATTTTAACCAGAATCTTCCTAAAATACCCTTAATTTGACGATTTCAAAACCAATTTTACCCTTCATAATTATGAATTGGTAAAAATAAAGACTACTAAATTTTTGTTTAGAAAAAAAAAAAAAAAAATCTAAGGTCCTCATGTGCAATGCATATTAGAGCCACGTCACTTTAAAAAATATTTGTTTTTAACTTTATTAAACAAAAAATGAGATAAAAAATTTAAGGGTGACTGAACCACCCCCGTTTTTATTTGGAAAAAATCTAAAATAAATCTTGGTGTCATACCATCATTTTAAATATCTTTTCAATATTTTTTTTTCAGTTTTAATATACATATTAAAAAAAGTTGTGACATTTATAAAAAAGTTCTAATATCAAATTTTCATTTAATTTTAAGATATATTATCTAGAAAAGAACGGTTCAATCAAACAAGATGCGTTTCTCCATGAAAGGCATTTAATTAAAGATAACATGACCACTATGATGTTGATAGTTGAACCGCTAGCTTGATGTGGCTTGTGGTAGATGAATTTAATGAGAGCAGATAGACGAAATAATGATGAAGAATATTTGAAGAAGAAAGCAACAAGAAATCAGTAGGAATATTTGTTGTGGTTAAGGAATAAAAACTACGCTAACAACTATCACTTCTTGCAGTTGCTTTACCCATTTATCTTTGCTTAATTCTATAATTAATTGCTTTCTTTATTATTATTATTATTATTTTTTTGTGAAGATTTGATGATTTTATTCTTAACATTGAAGCTACATATATATATTTTCTAAAGTATTTTATTTCTTACGGGGATTTTAATGCTTTTAATTGCATTAATGTCATCTAGTTGGCATTTTATACCAAAGATGGGTTTTCTCGTCATCCAACTTCCTTATTTTATTTGGATGTAGTAATATTAGAGACAATCCATTTATTTTTATCTTTTTAAAACCAATTTTAACCATAATCTTCCTAAATACCCTTACTTTGACCATTTCAAAACCAATTTTACCCTTTGTAATTATTAATTGGTAAAAATAACGACTACTATATTTTTGTTTTTTAAAAAAACCAAGGTCCCCATGTGCAATGCATGTTGGAGCCACGTCACTTTAAAAAATATTTGTTTTAACTTTTATTAAAAAAAAAAAAAAAATTGCGATAAAATATTTAAGGGTGACCGAAGCACCCCAGTTTTTATTTGGAAAAAATATATATATTTCGTTAACTTTTACTAAAAAGTAAATCTTTAAATTTTTTAAATATCTAAATAAAGAAAAAAAAGTTTTAAGATGTCTCTGCATGTCCTCCTCTTCTTCTCGTCCTTCAAATTCCCTCGTCTCATTTCACAATTGTCATTCATGTCAAACAGTCCCAATTTTCATATCAAGGATCATAATTTCAAGGTACACGCCGCTTGGTGTATGTATACGATATTTTCTTATTTCTTATATAAACCATTAATTTACAACAATTATAAATCAAAATCAAAACCGAAATCCCCAATTTTTATGTATAAGAACTCTAAATTTCGAAATTTCGATATTTAGTCGAATCCATTGCAATTTGAATGAACCTAAATGTAATTCTATACAGACTTGTTCATTAGTTTTGAAACATTGGAACGAAATAATGAAAATCTCCAATTTCATCATCTTAGAACCCTAATTTCAAAAATTCTCAATCCACAACAATCTAACTAAAATTTTCTCGTCTCCAAAGGGTAACTCAATTGGCTGAGGATCACGCTTCATGAAGCAGAAGTTACTAGTTTGAATCACCCTCTTCCCTTTCCCTTTCCATATGTGAACATGTCAAAAAAAAAAAAAAAAAAAAAATGCACGTAATTCTAGTATGCATCTTTAATTTTTATAACTAACCATTGTAACTCAACAATTAAGGTTATAGTCGAGCTGAGCCCGAACTTATTATTGAGTTAGATAACTTGTTTAAACTTAGTTTATTTATTTTTTGAACAAACTCAAGCTTGATTACAAGTTACTCAATTTATTTGTTCATTTTATTTATAAAGTAAATATTGTGATTGTTTAAGTTTTTTTTTTTTCTCGTAAATCCATACAAATTATTAGTTAATTAATTAATGTTAAAGATTTTATTGTTGGAGTTAATTAAATAAATTAACTTGAATCTTAAACAATCTAATTTTAAGTCTATATGTTTGTCTATGCATATATATTTATTACACACATACACACACAAATATTTATATCAAGGCTCCCAATTACAATAATTCAAACTATATCTATTACATTGCAAAGAGAGTTTTACTTTATTACAGATGCTTCTACTCTCTTTATCTTACAAAGAATTAGTGCCTTGAGCAAATAGGGAAAACAAATCACCCATGTACATGGCTAGAAGTTAAAAGCTACAAATAGGTAGATAAAGGATTACAGTAGAACGACATCATGAAAACTGGCTAGGCTATATTTCTCAACGCTGTTCATTATTTTTCATTTCCACGTACATGAAATGGCTGCATGTGTGATAATCTCTTAAGAATTTTGAGAATTACATTACATCCATGTCTACATGGCTTGTCCATAACAGGGAAAGATCTCAAAGCATGCTTGATGGTAGGCAAAGTTGCGGTCTCATCTATGTTCCTGATAGGGTTGTCAACCTAATCCGGTTTTTCGATTTTTGGCCAAAACCGGGAACCGGAACCGAGGTACCCCGGTTCTTGGTTTTGGGAAACCGGAACTGGGAATCGGGTCCCGATTACCAGCCAGTTCCGGTAACCGGTTTTTTAAGAAAATTATTTTTTAGGCTTATTTTAGGTATTGGGCCTAAAATAAGCTCATTTTTTTTTCATAAGTTGGCTCATTTTTTAAAAAAATCTATTAGTCTTTTTGTCCAAATTAAATGGGCTTTGTTGTAATTGTTCCAAATAATTAAAAAATAAACCTAAAAAAGCCCAACAATCCTAAAAAATCAATGTTTTTGCCTGTATGGGCCTTAGAAATAAAAATTCAATTTTTTAAAATACCCTAAAAATTATTTTAAATTAGGTAAATAAAGAAAACATTAAAACAATAAAAAGTAAAAACAAGTATGTAAACAAACCAACATACTTACAGAGATGGACCTTTGATGGAAATCTCGTATCTCTGTCAGAGTTTGACGGTCTCACGCCTCTCACGGAGTTGGACTCTAACAAAGCAATCTTTTGGGTGAGAATGTTTAACCTACCTCTTGCCTGCATGGGAAAGGAGGTGGGGTTTCAAATTGGATCGACAGTTGGCAAGGTGGAGGACGTCAACGTTCTAAATGATGGTTTTGATTTGGGAGAATACCTGCGGGTGAGGATTATCTTGGATTTATCAAAACCGCTATTAGGAGGAAGAGTTTTGAAGTTGAAAGACAAAAGGATTTGGGTAGCTTTTCAGTAAGAAAAAATCTCAAAATATTGCTTCACTTGTGGTGTGATATGACATGGAAGTAAGGGGTGCAAAAAGCTGGGAGCACGTAAGCTTCAAGGGGCGAAGAGTGAGATGGAGTTTGGCCTTTGACGTAGGGCAACTTCACCAAATCGTAGACATGGTTATGATGGAGGACGTCCGAGAAATTCTAAGGCGGATAGGACACATGATGCAAGTTTTTCTGATGGAGGAACGAGCCACACCTCCAATAGTGGCTACAGTGGAGATGGCAGAAGTATGGAGGAGGGTCAAGGCGGAGGGCAGCCAGGCTTGGAGGAGAAAACTCTGCAGCAAGAAGTTGGTCATTTTTCGATGAGACTGCTGACCACGCCAGAAAAGGAAAAACCTGGTTATGGCAAGCAAGTAATGGGATCTGCTAAAAACACGGAAGTCATGTCGGACTGGGATTTTTATGGCTCCCCCAAATCTCGGGATTGGAGAAAAAATCAAGGGATTCTAATCATAGCAGTGATTCCCGAGCAATTATGGTAGAGGAGGTGCAAGGAAATTTACAAAAAGAAAGAGGATCAAATGTGTATGTAGGTCAATGGGATGCATTAAAGGAGAAGATGGTATGAGGGACAGTTGGGATAGATTATGTGGAGAGGCTTCAAAACAATATCGCAAACTATTTTAATGACGTGGAAGGCTCCTCCAACAGTTTTTCGCCAACTGTCTTCCTAAACAAGAAAGTGATGAGTTTGGCTAAAGAGAAGGGAGAAGAAAGGGGAGTACGGGAACTAAGGCTCCAAAGGAGGTAAGGGGGCAGCATCAGTATTGGAAACGGGTGTGTCGTGAGGGGGCTGAAGGGGAGGAAAGGAGTGGAAGTGATGTTATTCTGGAAAGGAAAGAGGAAGGAGGTAGCTACAGAGGAGGAATGGAGGGCTCACAATGGGAAGAGAAGAAAAGCAACTGCATCAGAGTACTGTTGTGCCAAATACTATCTAAATTAATAGATAATATTTAGTACGTTTTAACTTGCAAGTGCACAAGATCAAAACATTAGTATAATGCAGCAAGTACGAGGTCGATCCCACGAGGTTTGTGATTTTATTTCAAATTAATTAAAATATCAAATTGTCACAGATTTGATATTAAGAAAAATAAAAAGATATAAAGATAAAGTAAAGGTAAAGGTATGGCTTTGATATCCACCACTAATTATGCTCAATTAATATAACAATATGCCAATGATCCAATCATATTATGAATACCTAATGTTTGCCAACCTAAGAGCATGTGTGTATACTCCTTAAGCTATTGATTTCCCTAAGCAACGAGTTAGGCATAGGTGTATCCTTTAACTCTTTTCTTTTTTGAAGGATTAGCATGGTATATACTAAGTTGTTATTTAGAAAAGCATATGTTCTATGAAAATTGACAAACACATGAGGCCTAGGGCATGGGTGTATACTCCCGGTTTCCCATGTTGATTAACCCAAGAACCCGGTGTGGATTTCTTTTGTTACTTATGTTAAACCCAGGACTCGGTCATCCAAATTGATTTAACTAACTAATCCGTACCACATGCATATAATGGCCAGTCACATACATATGAGGAATTCATGAAAATAAGAATTAATCAAGTTAAATATCACAACATGATCATCACAAATGCGCCAATATTAAAATATTAAATAAGCATAATTAGGGCTTCAATCTAGCCCTCCTTAAGAGTTAGTTACACATAATTAAAATAAAAGAAAAAAAAAAGGTAAAGAAAGAACCGAAAACCGCTCATAGAAGTAGCCTCCAATTCCTCCCCCCAAAGTTGTCTCCTTCTAATTCTCCTAAATTTGTCTCTTGAATTGTGAGGCTTAGAGGTCTATTTATAGGGCTTAGGAGAGTCCTAGCAGCTCTAGTAATCCTAAGAATTTCGGATATTTAAGTTCAAGTCCAATTAGGATAAAGAAAACCCAAGTCCAAATCGGAATAGGATTCGCCAAGAATTGTGGTCCGATCTTGTTGCGTGATTTTGGCCTTACGGCGCTCTGAATTGGGAAAATGCTATTTCACAATGATTTGTAGAATTTTGAGTTAGCTTTCCAATACTCACTCGAATCACCTCAATCGGATATCTGAACTGAAAATTATGGCCAAAATACCGAGAGGTATGCAGAATTCAATTTTGCCTCCAATCCGATTTTGACTATTATTTGAGAAATTCCAATTTACTCATTTCTTTTATTGGATTAAACTTAACCATAATTGACTAAGCTTAACCATATCTTCTAGGTCTTCCCCATTTGCCCTTTAAACTTTGAATTTTTCCAGAAACGCTTTCTTTTCTTCCAAAAACCTATAAAACAACGAAAATACAAAAATGAAGTAAAATAGCACGAATTAACTAAAACTAAAGGATTAAAACATGTATGTTAAGGGCTAAAAATATGAATATTTTGGCACTTAACACACCCTCAAACTTACATATTGCTAGTCCCTTAGCAATACAAAGCTAAAAAAAACAAAATGGAAAGCAGGAAACAAAAAGATAAATCCATCTTTCGTGGAATGTACGATTGCATTTAGCATATGCAACAAGCCTTTTAAACCCCCTAGGAATTTCCTAGTGGACGAGTGAAGTCTCATGAGGGTTTTCCAGATATGTTACCCACAAACATCATGCACTGTTCATGTTATCCAAAAATTAAAGCATCACTTCAAGATTATGATTTTCACTCATAAGCAAGCTTAAAAAGGTGAACTACATCCTCACAATGAATTAGAATTTCAAAGCTCAATTACTTACAAAAGACATGCTAAAACATCACAAGTTTAAAATCAGTGTAAGGTGAACTAGCACAGAATTATGAGTTTCCAAATCTTTCCAATGTGTAATATCTCCATATCTCAAGATTCACTGAAATCCTTATTAGAATGAACAACAATGGCATATATATATATATATATATATATTCTTTTTTCTTTTTTCTTTTTTGGTCAGGTTGTGCAATGTTTGATTTCCTTAAGCTTTCTAATTGACCTATGTAATGAGTGTTAAATCAATGACTCCCAAACCATATGGTTTTAGAGCATTAGGTGTAGAGACATCATTAAGGACCTACTAACTCGAGTAAAAAATGCTACAAAACCAAACTAATCATGACATTGATCAAATCAACATTTTTCCACCTTTTGACGTGAACACTCAATACTTTGAGGCAAGAGGTCCAGTTACTCAGTGAAAAGCTTATCAATGATTTCTTTTCTTCTCTTTTTTTTTTTTTTTTTTTTTTTTTTTTTTTTTTCACATGTATATATGCCAAGGTATCCATCTAATAAATCATCCAGTTTCACTTAAGACATAAAAACACACACATTAAACTTTCATGTCATACCCCACAAATTATGTGCTAATGTGCTTGTGTGATCAGATCACACATGTGATTTTTCAATTGTCCTAAACAAGTAATCAAACTAACAGATTTACTCATCAGATCATGTGTTCAAAATTTTAAGCTCACTGATGAATTCAAGCCACAATTCTTTCAGATTAACCAAACTTTTAGGATAAACATGATCATGCATAATTTTTTTTTTTCCCTTATATATCAACAAACAACAAAACAAATAACATGAAATTGGGACTAAGTGTGTGTAAACAACATGTGTGCCCATACCCCCAAACTTAAATGACACATTGTCCCCAATGTGTCTAAAACAAGAAAAGAATTTACCCGAAAGATGGTCGACATGATCTTGAAAAGCATGGCTCAAAGCACATACCCAAACTTGAATCGAAGCACACTTGTCCCTGCAAAATAAGAAAACACAAAAACAAGTAAAAAGAAAAAAAAAAACTAAAAATAAATAAAAAGATTAACTTAAAACACACAAAACAAAACAAAATAAAAAGATAACTATAGGATGCTGTCCAAGTGTGCTCGATCGCACTTGCGCAAGACTATGCATGTGTGGGTGATGTGCGCTCGAGCGCGCACAAGGTGCGTTCGATCGCACTAACAAAATGTATAACAGCCAAAAGTCGGTTATTGCGCTCGATCGTACTCAGGGTGCGGTCGATCGCAGTAACAGAATGCAATGAATCACAAGTGGAGACTTGCGCTCGAACGCACGCAGGTTGCGATCGATCGCAGTAATAGAATGTAAAAACATGACAAAAGACTTGAAACACTAAAACACCAAAGTAAAACAAAACACAAAAGAAAAAAAAATATATATATATATATATATATATATATATATATAAACTAAAACAAACAACAAAACAAAAGGATATGCTTTGAGGTGCCTCCCATGAGCGCTAAGTTTAACTTCTTCAGCCAGACTGTAGCACTTTAAACTTGAAGCACCAGTCTTTTCTTCTCTTGTACCAAAGGGAATGAATCTTTTCTGTTGCAAGGTGCTTCTGAGTGTTTCTAGATTGGGGAAGACCACTCTGAGGTTTCTCAAACAGTTGCTCATCCGTTGGGGAATCATGAACTGGAATATAGTAAGAAGAAAACTCAGGGAGCTTCTCTATCTTGATGTCCTCAATTTGCTCATGTGGTAGCTCTAACAGACTTCTCTTTTGGCCTCTTAGTGTTTTAGGAATGAGAGCTAATGGTGAAAAAAATCTTAGTGCTCTCTTCTTTTTCCTGATGTGACTCTTGTGGATCTTCAGTTTGCTCCTCTTTCCCTTCTTCCACTTGAATTTCAGCCACCTCTTCACTCCTCAATGTGACAGCTTGCTTATGATAGTAGGTGCACTCTTCCTCCACGTATTGTTCATTGGGGTGTTCCATCAACTACCTTTGACATTCTTCTTCTTGGTATTGGTAAGACCTATTGATGCGAAACGTACTCAGCTCCTTGGCAAATTGTTCCATTTGTACTTCCAGTCTTTGAATGGCTTGATCACGCCTTGTATTGATTTGTTCTTGTGCAATCACAAATTGCTGTTGTGAAGTCACCAATTGTCGTACAAGATCCTTCAGGTCATCCTTCTCTGGCTTTTGAGCTGGTTGGACTGCTTGTTGTGGAGCTGATTGAGAGCAATATGTATGATCATAGAATTGCTGATATGAGGGATGTTGCGGTCTAGGAGATTGTTCAGCATGAATTCTGGGAGCTTGAGCTTGCCATGAAAGATTGGACTGTTGGCTCCATGTTCGGTTACAGGAATCAAAATAGCGGTCGGTCCTCGGTCTAGAGAATGATGTGTTCTTATGCCCAAAATTTTTGTTAGGAATTTGTCTTGTTGAAGGACATTCTCTAACATGGTGATAATGGTTGTGACATAAAGAACATGGTCCATGAGGCATCAGAATGCCTCCTCACGTGAAATTAAAAATAAAAGAAGTTAAAATTAAAAAGGAAATAAAAACAGAATTAAAAATAAAAACTTACTAATATGCAGACTCGAATGATCTTGCATGAAACAAAAGAAAAAATCAGATCTATAATTAGTGCAGTAACTGTGCTGCTCTTTGGATGTGCGATCGATCGCACTGTAAGGTGCGCTCGATCGCCCTGGTTGGGCGATCGATCGCACCTCCAGAGGCAAAACAGGAACTGCGAAAAAAAACTATAAAAACAGAAAAATTTAAAACAAAAACAAACTAAGGAAAATAATTCCAAACAAAATCAAACAATCCCCGGCAACGGCACAAAAAACTTGTTGTGCCAAATACTTCCTAAATTAATAGATAATATTTAGTACGTTTTAACTCACAAGTGCACAAGATCAAAACAATAGTATAGTGCAGCAAGTACAAGGTCGATCCCACGAGGATTGTGATTTTGTTTCGAATTAATTAAAATATCAAATTGTCACAAATTTGATATTAAGAAAAATAAAAAGATATAAAGATAAAGTAAAGGTAAAAACAGGGCTTTGATATCCACCACTAATTATGCTCAATTAATATAACAATATGCCAATGATCCAATCATATTATGAATACCTAATGTTTGCCAACCTAAGGGCATGAGTGTATACTCCTTAAGCTATTGATTTTCCTAAGCAACGAGTTAGGCATGGGTGTATACTTTAACTCTTTTCTTTCCTAAAGGATTTAGCATGGTATATACTAAGTTGTTCTTTAGAAAAGCATATGTTCTATGGAAATCGACAAATACATGAAGCCTAGGGCATGGGTGTATACTCCCGATTTCCCATGTTGATTAACCCAAGAACCCGTTGTGGATTTCTTTTGTTACTTACGTTAAACCCAGGACTCGGTCATCCAAATTGATTTAACTAACTAGTCTGTACCACGTGCATATAATGGTCAGTCACATACATATGAAGAATTCATGAAAATAGGAATTAATCAAGTTAAATATCACAACATGATCATCACAAAGGCGCCAATATTGAAATATTAAATAAACATAATTAGGGCTTCAATCTAGCCCTCCTTAAGAGTTAGTTACACATAATTAAAATAAAAGAAAAAAGAAAAGGTAAAGAAAGAACCGAAAACCGCTCATAGAAGTAGCCTCCAATTCCTCCCCCCGAAGTTGTCTTCTTCTAATTCTCCTAAATTTGTCTCTTGAATTGTGAGGCTTAGAGGTCTATTTATAGGGCTTAGGAGAGTCCTAGAAGCCCTAGTAATCCTAGGAATTTCGAAGATTTAAGTCCAAGTCCAATTAGGATAAAGAAAACCCAAGTCCAAATCGGAATAGGATTCGCCCAGAATTGCGGTCCCATCTTGCGGTGTGATTTTGGCCTTGCGGCGCTCCGAATTGGGAAAATGCTATTTCACAATGATTTGTATTATTTTGAGTTTCCAATGCTGCTTGAATCACCTCAATCGGATATCTAAGTTGAAAGTTATGGTCAAAATACTAAGAGGTATGCATAATCCAATTTTGCCTCCAATCCGATTTACTCATTTTCTTTATTGGATTAAATTTAACCATGATTGGCTAAGCTTAACCATTTCTTCTAGGTCTTCCCAATTTGCCCTTTAAACTTGGAATTTTTCCAGAAACGCTTTCTTTTCTTCCAAAACCTATAAAACAAAGAAAATACAAAAATGAAGTAAAATATCATGAATTAACTAAAACTAACGGATTAAAACATGTATGTTAAGGGCTAAAAATATGAATGTTTTGGCAGTTAACAAGTACATCTCCACAACAACAACTATGTCAGAGGCTAGAACACAGCCCCGTCGTAATCAATGAGTGCCCTATGTTGGAACTGTCAGAGGCTTGGGAACCCCGAGACGGTTCGAGACTTTTGCCAGATGGTAAAGGAGAAGAAACTCCTTTTGATTTTTCTCATGAAAACCAAAATGACGAATAAAAAAATTGAATTTTTGCAAATGAAGTTGGGCTTTAATCAAATGTTTGCAGTGGATAGTGTGGGACGTAGTGGAGGTTCAGTGCTACTTTGGCAGGACGAATTTCAGGTTACCATTCAAAATTTCAGCCGTAGACATATAAATGATATTATCACAAGACAGATTGATGGGGGTGGAGTGGAAATTTTCGGGTTTCTATGGTCATCCCGAAGTAGCAAAACGAAGGGAAGCATGGGCCTTATTGCAACATCTTGCATTATTACCCCCAATGCCATGGCTATGCATGGGTGACTTTAACGAAATTATCAATCTAACTGAAAAATGAGGGGTGGCGTCAAGAGCTAGAAGCCTCATGGAGGATTTTCAAGGAGCACTTCTTGATTGTCAACTAAGTGACTTGGGGTTTCGAGGCCCAAAATTTCCATGGATTAATGGGAGGCAAGGTAGAGCTTTCACAAAGGCAAGATTGGATAGGGCTTTAGCAAATGAAGAATAGTGCAATTTATTCCTGGAGTGGAAGTCCTAGTTTTGGCGCGGCAAAGTTCTGACCACAACCACTTATTTATTTCTTTTGCTCTATGAATGGGAATAGGAGACCTTCAACTAGGCAGTTTCGGTTTAAGGCTAGATGGGCAAAGTTGGAGGCATTTCAAGAGACCATTACACAAGTATAGAGGGCGAAAAAGTTTGGGGAAAATCCATGGTTGATAAGCGCCGAATGTTGCACATTCAAGCCCCTTAATTTACATATGTTAATTCCTTAGCATTGTTATTTATTTGATTTTGTTTTGTTTTTGTGTTTCAGATCTTATTTGACAAACCATTGAAAATTGGGCTTAAAAGCACATTTTGAGAAGACCTAGAAGATATGATTAAGCTTAACCAATCATGGTTAAGTTTAATCAAATAAAGGAAGGGATTAATTCGGAATTTCGCAAATTGGAGTCAAAATTGGATTGGATTCAAATTTGGATTCTGCATATGTCTCGATATTTTGGCCATAACTTTCAGCTCAAATATCCGATTTAGGTGATTCAAGCGGCAATGGAAAGCTAACTCAAATTTCTACAAATTATTGTGAAATAGCATTTTGCACCGCAATGCCAAAATCGCCCCTCAATATAGGAACGCAATTCTGGACGAATCCTATTCCGATTTGGATTTGGTTTTCAATCTCCCAATTGGACTGGGAGACTGCTCTCCTGTTTTCTCAGGGTTTCTAGGGTTTCTAGGACTCTCCTAAGCCCTATAAATAGGCCTCTAAGCATTGAGAAAACACACCGCTTTTAGAGCAAAATTCAGTAAAATAGTCTGTGGAGCTTAGGAAATCATGAGCAGCTAAACCCAATTGTGGGGTATTGATGTAGCCCTTTCCAAGCACAATAGTTTGATTGTATTTAATTTCTAGTCTTTCAATTTATGCATGTTGATTGTATAACCCTGAGGATTGCTACAGTTGATTTCTGTTCTTCATATTAAATGCAGTTGTTCTTTAAATTCTAAATCAATATTAGTAAAATTCTTATCTTGTCTTAGAAATTATTTTACTATTATTGAACTCAAATCCTTCTTATTTTCTGTGATCATAAGAATGATGGTTATACAATGGTATTTAATTGGCATGCAATCAATAGGGTTAGATAGACCATACCTAGGAAGACGGATCGTACTACACCTTAATTTAGTGTAATTTAGGTAGACGGTCCGTGCCAATCAAAGATAGATTATGCTTATTCTTTAATAAGGTTTTTTTTTTTTTTCCTGTTTTCTTTTAAATTTCTGTTTAGTTTATGTTAGGTCGTCGTTCTTTATCTTTTCCATTAATTTCTTGCGACCTTGAAATTGAACGCACTTTTAGACAAATTAGATCCCAAAAGAACTCTAATTTGCTAGAAGAGCGTTCCACTGAGACCATGGGGGATGGTAACCACGTAGCATTGCAAGATCACTATCTTCCCACCACTTACACTACTCCCACATGCCTCCGGTTGCCGGAAATTACGGCAACCCATTATGAAATTAAGCCTAGCACTATACGAAGTCTACCTTCCTTTTTAGGGCTTAGCACTGAAAATCCTTATGAATTCCTCAGTGATTTCGAAGCAATCTGTGAGACCACTAAAATGAATGGATTCACTGAGGATGCCTTAAGGATGTGACTTTTTCCTTTCTCCCTCAAGGAAAAAGCCAAACATTGGTTTCAGTCCTTAACACCCAATTCTATCACTTCTTGGGCTCAATTGCAACAAGAATTTCTTAAGAAGTACTTTCCCATAGGCATGACCAATGATACTAGGAGAGCCATTACTACATTCTCCCAGTACGAGGGAGAGGATTTCCATGAGATTTGGGATAGGTTACAGACCTTGCTTAGATCATGTCCACACCACGCTGTCCCAAAATGGCAGCTAGTGCAGTGTTTTTATGATGGTCTGACCGAGTCCAATAGAAAAATGGTATATGCATCATGTGGGGGGACATTCATGTTGAAAAGCGAAGATGAAGCATGGTCTATGTTTGAAAGCTTGAGTAACAATTCTCTTTAGCAGGTTTCCGCCAGACGAAGGGCACCAACACCTAAAGCACCCAAGACGGAGAGTTTGTATGAAGCAGGCCATTCCCCAAACATAGCCAACCAAGTAGTTGAGGCTATCACCAAGAAGCTAGATCAAGTTTTGATGACTGCTGGTTTTACTCCTAATGCTGCTCACACACACAATGAATCATGCTCATTCTATTCCAGTCCTATGCATCAGGTAAATAACTGCCATGTTAATGGAAATTATACTGATATTGCAAATGAGCAGGTTAATGCAGCTTTCTCCAGACCGGGTAATGATCAGTACTTCAATACCTACAACCCCAGGTGGAGAAATCATCCAAATTCCTCATGGGAGAATTCAAATTCGGGCAACTCAGCCCCAGGGCCATACAATCAAGCTCAATCCAACAGGCAGCCCTACCAACCTCAGTCCACTTATCGGCCTCCACAACAGCACTACCAGGCTCCCTCAGAGTTTAATTTTGAGGATTGATTCTGAAAGCAGTGACTGAGCTGACCAGCGAGATAAAGCACTCAATCAAATCTCAAGAGGAAAGAGTAAACTCACATACCCACTCCATTGCCAAGCTAGAAGCTCAAGTCGGACAACTTGCCAATACCCTCAACAAGAGGGAAGAAGGAAAGCTTCCAAGTCAGCCAGTGACCAACCCTAGGGGACTATACATGGTAGAAGAAAGCACGCCTCATCTGGAGCAAGTTCAAGCCGTCACCACATTGCGAAGCGGAAGACTGGTTGACAATCATGTGGAAGAAAAGAAGGATGAGCAAATTGAGGCCCCACAGAATCGGCATCAGGACAAGGGTAAACAAGTAAGCATCGAGGCATCTTCCTCATCTGCCCCCATTCCTGAGGTACCATATGAGCCTAAGGTCCCATTCCCAGAGCGGCATAAGGCACCCTCCTACTTTGGGAAACAAGGAGAGAAGATACAAGACATGATGGAAACCTTCAAGCAGGTTCAAATCAACATCCCACTCCTTGAGGCCATCAAGCAAATTCCAGCCTATGCAAAATTTTTCAAGGACTTGTGCACTGAAAAGAGGAAGAATCAGAAGCACATTTTCAGGAAGGTCATTCTCACTGAGCAAGTAAGCTCTCTGATTCAGCATAACACTTCTCCAAAGTTCAAAGACCCTGGAGCGCCTTTGATTTCGTGCGTCATCGGAAACACTGAGATTGAGAGAGCTCTCCTCGACTTAGGAGCTAGTGTTAATTTGCTTCCATACTCGGTATATCAGAAACTGGGCTTAGGGGAATTGAAATCGACAAGTACTATCTTGCAATTGGCTGACCGCTCGATCAAGAAACCCCACGGGATTGTGGAAGATGTCATTATCAAAGTGGACAAGTTTTATTATCCAGTTGACTTTATAGTTCTGGACACAGAACCGGTCCCAAATCCAGAGAAGCATATTCTTGTCATCCTTGGGCGTCCTTTCCTCGCCACAGCCAATGTAAGCATCAATTGTTGGACCGGAGTAATGAAGATCTCCTTTGGGAATATGAAGATCAGACTGAACATCTTCAATGCCTTTCAGAATGCACCTGATCAGAATACATGTTTTTTCTTGGATGACATTGGAGAAACTGTTGAAGACCCACCTCCTGATCCTCTATCTGAAGTTCTATCATGGAGCAACCCACCGGAGCCTATGCCTCTCACTTCAAGTACTCCACCACCTGATGACAACCCCACAGGGGACATATTTCATTCAGAGGTTGCTGAAGTTGATTTCATTGGGGTGGAAATTTTTTTGGCAAATTCCCTGGCTACCCCAGTTTTTGAAAACTCCCATAGAGACAAAAGGTTGATCATGAAACCAGTTCGGGACAAACACCCTGAACATTGTCATGGGGAGCATCAAGACCTATTCGCTGGGAGAGGCAGTTTCGAGATGTTAAGAAGAATCCTCTTCCTTGTGGAGTGCTACATGATCATAAAGAAAAATGGATGGAAGAGCTTGATTGGACTTCTGAAGGATCGAGGTAAGATCCTTCGGGACTCGGACTTACATTGAGAAATACCTCCTAGGATCAAGTGCAGGCCCTGTGCGCTTGACCCTCCACTCCACCAGGGCATATGACCTCCATCCAGGTTTATTCTATCCATTGTTGTTTCATTCTTTGTTTATCTTTTTACAACAATGTGTGCACTTGATTGGTATTTGGTTGGAGTATCACTTTATTTTTAGGACATATGTTTTTGCGTTCAAGTTTGGGGGTATGATATGCCCACATCTGCTCATTCAGCTATTCCTATACTCTTGATCTTATTCTTTAGTTCTATACATACATTGAGGACAATGTAAGATTCAAGTTGGGGGGTATGGAAAAACAAAACACAATCCATTATTATTGTTATGTCATTCTTAAGCATATGGTTGAGCTTTGATTTTGGTTTGAAATTCATTGATAGGCTTAAAGTTATGAACACATGATCATATGACTTAGGGATTTTAAGTCTTGTTACTTACTTTTGGCAACATGAGATGCTTCTTATTTCAATTTAAATCTATATTGAGCACACTAGCACATGTCTGTGAGGTATGAATTTTGAGACCAATTATGTTTGTTTTCAATATCTTGAATTCTGTTGGGTGACATATTGGGTGAATAACTTTGGCATGCTATTAAAAAAAAAAAATTAAAAAAAAAAATAAAGTTTGAATTTTTCACTGAGTAACCGGACCTCTTGCCTCATTAAGCAGTGAGTGTTCGCGTCAAAAAGTGAAAATTTTGGGTTGATTAATAAAATGGCTAGCTTAGCTTCGTAGCCTTTTTAACTCGAGTTAGTAAGTCCTTAGGGGTGTCTTTACACCTAATGCCCTAAAGCCATTTGGTTTGGGAGATAGTGGCCTAACACTCGATACATGGGTCAACTAGAAAGCTTAAGGGAGCTAAGCATTGCAAAGCCTAACAAAAAAAAAAAAAAAAATTGTATGCCTTGGTTGTTTCATTTGATATGAAGTTCAATGAATTCTGAGATGGTGATTCATTCATATTGGAATTATTTTGAAGCCTCATGACTATGTGTTAGTTCACTTTGCACTAATTGAAATTTGTGTATCTCAATCTGCCATTGGTAAGTGATTTGACTTGTAATTCCTTGGAATTTTGAAGATGGAGTTTATAATTTTAAGCTTGCTAATGAATGAGAACCATTATTTTTGTGATACTTTATTCTCTTGAATGACATAATGATGACAATGTTTGTGGGTATCATTCATGGAAAACCCTCACGAGACTTCACTCGTCCTCTAGGGAATGCCTAGGGGTTTAAAAGGCTTGTTGCATATGCTAAATGCAATCGTACATCCCACGAAAGATGGACTTATCTTTTTGTTTTTCAGTTTATTTTCTGTTTTGTATTGCTAAGGGACTAGCAATATGTAAGTTTGTGGGTATGATAAGCGCCGAATGTTGCACATTCAAACCCCTTAATTTACATATGTTAATTCTTTAGCATTGTTATTTGTTTGATTTTGTTTTGTTTTGTTTTTGTGTTTTAGGTCTTATTTGACAAACCATTGAAAATTGGGCTTAAAAGCACACTTTGAGAAGACCTAGAAGATATGATTAAGCTTAACCAATCATGGTTAAGTTTAATCAAATAAAGGAAGGGATTAATTCGGAATTTCGCAAATTGGAGTCAAAATTGGATTGGATTCAAATTTGGATTCTGCATATGTCTCGGTATTTTAGCCATAACTTTAAGCTCAAATATCCGATTTAAGTGGTTCAAGCGGCAATGGAAAGCTAACTCAAATTTCTACAAATCATTGTGAAATAGAATTTTCCTAATTCGGAGCGCCGCAATGCCAAAATCGCCCCTCAATATAGGAACGCAATTCTGGGCGAATCCTATTCCGATTTGGATTTGGTTTTCAGTCTCCCAATTGGACTGGGAGACTGCTCTCCTGTTTTCTCAGGGTTTCTAGGGTTTCTAGGACTCTCCTAAGCCCTATAAATAGGCCTCTAAGCATTGAGAAAAACACACACCGCTTTTAGAGCAAAATTCAGTAAAGTAGTCTGTGGAGCTTAGGAAATCATGAGCATCTAAACCTAATTGTGGGGTATTGATGTAGCCCTTTCCAAGCACAATGGTTTGATTGTATTTAATTTCTAGTCTTTCAATTTATGCATGTTGATTGTATAACCCTGAGGCTTACTATAGTTGATTTCTGTTCTTCATATTAAATGCAGTTGTTCTTTAAATTCTAAATCAATATTAGTAAAATTCTTATCTTGTCTTAGAAATTATTTTACTATTATTGAACTCAAATCCTTCTTATTTTCTGTGATCATAAGAATGATGGCTATACAATGGTATTTAATTGGCATGCAATCAATAGGGTTAGATAGACCATACCTAGGGAAGACGGATCGTACTACACCTTAGTTTAGTGTAATTTAGGTAGACGGTCCGTGCCAACCGAAGATGGGTTATGCTATTCCATTGATTGTATGAGATTATTTTCTTGTTAAAATTATAACATGCATAGAATGAATTACTAGAGTTAATTATAGTTAACCATTGATGTGCGGATCATGGTGAAGTCAATACCCTACTCTCTCTCTCTCTCATAAATTTACTCCATTTATTTCCGTTTATTTAATGCACTTTAAATTCTCACAACCAATTCACTCTCTTTTAATTAAGTTAATTTTGATCTTTTAATTTTGATAATTAAACCCCTGCAGTCCTTGAGGTTCGACACCCTCAATATAGCCCTATCCTACGGGATTCGTTCTATTGCGAGTGGTAATTTTATTATTGATATTTTTTGTCACAAAAATACCACATCAATGGTCAACCGTGAAGAGGAATCTATCTTCTTGCCAAAGATCTCTTAAAGTTTGAGTGTGGAAAATAGTGCAATCCAATGAGAAAATTATTAGCAGGAAATCAAAAAAGCTAGAAGAAAGACAAGCTGCACCAGGAACGCCGGACCTCCAAGCTGAGCATTCTCTCCAAAAGGAGATACATGTATTGTTGGAACAAGAGGATTTGAAGTGGAGACAACGAGCTAAGGTGGAGTGGTTGAAAAATGGGGATCGGAATACTAAATATTACCATGCGTGTGTCAAACAACGCATGAGGAGGAATCATATTACTTCTATTAGAGATGCACAAGGATAAGACTGCACAACACCGAATGATATTAGGAAAGCCTTTGTGGATTTTTTCCAAATCTTCTTACCTCTACCAAGCCGAAGGAGTTTGAGGAGTGTCTTTGAGACCTTGACAGCACTGTGACGTCAGCCATGAATTAGAAGTTGATGTTAGCCTTTACGGCAACTAAGGTGAAGATGGCACTAGATCATAGATCATATGGCTCCTATGGAGGCCCTGAGACCCGATGACTTTTCTGCCGATTTCTATCAATAAAATTGGGCAACTGTAGGCCCGAAGGTATGTCAAGCTGTTTTAAATTTTTTGAATGGTGCTCATATGGATGGAACTATTAATGCAACTAATATTGTTCTTATTGCCTAGTCTAGAAACGCTAGTCATGTATCAGATGTTAGGCCTATTAGCCTTTGTAACATGATTTACAAATTGATCTCAAAGGTTTTAGCTAATAGGTTGAAAGGGATTCTCCCACATATTATATCTTGCAATCAGAGTGCTTTCATTTCAGGGCTGATTACCGATAATACTCTAGCAGTTTATGAGACTCTGCATTCTATGCACACTAGAATGTGGAGTAAGGTGGGTTTTGTGGGCATAAAGCTAGATATGAGCAAGGCTTATCCCAGTGGACTAGTTTAATTATAAACTGTATCCGTACTGTTACTTATGCGATTGTGGTTAATGACAATCCAATGGGACATATTATACCTTCACAGGGGTTGAGACATGGAAATCCAATTTCACTATACTTGTTTCTCATATGTGTGGAGGCACTTAGTGCAATGTTGAGGAGGGTTGAAAATAGGGGTGTTATTACAAGAGTTCCCACTTCTAAGAACGGCCCCCAAATTAGTCACCTCTTCTTCGCAGATGTTAGCCTTTTGTTTTGTAAAGCAAATCTGGTGGAATGGAGGAGGCTCACAAAAATACTTTAGAAGTATGAGAAGGCTTCGGGGCAGAAACTGAATAAAGAGAAGACCTCTATTTTTTTCAGTCGCAATACAAGTGTTGAACGAAGGGCAGAGATCTATCATTTGTTGAGTCTCCCAACTTCTAACAGTTACAACAAATACCTCGGACTACCAACTCTTGTGGGAAAGTTTCGGGTGCAGGCCTTTAGAAGCATTAAAGATAGAGCGTGAAAATGTATTCATAATTGGACAGTCAAATTTCTCTCCCAAGCCGGAAAGGAGATTTTGTTGAAGGCGGTGGCCAAAGCCATCTCAACATATTGTATGAGCGTGTTCAAACTCCGGGGGGTGCTTTGTAAAGAGAATACCTCCAAGATTTGGTATGATGGTATGATGGTAAAATTTTGGTAGGGGCATAAGGAGAATACCTCCAAGATTCATTGGATGAGTTGGGAACGGATGGGACTTTCAAAGTCAAGCAGAGGGTTGGGTTTGTGGTTTTTCATAGGGCCCTCTTGGCAAAACAAGTATGACGCCTTTTGCAAAATCCAGATTCTCTAGTCTCAAAGATCTTTAAAGCAAAATATTAACCCCGTGTGTCTATCTTGGAGGCAAGTGTGGGGAAGCGACCATCCTTAGCATGGAGGAGTATCCGCTCAGCAAAATCGGTAATTTCACATAGGCTTATTTGGAGAATTGGGGACGGCCGTGATGTACGGGTTTGGGGGGACAAATGGATCCCACGGCCAATTTCTTTTTCCATCCAGACTCATCGTCGGCTTTTGACAACACAAGCAAGGGTGATTGATCTCATTGACCAAGATACTAAAAGGTGGAATGGGACTTTGGTAGAAAGCATTTTCTTAAAGGAAGAATCTAATCTCATCCTCAAGATTCCTTTGAGCCCACTTTTCCCCAAGGGTGCTTTAATTTGGAGATGCACTTCCAATGGAGACTTTACCGTTCGAAGTGCTTACCACATGGAGATGGAGTTTGCATCAATGAGTGGGTGTGAAAGTTCTGGGCAATCTACAGGGAGCACGATGTGGAAAGTGTGTTGGAATCTTAGGGTTCCCAATGTTATTAAAATGTTTCTTTGGAGGGCTTGTCATAACCTCCTCCCCACCAAAGCCAATCTTTTTAAAAGGGGGGTAGTGGATACTAATACTTGCTTGATATGTGAGAGGGGGGAAGAGATAGTAGAGCATGCACTTTGGAGTTGTCCAGCTACCCAAGATGTGTGGGGAGGTAGCACTATGAAGTTGCAAAAAAGGGTGTGTGGGGATAATTTTTTCACCACTATCTTAGAAGAGGTCATAGAGATGCGATTGGAAGGCTGTAGAACTTTTTGCTGTCACGGCTAAACAGATTTGGTTGAAAAGGAACTCGGTCCTACATGGTGGAATTTTCCTGCCCCCAACCAGGTGGCACTAAATGCTTGTAAATCCTTGGAAGAGTTTGGGCAGACAAACGTAATTGGAAGTGAACAACCTAAACCCATGCATCTGGTGGTGAGTAAAGTATGAAAGCCACCGCCTTTGCATCAGACCAAGATCAAATGGGACGCAGCAGTGGCAAAGACGAAGGGCTGTGTGGGCTTGGGAATTATTGCCCGAGACTGTTTGGGCAAGGTTCGAGTAGCTAGGAGCATCACGATTCAACAAATATTGGACACAACAGTGGCAGAAGCGATGGTTGGACTTTATGCTATGCTGCTGGGAAGAGAACTTGGAGGTAAGGGTCTTATCTTAGAAGGAGATGCCATGCAAGTTGTAAGTGCTGTCAACCTGAAGAGTTCTTGCCGAAGCACATATGGCCACTTTGTGGACGATATTCGAGCTAGTTTACAGACGATGGGAAACTCTTGCATACAACATATTCCAAGGGATGCCAATTATGCCTCTCATGGGTTATCTCAAGAAGCTACCAAGCATGTCATGTATCTATGGTATTGTATGGAGAGCGGAAGTTATTCCATCTCCATGACTTTTGTTGTCACTAAGGTTTTTTTGAATAAGAATCTATCTTTCTTCCAAAAAAAAAAAAAAAAAAAGTGTAACACTTCTCATTACACCACCATCAACCCATCTTCATTTGCTAGGTGTCATATGCCAGTTAGTAGGCATTGAAATTAAGGCCCTCACCATAGAATCCTCGAATAGGATGGTCGCATTAAAAGCCCCATAAGATATAAAATACTTTATTCAAATGCCCTCTAAAAAAAAAAGATAAAACCCTAATAAATTATGTTTTAATTAATGATGGCAACATCTTAGTTGGTCAAACATGTTATGAATTTATTTTAATTACTATTTTGTTTTTCAAGAGATACAAAAAAAAAAAAAAAAGATAAATAATGTAATTAAATAAAAAAACGATAGAATTAAATTATTATCACCAAAGTTTTAATGCATCTAGGTGGAGCAATTTCAAGCCACTTGAGTCTTTATTCCTTGTTCAGTGAGTGAAGAATGGCGTGACTGATTATGAAATTGTTGTGAGCAATGAGCAACATGAAGGGGAACACATGGGGAGCTTGGAAGCATAAAAATGGTCAGCACCTCCCGTCGGCAACTTTAAGGCCAACTGGGATGCCGCCATAAATCTGAAATGTGGGAGGATGGGAATTGGGGCGGTAATTCGTGATCATAACGGGTGTGTGTGTGGGCAGCAAAATGCAGCATCATGTTTGGAAGGTTTAATCCCTTAGTTGCGGAGACCATGGCAGCCATTCACACTCTAAAATTTTGCAAGACGTTGAACGTGGACAAGATATGCCTGGAGGGAGATGCAAAGAATGTGGTGGATGCCTTGAACTCAATGGAGGAAAATTGGTGTAAAACGGGACACTTAGTAGAAGACACAAGAAATCTGCTTAATAATTTCAATCATTGGGAAATTAATTTTGTAGGACGTAACACTAACTCTGCCGCTCATCATGTTGCAAAATTAGCGGCAAATATGGGGGTAGAGAGGGAATGGTTGGGAGAAATCTCTAATTGTATCTCGGATATCATCCGGGGAGAGCAATCTGTAATCTTTGTTTGATTGATTAATAGAGCTATGAATGCATATTTTCTCAAAAGAGTCTTTATTCCTTAACCATGACAAATATCCTTATGAATTCCTATTTGTTCATGTCCCACAATGTCTTAATTAAAATTAGGGAAAACTACACTTTACCCCCCCAAAGTTTGGGGACATTTTCAATTCGACCTCCAATGTTTCAATTTTTGCAATCCACCCCTCCAAACTTGCCAAACATTTGCAATTCAGCCATTCCGTCAATCAAAGCCGCTTTGACTGACGGGTCGCACGTGATCACTTTTGTTTTTTTTTTTTCCTAAAATGCCCTCATCCTTGTTTTTTCCTTATTTGCCGTCGGAGCTAAGGGGTTCATGAAGAAGAGCTTCTCAATACCCTCCCTACTAATCTCCGGCGAGAAATCAAATGTCATCTCTGCCTTTCTTTAGTCCGACGATTAAGTTTGAATTATAAATTAATTGAATTAATTTAGAAGCTCAGAAGCTCATCCAAAAGTCGGAATATTGGTTGTTCACGGCGGCGGAATACTGGCCCCAACTCACGGCGGAATATTGGTTGTTCAGATGTTGAAGTTTTTCAACAAAAAGTCGTCGATGCCAGGGAAAATCCCGTCGGCCAAGACCCGTCGTGGGTCTGGCCAGACCCAGGCGGGTCGTGGCCAGACCCACGCCTAGACCAGGCTACCCGTGATTGTGAAAGACCAAGCTCGCTCTCTCTCCTGGGTCTGGCAGAAATTGTTTTTTGAGCTCTGATGGCCCCAACTCAGAAGCTCATCCAGTAATGATCATCAGCACAAGTATTGAAAAGAAAATCAAGAATTAAAGTGAAGGGGGCGAAAGAAGATTACACAGAGTTTGAAATGAAGAGGAAAAGGGAGTTGGAGAAGGTGTCAGAAATAAGGTCTGCCATTGAAGAGCTCTCTATGATGGCCAAACTTAAACCTGATGACAATCATGATGCTGCTCACATCCCCAAAAAGCCATTTCTTCATGTCTGCAACTTGGTTATTCAAATTCTTCGTTGGTTTAGGAAAAAACAGGGATAAGGGCATTTTAGGAAAAAAATAAATAAAAGTGATCACGTGCAAGTACGTGATCACTCTTCCGTCAATCAAAGCGGCTTTGACTGACGGAATGGCTGAATTGCAAATGTTTGGCAAGTTTGGGGGGGTGGATTGCAAAAATTAAAACATTGGAGGTCGAAGTAAAAATGGCCCCAAACTTTTGGGGGGGGGGGGGGGGGTAAAGTGTAATTTTCCCTTAAAATTACATCTTTATTCACCAACTATTTCTTATTCTTTTCTTTTATCTTCAAAGGAAGAAGTGGTTGAGCTTTTGCCCAAACACAAATCTCTTCTCTCGTTTTCCGAAATTTCTTAGTAGCATGAGAATAAGGATTTGGCTAATTAAATATTGTCTTAATTATTGTCCATATTTAATTTTACAAAGGGTTTATATTTAATTTTATCTTTTCTCTCTCAGTCATAAAAAACATAAATTAATTAAATAGAGACAACAAAAAAACTTCAACATAGATGCTGGAGTTTTTTTACATCAATATTTATAAAAGACATATGTCTCAATTATGTGATAATTTAATTAATCCAAGAGTGTCAAATCAATTAAAACCTTTGTGGATTTTGTCGAAAACCCTAGCCTTCGTCTCTCCCAAAAAAAAACCTAGCCCCTGTTTGAGTGAGCGCCGCACAGGTGGGGAGGAGGGGTGGCCTTCGTTGCCTACCCTCCTCCCCTCCTCCCCTTGCCCTCAACCCTTTGTTCTAGGCAATGTACTTGATGCTCCCTAGCCTTTGTGTGGTGCTTCCCCCCTTCTCTTTCGCCCCTTTCCCCTCTTGTGTCTCATTTTTTTTTATCCCTCTCCTCCTTTTAGCTCAACTTTTTTTTTAATCTCAAGCTCTGCCCCGTTGTCTCGTCGCCTTGCCTTCTCCTCCGTTTTTCCGCTAGATCTGACTGGCCTCCTTTCGATGAGGCTTCTGTTTTGGGTTTTGGGTGTTTTCTACTTTTTTCTTTCTTGTTTTGGTTCTTTTTCCTGCGTTTTTTACTTTTTGTTTTTCCTGTTTGTTTGCTTGGGTTTAGATGTTTTTATTTCATGTTTGTTTGTTTGGTTTTTTGCTTGTTTGGCACACTGTGCAGGTGGTGCCCATGTAGTTTCACTCAAACTCTCCCCTCTGGTTCTAAGTGCACCGCCGATCTCCTCCGCACCCACTTTGCCGCCCACCGTCCACTACCGGTCTTTTCTCGCATCCCCCCGCGATGAGCTTTCAACGCCACCTTCCGCGTCGGTTTTTAGCCAACACGCAATCAGCTGTCGTTCTTCCCCATAGTGTGTTTTTCCTGTATTTTCCTTTGGTTGTATTTCCGATTTTGTCTATTTTTGCTTGTATTTCCGTTGGTTTTTTCCCTGTATGTTTCTTCTATTTGTTCCTTTTATTTGGTTGTATTTCCCTTTTTGTCTTTTATTTTCCGTGTACATTTTTTTCTTTCCTATTTTTGCTTATAATAAGGCTTTGTCCTCTCTCTTTGTTCTGCCCATGTGTATTTTGATGATATGCAGGGTATCTGCTTTTGGTCCAGACTTTTGGGTTGTGGATGTGATCGATATCTTAACTTTCAGGTCGAGGAGGATGAGTATCGGCTTGTGGTTTTTTGCTCTTAAGACCGAGGAATAAACGCTACTTATACATTGGATGGTGTTTGTTTTGGTGCAGATCTTATATTAAACCTGATGATTAGTCATGGGTTAGCGGATGTTTTTGTAATGATTGATTTGGTATGTTGGTGACGACTGTAACTTTACCTTTGGCTATGATTTGCTTCAGAACTGTTTGCTCTGTTTATAAGAGCTTTTTGCTCGTGACTTTTTATCAATGAATGAGTATGAAATACTTCCCTTTCAAAAAAAAAAAAAAAGTGTCAAATCAATTAAGGATTTGATTTGATTTATTTATGCTTTTAGTTTGTTGTTTGTTTGCGAAAAAATGTACACAGGAAAAGAAATTTGGTTGAAATTTGAATACGGGGTTTCTCTGTTGTGGAATATGAGTAATTATTGAGCCCATAATTATGATGCATATAGATCGAGATTATGAAAAAATCAAAAAGCATAGCATTAAATTCATATGGTCCCAGACTCCCAAAATGTATATCTGCGGGCATTTAATCATTTTTAATTCCTTCATTAATTATTATGTGCACAGTGCACAAACAAAGAATTAAGGTAGGTATAGACGCGTAGGGTAATTGAATCAAATTAATATTTTTCTCATATATATATATTTGAAAGTAAGGATTTTTCTGATATTGTTAACCAGTGCATTTATTGATGCAATTCATTGTTAATCAAGATGGATCGGAGCATTAATTACTCATATTTAGTTTTCGTTTCTCCTTCCGCTTCCTTATTGCCACAATGCCATTCAATGCATATATATAATTCTTACAGCTAGTTATTGAAAATTCTGCGAGAAGAAAGAAATAAAGACTTCACTTGGAAAGCAGTTTTGTAATATTTGTATTAGAAATTAAATAAAAATAATATATACAATATGATTCGCTCAATTATTGTTTAAGTAAAACCAATTAATTAATTATGTTGAGTAGTGAATTAATCTGTATATAAGAATATAATAATTAGTTAAACAATGAAAGAATATTGAATATTATTATATATAATTATATCATCTTTTTTAATTGTATAAGAGCTAGCTAGCTAGTCACGTATATATGATTCATGTTAAGCATAAATTTGTCGTGAGATTGGCCCATGTGATACAGTAAATCGAAATTGCCAAAATAATGAAATCCAGGCTCTTCTTATTATAATTAGGAGGTAGGTAACAATTGAGGAAGAAAAGATCTCAAAGGCATGCATTTGGGAAAATAACATAAAGAGCCCTAGGCCAGCACTATCTACATTGGAAATGTATCATGGAAGAGGAAGAGCATACGCGCCCTTCTGACCACACGGCATAATACTACTCTTCGATGTACAGTTTATGAATTGAAGTCCAGTGTTGTCGGTACAGAACCATATCTCATGTATCTGAGTCACCTTGTTCTGTCCACTGAAGTCGAAGTTGCATTTAATGTGCATTTCCAGTGGCCGGCCGAGTTTCAAGCCCACTACAGCTTGGATGGCACTCTTGAAGTACTGAACTGTATATTTCTTACCAATACTGATTCCTATTACAGAAAATTAAAGAGAAAAGAAAATAAGTAGGAGTTTTTTTTTAGAAAAAGAAAGAAAAGAAAGAAAGGAGAGATTAATGCAAAATAAACCAGCTGCTTGATTGAGCTCCTGAACCAGCTGGAGAACTCCGAGATCATTGGCCCTGTCAACAGCTATTTTAAAGTAATCATGTTGAGTGAAACTGGTAAAGGTTCCATGTTGATCCCATTCGTGCTTCCAGAATATCTCGTTAGGCATTGTGACTGTTAATCCGGGCCAAATTTGTTGCATTGTTTGGTAGAGAGCTGGGTCACTTTTCACCTGCATGCATAACAAATAACAAATTAATTGTTATTAATTAATTATGAGAATATTGCATGTAAAGTTGAACATATATAGTAAAATAAGAAATCGAAATTTCCTGAAAGTACTAAAACAGAAATATATATAGGCATGAGAAACATAGTTACCTGAACATTGTCGAATGGTTGTTTGACAGGAGGAGGAGGGACTGGGGCGCCATTGTTCATCTCTTGCCATAAGCCATGGATGGTGAAGTGGTTTGGAACATTTGTGCAACTTATGCGAGCTCCTGAGTTGCAGAAGGACTTCGGCCATTGTATAGTGAGGTAGTAAAAATCAATAGCCAACGTTCCAGCTTGAAAACACAAAGCACATACTAGCAAGCAAGCAAAAACTAGCTTCATTTTTTTAAATTACTCTCAAGACGTTGCTTAAGTGATCCATCTAGCACTTACATATATAGATGAATTGGCATTAAAGCAGTCAAAAAATTTGGTGTGGCAGTTGGGGTAGATGAATTGAATTATGTAATTGAACGTTCTCTATCTTAATTAAGTCAATTACATAATTAGTTGGCTTAATTAGCAAGTGGTAGCTTATTCAGCTGATGTTAGAGTTTGATATTGAAAAATGGTTATTTTAACTCCAACTTCGTAAAAGATTGAAGTTCTAAAAGACTATATATATATATATATATATATATATATATATATATATATATATATTGTAAGATAAGCAAATATTAATGTTTAGTCTATATATATTTTGATCAATTAATGGACTTGCAATAGACTAAACATTAATATTTGCTTATCTGACAATATATATATATATATAAATGGACAAATATACTTTGGCTTATGAACTAATAGCGAATTTTTATAAAGCCCCATGAACTGACAACTATGAAAATACATTAAACTATCACTTTGTTGCAACTTAGCCCCATTTGTCAGTCTTGAGCGTTATGTTGGACAGGAAACCAATTTTAACCAGAATCTTCCTAAAATACCCTTAATTTGACGATTTCAAAACCAATTTTACCCTTCATAATTATGAATTGGTAAAAATAAAGACTACTAAATTTTTGTTTAGAAAAAAAAAAAAAAAAATCTAAGGTCCTCATGTGCAATGCATATTAGAGCCACGTCACTTTAAAAAATATTTGTTTTTAACTTTATTAAACAAAAAATGAGATAAAAAATTTAAGGGTGACTGAACCACCCCCGTTTTTATTTGGAAAAAATCTAAAATAAATCTTGGTGTCATACCATCATTTTAAATATCTTTTCAATATTTTTTTTTCAGTTTTAATATACATATTAAAAAAAGTTGTGACATTTATAAAAAAGTTCTAATATGAAATTTTCATTTAATTTTAAGATATATTATCTAGAAAAGAACGGTTCAATCAAACAAGATGCGTTTCTCCATGAAAGGCATTTAATTAAAGATAACATGACCACTATGATGTTGATAGTTGAACCGCTAGCTTGATGTGGCTTGTGGTAGATGAATTTAATGAGAGCAGATAGACGAAATAATGATGAAGAATATTTGAAGAAGAAAGCAACAAGAAATCAGTAGGAATATTTGTTGTGGTTAAGGAATAAAAACTACGCTAACAACTATCACTTCTTGCAGTTGCTTTACCCATTTATCTTTGCTTAATTCTATAATTAATTGCTTTCTTTATTATTATTATTATTTTTTTTTTGTGAAGATTTGATGATTTTATTCTTAACATTGAAGCTACATATATATATTTTCTAAAGTATTTTATTTCTTACGGGGATTTTAATGCTTTTAATTGCATTAATGTCATCTAGTTGGCATTTTATACCAAAGATGGGTTTTCTCGTCATCCAACTTCCTTATTTTATTTGGATGTAGTAATATTAGAGACAATCCTTTTATTTTTATCTTTTTAAAACCAATTTTAACCATAATCTTCCTAAATACCCTTACTTTGACCATTTCAAAACCAATTTTACCCTTTGTAATTATTAATTGGTAAAAATAACGACTACTATATTTTTGTTTTTAAAAAAAACCAAGGTCCCCATGTGCAATGCATGTTGGAGCCACGTCACTTTAAAAAATATTTGTTTTAACTTTTATTAAAAAAAAAAAAAAAAAATTGCAATAAAATATTTAAGGGTGACCGAAGCACCCCAGTTTTTATTTGGAAAAAATATAGATATTTTTTTCTTAACTTTTACTAAAAAGTAAATCTTTAAATTTTTTAAATATCTAAATAAAGAAAAAAAAAGTTTTAAGATGTCTCTGCATGTCCTCCTCTTCTTCTCGTCCTTCAAATTCCCTCGTCTCATTTCACAATTGTCATTCATGTCAAACAGTCCCAATTTTCATATCAAGGATCATAATTTCAAGGTACACGCCGCTTGGTGTATGTATACGATATTTTCATATTTCTTATATAAACCATTAATTTACAACAATTATAAATCAAAATCAAAACCGAAATCCCCAATTTTTATGTATAAGAACTCTAAATTTCGAAATTTCGAAATTTAGTCGAACCCATTGCAATTTGAATGAACCTACATGTAATTCTATACAGACTTGTTCATTAGTTTTGAAACATTGGAACGAAATAATGAAAATCTCCAATTTCATCATCTTAGAACCCTAATTTTAAAAATTCTCAATCCACAACAATCTAACTAAAATTTTCTCGTCTCCAAAGGGTAACTCAATTGGCTGAGGATCACGCTTCATGAAACAGAAGTTACTAGTTCGAATCACCCTCTTTCCTTTCCTTATGTGGACATGTTAAAAAAAAAAATGCACGTAATTCTAGTATGCATCTTTAATTTTTATAACTAACCATTGTAAGTCAACAATTAAGGTTATAGTCGAGCTGAGCCCGAACTTATTATTGAGTTAGATAACTTGTTTAAACTTAGTTTATTTATTTTTTGAACAAACTCAAGCTTGATTACAAGTTACTCAATTTATTTGTTCATTTTATTTATAAAGTAAATATTGTGATTGTTTAAGTTTTTTTTTTTCTCGTAAATCCATACAAATTATTAGTTAATTAATTAATGTTAAAGATTTTATTGTTGGAGTTAATTAAATAAATTAACTTGAATCTTAAACAATCTAATTTTAAGTCTATATGTTTGTCTATGCATATATATTTATTACACACATACACACACAAATATTTATATCAAGGCTCTCAATTACAATAATTCAAACTATATCTATTACATTGCAAAGAGAGTTTTACTTTATTACAGATGTTTTTACTCTCTTTATCTTACAAAGAATTAGTGCCTTGAGCAAATAGGGAAAACAAATCACCCATGTACATGGCTAGAAGTTAAAAGTTACAAATAGGTAGATAAAGGGTTACAGCAGAACGACATCATGAAAACTGGCTAGGCTATATTTCTCAATGTTGTTCATTATTTTTCATTTCCACGTACATGAAATGGCTGCATGTGTGATAATCTCTTAAGAATTTTGAGAATTACATTACATCCATGTCTACATGGCTTGTCCATAACAGGGAAAGATCTCAGAGCATGCTTGATGGTAGGCAAAGTTGCGGTCTCATCTATGTTCCTGATAGGGTTGTCAACCTAGTCCGGTTTTTCGATTTTTGGCCAAAACCAGGAACCGGAACCGGGGTACCCCGATTCTTGGTTTTGGAAAACCGGAACCGGAACCGGGGTACCCCGGTTCTTGGTTTTGGGAAACCGGAACCGGGAATCGGGTCCCGGTTACCAGCCAGTTCCGGTAACCGGTTTTTTAAGAAAATTATTTTTTAGGCTTATTTTAGGTATTGGGCCTAAAATAAGCTCATTTTTTTTCATAAGTTGGCTCATTTTTAAAAAAATCTATTAGTTTTTTTGTCCAAATTAAATGGGCTTTGTTGTAATTGTTCCAAATAATTAAAAAATAAACCTAAAAAAGCCCAACAATCCTAAAAAAATCAATGTTTTTGCCTGTATGGGCCTTAGAAATAAAAATTCAATTTTTTAAAATACCCTAAAAATTATTTTAAATTAGGTAAATAAAGAAAACATTAAAACAATAAAAAGTAAAAACAAGTATGTAAACAAACCAACATGCACAAGAAATAACCCCCTTACTACAACAATTCAAAGCCCAAAAAAATAATAATAATAATAATAAAACAAGTATTTAAATAATTTACCAACCAAAAGAAATACGCCTTACAATAAAAATAGTTCATAAACATATTACAAAGACAATATTACGCAAGCTTCAAAAATCATCAAATCATCCAGTATGTCACATGAGCTTTAGAAATCATCTAGCTATATTCTGTGAATAAAACAACAAACAACGTTAAGAATGGTTAATATTAAAATCATGGCATTTTAATATCATAATATATAAAATGTCAAACTATGAAAACATAGTAAATAATAAAAAGTAATGAATTTATAAACATTTAGTTACCATGCTCATCATAGCTTTCCATTCTCATAAACTTCTGCAGCTCCTCAATGTTATTTGGGCAGCTCTTTAACCAGTCTTGTGTGCAAATCAAGGCCTCCACTGTAAATGGAGATAATGAGCTCCTAAATGAATCTAATATGCATCCTCCATTGCCGAAGGCAGACTCAGATGCAACAGTGAAAATAAGAATGTCTAATACATCACAGACTACCTCTGCGATAATAGGATATTTGTGTGCATTAACCTTCCACCAAAGTAAGATATTAAAATCTTTGACTTATGGAGAAAGCCATAAATTCTCTGTTTTCAGCACTCGGATGAAAAAAAGATTCCATCACAATCAATCAAGCTTATTATTCAGCACCACAATAGTATTCCTAGGTTGAAAACTTCTAGTATTTATATTTTATAGGAGTACAAGAAGAAAATAATTTTGGGTAAAACTATAGGATAGGAAACTCCTGGATTGAGTTGTAGGGGGTGGATTTCTAAAGAGACTTGAGATGACTTTATATAGAGGCAATCCAGGAATTTGCATGTAACCAAAAGGCTTAGGTGATAACACCTGCCTAAAATGGGTCTACAGCTGTCAATTGTTCGAAGTGTAACGCCTGCCTAAGTCCGGTCTACAGCTGTCAATCATCGGATACCAGCCTAGGTCAGCTGTCAACCATGAAGAATTTAACGTTAGATCTGTCAAATGGTGGCCAAAACTTTTGTGTGCAACAACAAATGGGGTAAGCTGCAATACATTTATCATAAATACTTGTTTTTAGTACTCATTTCTTTAATATTTTGAACATTAAATTTGAAAACAACTACCTGAAAAGATTCATATTTATATTACATGTCTTGTTATCTAAAACTAAACATAGTCTAATAGTTAGCATTCAATGGCTTGACAAACATAAATGTACATGGAACCCTAAACCAGAGAGAGAGAGGGGGAGAGAACAATCATGGTAACAATCTTAATAGTCAAGAATGGTTTCAACAATATTAATTTTGAATCAAGAGTTTTGGATATGCTAAAAATGCAATGGAGACGTAAAAGACATTAGTTAAACCAATCAAGAATGGTGGTATACGAAGTAAGCACTTTTTTTTTTTTTTTTTTTTTTTTAATGATGGGGAATCTCCCCTGGTAGGGTCACTTCATGTACCAACTACAAAGGGCAGACCCCGGACCTATGTCTGCTTTCTCTGTTCACCCCTCTTTTAAAGAACACACAGAATTGCTGCCACCAAGTTGTGGACCATCTCTCAAATTGCTTATCCGCAGATCCATCTTGAAATTGATTGTAATTAATCTCTTGAAGCTCAGCATTCAATTTGTCAACAACATTGCTTTTATAGGCAGATACTAAACTCTGCTTAACCAGAATTTGATCCTCGTGCGGATATATTGAACATATTGTGCACATGAGTGTGGACAAAGAACCAATAATGATGCATGATATCAACGCCAAAGGGTATCCACAAATTCATATGAAGCCTTCCATTGTTGTAACGGGGAGCTGTATTTATTTGACTGAAAGCAGAGCTTTCACAACAGAGAATAGCACACCATATGTTTTAAAGAGTATACAGTAATCATTCATGAATGTAACAAGTGTGCAAATAATTCGGATCCAGAAAAATGTAGTTTCCCAGCAATATCATCAAATCAAATTAGCATTTCACTTGATTTTTATGCTTCTCTTTCGGTTTGCAGGAATTTTGTAATGCCGACCACTCCAACAATAACCTTATGCACACAGAAGAAGATACTGTTAAAAGTCTGCAAAAGAAAGCCTACCAATTTCTGGTTTCTAGCAACTTTTTACCTTTTAATCTTATATTGAGCAGCATCACATTGTCGCTACTTTTAGGAATTGGATATTATGAAAATAGGGGAAGTACTGAAAACATTGACCAACAAACCCTAATGTGCTCTCTCATTTTTATCAAATCTGACCTCTAATCAAAGAGCTCAATTTGAAAATTATGTCCACTATCCCCATCAACCATATCTAAGTACCAAAACATCTTCAAGAGTAAATTGATATGAAAAACCAGGAAGAAAATATAAAATATATATATATATAAAAGAAATACCAAACATATGAGACAATGAAAAAATAATTTTGCATAATATGTAAAATAAATATATCCTGCAAAACCCTTAATAAAAATATTTGAGAAAGACATCATTTGAAAAGAATAAGCATAAAATATTGTCTCAGGACATATATGCTGCTTGAAACACACTTGGAACATATATAGAAAGATGGCCATTGTCAACAACGGTCTTGCTCTTCAAATACATTTTCTCTCTTGACAGAAATTAGGGTCTCCATGTAAGTAATCAACTGTGACCAGCTATGACCAAGCAGGAGATCAGTCATTTGTTTGGTAGAGGGGTCATACAAGACCATCTGCCCATCACATTTTTCCAAGAACATGATGCCATTCTTCCAAAATCCTAATGGTCTCATAATATCTGTAAAGGGCCCAATAGTGAAAAGCTTACTCCAGGAGTCCTTAACACCAACTTCAAGCAACAACCATATATCGAAACCATCTTCAGCAATGACACCAACTGCCAAAGTAGTCGATTCATTCAACACGAAAAAGTCTCTAATATAAAGCAATTGCAGCGGTGTTTTTAGGAATACCTCGTCGCTCATGTCAAATGACAAAACACCCTCCCAATCATCCGCATATGCCCGCCAAAAAGCCATCCCATTGATGTATATCATCGGAGCATAAAAACGATCAATAGTAACAGACAATGGGATATCAACTTTTTTCCAAGAATCGGCACTTAAGCTATATACCTCACTTTGGATTATGTTTCCACTTTGGAATGATTTAGGGTCAGGGTTGTCATAGGGAGTGAGAAGGTTGATTATCTTGTAGTCATTAGTTTTCGCATCAAAACCAAATCCGATACCCTTCAAATTGGCGTGATAGCCAGAGGGGAACATGTTTGATTTGGGGACAACCTTTGTTTCTTTAGTTGCAGGGTTCCATATAAACTCCTGTAATGAATAGTTATTGAAGAGACAAACGAGACCATTGCAAGAACCCACGACAATAATGCTATAGGGGCACCTAGCCTCCTCGTCGATCACAAAATACGGTGGAGGTAAAGATTGTGTAAGGGATACTTGGAGTGTTTCATAAGATAGCATAGGCACAACATCATCGTCGGTGCTTAGAGGGAGAAGGAGGGTGTTGTTGCTGTTCTTTTTGTTGTGTAGGAGGTGTTTTCCTTTGAAGTGTTGGTGAGTAATGAGAGCGTACCAGGATTTTCAAACGGACTCGAATCGCAATAGAGAAACGACCGGAAGCCGTAGCAGAATCTGCGTCACCAAGTCTTCAGGCAATTCCTTGGCCATCATCATCGGGTTTCTCTACGAAAGCAGAGAGGCACAGCCGCACAGGGTTAGGGTTTTATAGTTTCTAAGATTTTTTTTTTTTTTTTCTTTTTTTTTTTTGGATAAGTATCTAAGAAATTTTTTACCTAACCATTATATATATATATTTGCGTGAACGGTTGAACCTCATTGAGAAAAACTAGTGATATGATAATTTTTGGCGGGCCCAGCCAGTGGCATATTCAAATAAATATTATTGTAGGGATTCAAAAAAAATATATGATAAACATACTTTGAAATAAAAATTGGGTAATTTATCAAACAATATATTTATCACAAAAAAGATACTTATAAAAGTTCATAAATATGTGCTAAAATTAATATATTAAAAATGTAACATGTCGGCAATAGTACAAAAAAAGCAATATAAAAAGTGTGTACTTGCATTTTACGGTCTCTCAAAAAAACAAAATCATCAAGTATCAAATCTAAGTTGAAGCTCTCAACAATTTCCCTTTCAATATAGAGAACTAAACCGTTTACAAGAAAATCATCATCCATTTTATTGTGAAGTCTTGTTTTAACAATTAGTAATTTATCTTATAATACAAAAAATAGAAGAAGTGAAGAACTTATTCATAGTATTAAATAAATAAATAAATAAATCTAAAGTTGCAAATTCATTTTTCTGTTTTTTCTTTTCTATTATGGAAGTCAAAATTCAATGAAAGATAAAATTATATATTAAAAAAACTAGAGGAGTTGGACAGTAGACCGTGCCTCTAAAAACTAACAAAACTTGAAAAAATCAATAGAAAAAAACACATGAAGAAGAACTATTAAAAATAGAAGTTGAAAAGGCAAAGGTATTGTAGTTCTTACAACTGCTTTCACATTGTTTTCTAACTTGTTGAACAACTGAATTGCAGCCTCAGAGTTAATTGTAATGAGTATAGATTAAATGATACATGTCCTTGCAATTTTTTTATTTTATTTTTTAATACACGGTACTGGGTTTTTTTACATTTTAGTTCTTACCCTTTTTTTTTTTTTTTTTTTTTTTTTTTTTTTTAATTCATTGCAAAGATTAAAAAAAAAAAAGAAAAAAGAAAAAGGTAATGGGCATAGAAAAGTATACCTTATTTGGACTTTTGTGAGTCTTTTTTGGACTAGTGTAGGGGCCCTAGTTTTTTTTTTTGTAAAAAAAAAAAATTGTTGTGGGGGCCACAGCCATTGCCAGCCATAATGTGGCTCCACCACTTGTCCCAACATAGTCCTGACGGTAGCGAAGGGTTCTGGCTGGATCTGTTGATTCGAAAATGAGAGGTTAAAACTCAAAAAAATGGTTTTATCATTTTCAAAAATTGAAACTATTTTTCGTAAATTAAAAACATTTTTTCGGCCAAACCGAAAATATTTTCTATTGAGTTTTATTTTTCGCTGCACCAAACATCCGAAAATACGAAAAACATTTTTTAAAAATTATTTTATAGCGAAACAAACAGAGCCTAAATTTGGTAGGAGAAATTTCCTTAAATTTAGTTATTAAATTGATATATATCCAACTAAGAAAAAAAAAAACAAATGTCCAAAATGCACATAATTCTCGTGTGCATATTTAATTTTTATAATTGACCATTGTAAGTTGACAATTAGGACTGTAGTCGAAGCCCGAAATTATTACTAAGTTAGAGATAACTTGTTTAAACTTAGTTTATTTATTTTTCGAATGAACTCAAACTTGGTTACAAGTTACTCAATTTATTTGTTTATTTTATATATAAAGTAAATATTGTAATTGTTTAAGGTTTTTTTTTTTTCTCGTAAATCCATACTAATTATTAGTTAATTAATTAATGTTAAGATTTTATTGTTTGAGTTAATTAAATAAATTAACTTGAATCAACATAGGGTTGCGCCTGCAATTAGATTATTATCTTAAACTTTCATACTTACAATATGTGCCTCTAGAAGAGGCTTAACACAAGAAGTAGGAAGAGTGTATCAAAAGATGAACTAGAAAAATAAAGACAACAGCCATATGAGGTACCGTTCCTATATTTCATAAAAGTCACCATAATTAACAATACATACATGTATGCAATCTAATGAATCCTACTTTTTACCTGTTAATTTATGAATATAAATGAGTTTTTATATTGATATTCCTCAAAATGATCTTTACATTTTGGCACTCCAAGCTTATACTTGTAATGAGGTTTAGAATCGAGTACCATTTGCACTCTAAAAATGATACAACAAGATAAGCATCCATGTCTTCATGTGACTACATTAGACATGTTTAGCTTCACTATTATGACCTATGATCAAATATGCCGTGCCCATCCAACAAACACTGAAAATAAATAAACCAACCTTGGTGTCTAATGTTTGAAAGTTTGCTTTACGATTCACTTAACCAATCTAACTTCGAGTCTATATGTTTGTCTTATGTATATATATTTATTACACATAAGCTCACTCATATGCACACAAATATTTATATCAAGGCTCCCAATTAAAATAATTCAATTGCACATGGCTAGCAGATAAAGAGTTACAGCAGAACGACACCAAGACAACTGGCTAGGCTATTTCTTAATGCTGTTCATTATCTTCCATTTCCACGTACATGAAACGGCTGCATGTGTGATAATCTCTTAAGAATTTTGAGAATTACATTACATCCATGTCTACATGGCTTGTCCATAACAGGGAAAGATCTCAAAGCATGCTTGAAGGTAGGCAAAATTTGCTGTCTCATCTATGTTCTTGATGATCATACTAGTTAGTCGGAATATCTATTCAAACCGAGACTTCTTTTGTGCACCATTCTTGGCTTACTTCTAAGGTCTAGCAACCTCAGTCATCCATACTGCATGCTGAATGTTTCTCTTCCTCTTTAGAAGACACATGTTGTTGCAAACATCATGAGATCCATGCTGTACCAAAAATTGTTACAACTCAGAGCTCACTGATAATAAATGTGTTGAAGGGAAGTTCAACCCATATTTGCTTGCCTCAAGCAGGTGATGACGGTGGTGGTGATTGTTGTCATAGACTCATACATGGTGGAAATGGACTTCAATGGGTGTGAGGAAGTTTCTCCATTATCAGAATGCACAAAACGATGTGGCAACTGGTTGAGAGCTTCAGAGAGGGTTGTCAGCAGGATAGTGTGTAAGGCTGTTTGCGTTTGTTTCCAACTAGTATTACTCTGGAGCAAGAAGGTGGTTTTGAAGAAGTACGTCAAGAGGTGCAGAGGCTATGGAGAGCGGAGAGGAAAATACCATAGTTGGGGAAAGCCCAACATTCTTCCTCCCTACAACAGCCTCTCTCTCTCTCTGTCAAGGGCTATGTGGTGGAGGGGTTGGGTTTCACTATTAATTCTAAGGGAAAGTTTAGGGTTCGAACTCAAACCTTGTATGCAATGACTGCAGCTGTCCTGTAAAACAAAGTCCGATACTGCACTCTTTTGTATACATGGTCTTTGTTGTCGTTTTTTTGTTTTTTGTTTTTGACGTTTAATAAAGTAATTTTTGTTGTTGTTAGGGGGTTTATGTAATGTTAGGAATGTGAGTAAATGAGAGTGGTAATGTTTGGAATGTGAGTAAAAAGGAGCTGCTGCAATTGATGAAATTTGCACTTTGACTTCTTAGTTTGAACCGTCTCAAGGTGGTCACTGACCTCATGACATCACCATCTTGATCTTGATGCCATGCCCGGTTTGCTTGTCATTTGTTTGACCATAGCATGAGAATCAAGAATGCTTTCAAGTCCATCCAGCAAAAAAAGTCTTTTGTCATAATCATAGTGCTGAAGAAGCTAGCATGCGAAAAAGGTAGACAATAGACCAACAAGCCAAAAAACAGAAGTACATTTGCAATCAAAAGTAACTGATTCTCTTATGTGGTAACCGGGAGACCCTTGTGGAGTACCTGATTTAGTAGTTAGTGGTACATGAACGGATGAATATAGTTGGCTCTCTTTAGAAGCATGTACTTGAAGTTTGAAATAGAAAGAAACAGTGCATTTATAATTAATTGCATAAATTTATCATTTCTGGAATGATAAAGGAGAAGAAAGTAACCTATACACATACACTTGCTGGCAAATATTTAAGCGTACTGTTCTGAATTCAATACTTTTGAATAAAGTTATTGAACAAGGATTTGGAGTCATAGTTGATCATAATCACAACCTAAGCTTCTGAGGAATCAACCTGGCCAAATCATATAATGCAGAACTGTTTTAAAAGGGATAAGGCAGGTCTACCTGAATAATTCACTCACAGCCATCCCTGTTAACAACCTTCATACTAATATATGTAATAGAAGCTTGGAACCCTTTTATTTTTTTGGATGAATCAACATTTTGTTCAATCCAAAGGAGAAAAGTACAAATGAGTATTTTGTACATAACACAACACTAGTTACAACCTTCATACTAATATATGTAATAGAACCTTGGAACCCTTTTATTTTTTTGGATGAATAAACATTTTGTTCAATCCAAAGGAGAAAAGTACAAATGAGTAATCAACATTTTGTTACAAATGAGTATTTTGTACATAACACAACACTAGTTGCTACAGCTGCATAGAAAACAAGATGAACAATCACACACACACACACACACATATATATAATTTGGTGATTTTTATCCCAAAAGCTTAAACGCTTAAACTAGTAAGAAATAGTTGATTTGAATATTTTAATTAATATTCTAATAATCTTCCTTACAAATATGGGCTCAAACTCCCTCTCACCCGTTATCCCAAAAACTTAAGATAATATACATCTTATCCATCACTGGAAGAGGCACGCACAGACACGAGCAGTCAGTAATCGGGTACTTCTCTCAATATTTTGTTATTGAAACATGGATTTTTACAAATTCTAAATGGCCAATGCTCTCTCTAATGAAGGAACCCTCTATCACCGAACTTCAGAAATCATACTAATTTTATATGTTTTGCATCATGCAATGACAAACAATGGCTGAATCAAAATTGAAGGCCCCAGCATTTTTTTTTCCCTTGCCCTTGTGCTAGTGATGCCTTTGTCTAAAGAACTAAATCAGATAGATGCATATGGGTTCATCATGAGCTACAAAGCCAAAACTGAGGACCGATCACGAGGATAATTACATAACAGCTTGATTAAACTTGGGTTTCAAGTAGTAAACTTTTTCATGAAGAATCCAAATTTATCTAGTACCAATAAAATTCCATTCCACTTAAGATCCGCTTGATAAAGAGCTATCTATTATGGGGGTGATTATAATAATGGGGGGGTTGGTTGGTGGGTAATATAAGATATGAAAAAGTAGATATTTTTATAGGATTGTTACCTGGAAATTGGAATAGTTCACACGTCCCTAACCTTTCTCGGTAGCAAATTAGCAATGGCACTGCAACTTGGTAAAGTTGGCGCAGCGCACGTCCCCCCACCTTAGGCAGTTTGCCTAGATGAAACCACCACACAGCGACAACCGCCAAAGCAAGCGTTGACGATGCTCCTATTTAATGTGCAGGAAAGAGTGAAATGGAAATTAAATGTTACGTCCTACCCGACAATATTTTCTTCATATTTGGCTTATCTCATCTTATAAATTAACAATTAGATTTGTAGACTTATGTAGAATCCACGTAAGTCAATGATAGACCCCACAAATCTAATGGTTGATCTATTGAATTTGTAGAAGAATATGGACAAAATATGGAGAACTTATTGACCCCAAGCATTTCTCAAAATAAAATGTTGTATGTATGTTTTTATATTATTTGTAACAGCAGCTCCAAATTATTCTCTTGATATGAACGTTCTTTAGACTGTTCGATCATTTATGATTTTTCCCACTTTTTTATGTGGATTGATTGGTGTAGTTTTAAGTACTGCAGGCAACCCCAGCAGCACTGCAGTTACATCTTTGAAACCAGAAGATGCATCTAATCCAAATCGAGTGAAATGTATGGTGGATACTCATGGATATGCAATCTATTTTTCAAGGGGTTTGATCCCATATAACAAGTGAGTTTTATTATATTTCCTATATGGATACAATACAAAAATAGAACTTGTAGCAGCCTAGTAATATTTCTAGTATATCTTCTTGTACAAAACACAGGTCAGGGAACGTCAATCCACACTTCAAATATTTACTTCATCTTGGTATCCAGGTATTGATATTATCTGTATGTTTAGAAGGCACTTCCCTTGTGAGCTTTTTATGTGAGAAAGTTTCTTGCGGTTTTTTATCATGCTGCCTTTCTTCTGTCTTCCGAGAGCTATGATGCACAGTTTTTAAAGATATATCCAGAGCTTTCATCTACTCCATTGCAACTAGAAGAAGATTTAGAGCAGCTTAAAGTCCTTGAGAATGGGTATAAGATGAAGGTATCATATGATCATATGTTTTATATTTGATTGATTTGTTCTATATCTACTCAATCAATTTTCTATCATCTGTATCTGTTTAACTCTATATGACATCAGAGTCTAGTTATTGTTATGTTTTACCAGCTGCTTGCATGTAAAATTACTTGAAGCAATCATATTTGTATTTTGTCTAATAAAATGGTCATTGAGACTTGTACTCCTAATCAAAAAGTTTATATGTTTTGTTGCTTTTCTAATAGGTGATCAGGTTGACCATGATGCTCATGGGGTGGACACTCCAGAAGTTGTGGAGAAGATAGAATCTCTAATGCGGGAAAGAAATTTGTCTTGGTTCTTAGCCAAAAAGTAGTAGAAGAAAGAGAGAGAACTTACTTATTCAATCATCTATAATGGGAACCAGCAGGATTCAGAAGTTCTTGTGGTAGATTTAGTAGCCCTTCACTCTAATAAAGTCTAGACTTTTGGCCCCATCATTTTGCTTCTCTAATTTTAGAGGTGTATCCCAAGCCCCTTTGTACTGGTTCTCTAGCCTGCTTTAAGGGACAAGGATTCCCTAGAATTCTTAGGTATATTTCTGTGTGAATTTCTTCAAATCTCAACGTTTGGAATTTAATGGTTGAAATTTTGCTATATCAATAGTTATCACTTGCAAAATATATATATAGTAACTGCTAAAGCAATAACTGCCCAGAAATAAAAGAGTGATAACTGTTTACTCGTTAAAAGTGATAGTTGCTGATAGAAAGATAGTCGTTGATATGACAAAATATCAACCATTGAATTTCAAACCAATGGTTGAGATTTGAAGAAATATACTTGATATAATTCTAGGAAGATGAATGAACATGAGACACAGTGGCAAAGGCAAAGAAATAGTTATGGGAAACCATCAATGAGTAAGCTCATTTCACATCCGCTGATATGGAGTGTTTTACGTAGATTTCCTTTTGTTTTTTCTAAGTGACTAATATATGAAGCCACTTAAAGCATGCCACGTCAACCAATGTGAAATAGGTGAGATAAACAAATGTGGAGAGTAGCAGTACTCTTCTATCACATATACCTGTAGGTTATAATGCTTTGAGAAGGGTAAAAATTTAAGAGAATATAGATATTGGCACACAAATACTTATTTAAGGATAGGCAGACAGATTCAGCAAAAAATAAAATAAACATGCCATTAAAATGCACAGCCCCAGCCATACATCATTGCAAATAAATTCGAGTGTAAGTTTCTCAATTTCAAACCTGAAACCCTTACAGGCATAAACCAGTTTAGTGTTGTATGATTCTGCGGTGTGAATTCTGTGTCCTTAGATGTTGGGCAGTAAGGTAAGCTTCTTTCTCATCAGTGAGTTCCATATCAATAAGTTTTAGTAAATAGTAAATATAGAAGTGATCACCATACATGTGGGCTGTCATGTTTAAAGATTGAAGCATTGCTTCTCCTCTTTTGTTGAAGTTAAAAACAGATATTCCGCCATTATTCATATCTATTGCTCAGAACCTGAACCATTAAAAGCTTTGTTAGGGTTGACTGTCAAAGGAAATTATAGTGCATAATGTGTTATATTTCACTCCAATGATATCTCATGGTTTTCAAAAGATGATGAAATGGTTTATTTTACTGTTCAGCTAACCAGTGAAGAAGTGATGAGAAATGTATCATTGGAGCAGCAGTGCCATTCTAAAATGTGCAAAAGACATGAAGGTAACCCAGTAAAAGAAAAGAACACACAACAGCAACAACAAAACAAAACAACAGCAGCTAACACTATCACATCAGACTTGGGGTACACCAGTATGAATTAAGCGGTTTTACTTACAGTCTTTGAAGGATTTCATAATGAAATAGAAAATTAAAGAGAAAAGTGGAAAATGAGAGAAAATGGAGACAGGATTTTCGGGTGGTTTGACATTATATTGCCCACTAGGGCTACATTTTGCTCTTATTGTTTGATTGGTCACACCATAAGTCCAAAGCAGAACATGACGTGTTACATGGTTGATCTTTACAATATAAATGATCCCCATTTATTGGGAAACGGTGGTAAGTGAATACAATACAAATAAGATGTTAGGTTACAATCAACTAACCAAGGAAAATGTATAGGGAAGGAAATTATCAAACCTATATAGAAAGCCTATATTATAACAGTCTTTATAATACGCTACCAACATTATCCAAAGACCAGCAACATTATTGTGAGTGACAACCAAAAAATTCTCCCCCATCATAAATGAGAAAGATATTCATACCGTAACTATATTGAGTTGAAACCTGAAAATAGTAAAACAATGGTAGAGAAAGGGAAAAGCGTACCGGTGAGAGTAACATTTCCCTCCAAGCCTCTCTTGCCGTTGCCCATAGTTTTCGTATAGGGTAGACACCATTCACATAGAAATTAGCAGGATCTTCTCTCCATGTGGTATACTCCTTTGGATATCTCTCCTTAGCATCCACTGCCTCCAAGGACCATTATAAATCTACAATTTAACTAAAGCAAGTTTCAAGCTAGCTAGAGATGACTAAATTCAATGTGTAAGATATAAAGTAAATCAATCTAATAAGGTCACTACGAATTAGATAGAGTTGCATCAAACACAGCTCTGAAGTTTTAGAACTCTCAGTATAAAAAGGAGACAGACCATTTTTCATGCCTTCAAGAAAAAATAGATGGGCTTCCTTCAGCGAATCAAGGAAAACAAGTGGTTCTTCCCTCCCTTGCCATATAACTTCAGCAGTGGACTGCATTAAACACTTAGAGATAAAATTGGTAAAGTATTAAAAATCAGCACACTAAATTGTGTTAGTCGAACCTTAGCACGAGATATTGGACTTGAAAAGCATTCATCAAAGTATATATTTGCCCAGGCTTTTCTATACCTCTCTGCTTGCCTCACTCCAGTTTCTGTTAGGATTGATAAGTTTGAGCTTCCCTGAATGTTGATATAGCAACCAAGTTAGTCGCTAGATACTCTAAAGAATGAAGTGATTTTTTTTCTTTTACAAGTGCTGATCCAAGTGTTGATTTTTACTACCACGTTACCAGTTGTATGACAATTGTAACGAGTCTACTAAATAGCATTACCCTCAATATAATGATAATAGACAAGGTGAAGAGTGGGACTTGAACTTTTGTTCAACCATAGAAGCCTTCAAGAAAAATGATTAACTAAGTCGGGTTAAATGGTTCCTTAAATCCTAATACAGTGAAAGAGAATAGCAACATAAACATTTGTATATAGTGAAAATCAATTTTAGCAGTTCAGGTACTTCTGTTTCTTGTCAACGAATGAAACTGAAAATACTTAGTTTTTTAATGTGCATAACTTTGATTTTTTTTTTTTTTTTTTTTTTTTTTTTTTTTCATTCTAACATGATTATAGGATAATGCTGAAACATAATAGAAGATGGATAAAGATTTTAAAAAAGCAGAGGAGGAACACACCTGAACTTTACTCTCTTCATTCCAAGAGCTAAGGCCGTGCCTCGCAAGAGTTACCTTCTTAGACGACGACAATGACTGATTGGAAAGTGATGTCGTTGCTCTTTCAAAATCAAATGCACCACCAGTCATAGAACCATCATTTTGGAATTTCTTTGTGGTAAAATGCATCATTGGAATCAACTCCAAATTTGATCAAATACATGCAAGCACCTTGCAGATTTCTTAGAGCAACTGAACGCTTGATATACATTCTAGTTCATATATGTTCAGTTCATATATTAGATCATTGGATTATCTCATAAGAAAGATTTTCTATTGATCATTTGTAATTAGCAGACACTGCGCAAACTTGGTTCAGGCATATCATTAGATTCATACCATCATAACTCTACAACTTTGGGAATCTAAAATAATGGAATCCCCAGAAACAATTCAATACCCCTATAGATAATGATTCAAACAATGATATCTATCCTATCTCCAAATGCCAAGGCAACACAACTAAAACAACAATACATTTAGCAGATGGACTGAATATGCTTTAAAGTATCTTGATAAAAGGGCAATATGCTTGCTTAACAGCCTGGCTTTATGCACCAAAGACCTATGAACCTCATACAAATGAAATCAAAGAGCTCAATTTTGAAAATTATGTCCACTGGTCCCATCAACCATACTTTAAGTACCAAAACCTCTTCAAGAGTAAATTGCTATGTAGTAGCTAGAAAGAAATATCAATATATATATAAACGAAACACTAAACTTATGGGATGGTGAAAAGATAATTCTTCATGATAATTAAAATAAAGATGGTGTGAAGAACCCTCGTACAACTGCTTATTTAACCATAAAAATCTCTCACAATTGCTCGAAAAAAAATACGGGTTAAATGTAAATGTATAAATATTTGAGAAAGACAATTTTGTCAAGAATAAGCATAATATATTATCTCGGCACATATATGCTGCCTGAAACACAATTGGAACAGATATAGAAACATGGGCCTCAAGCCTTGTCAACAATTGTCCTATTCTTCAGATTCATTTCCTCGCTTGACAGAAACCAGGGTCTCCATGTAAGTAACCAACTGCATCCAGTCATTTTCTCCAGGAATTTGGAGATCAGTCATTTGTTTGGTAGAGGGGTCATACAAGAACAGTTGTCCGTCATCAATTTTGTGCAAGAACATGGTGTCATTCTTCCAAAATCCAATTGGGCGGTGAATTTCTGTAAACGGTCCAATAGTGAAAAGCCTAGTCCAGGAGTCCTTAACACCAACTTTAAGCAACAACCATATATCAAATCGAATCTCCGTCGATTCTTCATTCCATATAGTATCAGCCATAGCAATCGATTCATTCAACACGAAAAGGGTTTCCCCTTGAACATTATCTGGATGTGGTGTTTTTAGGAATACCTCATCGCTCATGTCAAATGACAAAACAAATGTCTCCTGGCCATCATCATATGCCGGGCAAGAACCCATCCCGGTGGTGTATGTCATCACACCTTGATGAGTTTCAACAATAAAACACGGGGGTCCATCAACTTTTCTCCAAGAATCGGTGCTTAAGCTGTATAACTCTTTTTGGTATATTATGTCCCTAACGTATTGTGAATAATAGTCCTTAAAATAGGGATCATACATACTAACAAAGTTGATTATCTTGTAGTCATTAGTTTTGGCATCAAAACCAAATCCCATACCTTGAATATGGGTGCAATATCCAGTGGGGGCGAAGAGGGGCAGGTTTGATTCGGGGACAACCTTTGTTTCTTTAGTTGTAGGGTTCCATATAACAACATTCAATGTACCGTGAGCGTGGAGACAAACGAGACCATTGCAAGAACCCACCACACAAATACTAAAATTCAGGCCGTTCCCAAAATCCTGTGAAGGTAGAGGTTGTGTAAGGGGGGATATTTGGAGTTCTTCATAAGAAATCTTGGATACAACATAATCGCCCAATGTATTGTTGAACGTATTAAGGAGAAGGTGGGTGTTGCAGTTCTTGTTGTGTAGGAGGTGTTTTCTTACGAAGTTTTGGTGTGTGATGAGAGCGTACCAGGATTTGCAGACGCACTTGAAACGCAAGAGAGAGACGACCGGAAGCCATAGCAGAATCTGCGTCAACAAGTCTTCAGGCAATTCGTTGGCCATCATCATCATCATCATCGGGTAATGAGTAGAGAAAGCAGAGATGATTCGCAGGGTTTTTTAGTTTCGACAAAGAGGGGAACGAAATGTAAAAAGAGAGAGATTATTGAAGTTGAACATTTGCCCATTTGGGCTTGGGCTTGAACAATATGCTTTGAGTTAGCAGTTCAAAATTCGCTGGAATCAGGCCCAGCCCAGTGTGCTGCTTCCTAATTGTATTCAAACTTCATAGAAATTAATTTCCAATATCTATGTAGACTACGGAGGACTCAAGCAGCCAATTTTTATGCAAAACTAATCACAAAGAGCTCCTCTCAGTGAAGAATTTCAGAGAGCTTCTTGCTATTTTTGACTGAAATTATTATTATTATTATTATTATTATTATGAGATATGCTATAGTGCAATAAAATAACTATTTTTGGCCCATAAAAGTCTTAGGTGGTAAGATGTCATAGGCTTATCAGTGGGTGAGGCCACAACAATTACAGATGGGGCCAATGATCTCTTGCCACCTAACACTTTATGGGCCAAAAATGATCATTTTATTGTATTATAGCATTTCTCTATTATTATTATTATTATTAAAAATAATAATAAAAAAAAAAAAGAGACAAAAACAGAATTAAGACATGTTATTTACTTTCTAACAATTGAATCCTTTGGACCCATCAGACCATCACTATTCCGAATTTGCTCAAAAAGAAACAAGAAAAAGAGTTACAAAATTACCGGTCATTAGGGGCATGTTCGGGCTAGAATTCAAGCACTAAAAATCTGGGTGTTGCAGAAAAAGGAGCTTGGAGCTTAATGGATGTTTTAGGGTTAATTTGAGATTGCGGTTTCAATAAGCTGTTCAACTTCAATATTTTATATTTTGTTCCTAGGAAGTAACTTTGTGGGGATGTTACACAAAACTCCTCTTTTGTGACTTTTAGAATTACTTTAAAAGAACTTGTGAAAGAGATTCATTTGTTATCCCCTAAAGCAAGGGAATAGAAGTTAGTACCCTAAATTGTTTTTACTGCCAACAAAAATGGTAGCGTTTTTTTTTTTTGGGGGGGGAAGAATACTTTACCCCCCCTCCCCCCCCAAAGTTTGGAGCAATTTTCAATTTGACCTCCAATGTTTCAATTTTTGCAATGCACCCCCCCAAACTTCCAAATTTTTGCAATTTGACAAATTTTATCTCAAACTTCCTATATTGCCCGTAATTTTTTATTGTGAAAATTACAGTTTACTCCTCCAAAGTTGACATCGTTTTTCAATTTAAACATCAAAGTTTCAATTTTTGCAATCCACCCCCACAAAGTTCCAACTTTTTTTCAATTCGACCAATATTATCCCAAAATTCCCATAATGTCCCTGATTTTTATTTTTTATGAAAAAATAAATAAATTTGAGGGTGCAAAAATGGTCAGATGGCCAAACCACCCCGCATTTTTTTTAAAAAAAAAATTATAAAAAAAAAAAAAAAAAATTTAGGGGTAATATGGGAAATTTTGGATACAATTGGTCAAATTGCAAAAATTTGAAACGTTAGGGGGGTGGATTGCAAAAATTGAAACATTGGTGTTCGAATTGAAAAACGCTATCAACTTTGGGGGGGGGTAAACTGTAATTTTCTCATTTTTATTTTTTATTCAAAAAAAAATTTTTTTTAAAAAATAAGGTCCACCCCTTTGGCCATCTGACCATTTTTGCACCCCCAAATTTTATTTTATTTTTTATAAAAAAAAAAAAATAAATAAATATGGGTAATATGAAAATTTTGGAATAAAATTGGTCGAATTCAAAAATTTGGAAGTTTGGGAGTGTATTGCAAAAACTGAAATACTAGAGGTCGAATTGAAAACTGTCTCAAACTTTAGGGGGGTAAAGTTTAATTTTCCCTTTCTTTTATAAAGCACGTGTACGTAAAATACTTTAATTATGTTAAATGGATAATTCTTAAGCATTTGAGCTTCCCTCATCCAAGCATTAGCATATCTACTAATATGATTTAATTGCCTAATTAATCACATTACCTTTACAAATAAAGAGATCCAAATCTTAAATTTATATCTTATAAGGTATAATGTCTGTGTAGTATATTGAGCATTCATTTTCTTGGAGATCTGACCCAACCATCCTTTGGTCTGCCCAATGTATCAGCAAATATTGCTTTTACAATATTCATATAATTATGACCATTACATGCACCTGCCACCTGATATGTCCATACCCCTTAATTTTTCTCAAAAAAACCTGATAAATGTTTTTTTTTTTTTAATGAAAAAGACTAAACCACACCGAAATTGTACCCAAAAAAAAAAAAAACTCAGGCTCAATCAAGGTTTATTGAATCAAGCTTAGGCATTTTGGACTGAAATCATCAACAAATTTCAAAGTGACGAGAGCCTGATGGTTGGCATACGATAAAGAGCGACTTTCAAGTTGACAGAATACAAATCGCTACCTTCAAAAAAAAATAGACCCATGGGATTATGACCGAAAAGGCCGAGTAGCAAACGGCTAGCGTGTGAGCCCAGTTAACAAATATTGCTTTTTGATAATTGATGGTTGTCCAATTATAATGTAAATTAATTGTTATAGGTACTTTTATTATATTCCAGTATGGAGAAATGGAAAAATGAATTACCAAAAAGATTATCAGGTCTTTTCACTTATTAACTTGGGATTTCTTATAATGATGATATTTATTTATAGTTATATATGGACACAATTGCTATTCTTGGATTTGTGCTTTCGTGTTCTTGCTTTGAGTGAAACGAATGAAGAAAATGAAAGACAATTCTTTTTGTTTGGTTTATTTCGCGTCGTCTCAAATATACAGACTTCAAAAATAAATAAAAATAATTAAATTGAAGAAAGACCTCAAAGACAGCCTAATGAGACCAAGGCACGTCAGCTAGGTAGACCCAATTATGATTCAGAACATGCATGCATGCACACAAAAAGACTTGCATAAATTAATCCGAAAATAAGATAGCATGTGAAAAAGGAGAGCTTCCTCTATCCAAGCTCAAGCTCCAAACCAATAACCAACATCAACTCATTGACTGCAATTTATCTATTCCCCTTAGTTGCACAAATCGGGATGACCGGTTGACATGAAGGGGCAATTCTAAAGGAACATTCACTGTCAGAAGTGCATATCATATTGCTAAGGAGAGACAGGCTAGACAGCACCCGGAGAGTTTGACTAGAGGGGAATTAGGGGAGATATGGCGGGCTTTGTGGAGACTGAGTGTACCCAATGCTGAAAAAAAAAAATTTGTGGAAAGCATGTCACGAAATTCTGCCTACTAGAGCCAACTTATACAAACGGAAGATCATTACTGATCCTCTATGCCCTTTCTGTGGTCTGGCAGAGGAGACATGTTTCCACATTTTGTGGGAATGCCCCTTGGCCAAGGATGTGTGGGGTAGCTGTGGTAAAAAATTGCAGAAGAGTTCCTATGATGGTCCCCCTTTCTGTCATCTAGTGAAGGCTATCTTCGGCTGTTGTGCAGAAGAGGAGATTACTCTGTTCGTGACTCTGGCAAGGAGGATTTCGTTTCGACGTAACTCTGCGCTACACCGAGGTCTGTTTGATCACCCAAATGCTCTAGCTCTTCAAGCTGCCGCTGCGGTGGATGCTTATGCGCCAGCTCGTGAACGTCCAGAGGGGGGAATAAGGAATGAGGTTCAAGTTAGCTGGCAAGCCCCACCTCCTGGCTGGAATAAAATAAACTGGGATGCCGCGATCTGCAATCAGCAGGGCAAAACGGGAATGGGAGCTGTTATTCGAGACCCAAAAGGGAGGGTGATAGCAGTACGTTGCTTGGCGATGCATGGCTGTCTCGATCCTTTATCGGCGGAGGCATGGGCAGGCACTCAAGCTATTAGATTCTGCGTGGAACTGGGACTCTACAATCTCTATTTAGAGGGGGATGCGATGGGGGTGATAGAAGCTGTTCGAGCAGAAGGCACTAATTGGAGTAAGATCGGTCATTTAGTGGAGGACATGAAATTATTGCTCCAAGATTTATCACCATGGCAGATGCATGGAGTGGGCAGGTTGGCAAACTGTGCTGCTCATACTCTGGCTCGTTGTGCTGTTAGGGAGGGTCTTTCTATGACTTGGATGGGAGATTATCCAGAATGTATTCGGGATGTTCTCCTACGGGAACGTTCCTCTTCCTTGTAGTCTGATTGAGTGAATAATATATGCAGCAGTTTCTCTAAAAAAAAAAAACTCATTGACTGCAATTAATCATTCTTAATTTCTTACCAAAACCTATCTTCATTTGCCATCTAGTGGGCATTGCAATTAAGGTGGTCACCATAGACCCCTCAAATATGATCTTCGCATTAAAAGCTCTATAAGGTATAAAATACTTTATTCAAATGCCCACTAAAAAAAAAAGATAAAACGCTAAAAAAATATGTTTAAATTAAGAGAAATGCTTTAGTGCAATAAAAAGATCAATTTTTGCCCATAAAAGTCTCAAGTGGCAAGAAGCCATAGGCTTCATCCCTAGTTGTTGTGGCTCCACCCATTAATCAGCCTATGGCCTCTTGCCACCTAAAACTTTTATGGACTAAATATTGTCTTTTTATTGCAGTATAACATATCTCTTTAATTAATGATGCCAACATCTTAGTTGTTCAAACATGTTCTGAATTTATTTTAATTACTATTTTGTTTTTCAAGAGATACAAAAATAAATAAATAAAGATAAATAATGTAATTAAAGAAAAAAATGATAGAATTAAATTAATATCACCAAACTTTTAATGCATCTAGGTGGAACAATATCAAGCTACTTGAGTCTTTATTCCTTAACCATAACAAATATCCTTTTAAATTCCTATTTTTTTGGGTCCCACAGTGTCTTAATTAAATTACATCTCCATTCACCAACTTCCACCTATTTCTTATTCATTTCTTTTATCTTCAAATCAAGGAAGAAGGGGTTGAGCTTAATTTTGACCAAACACAAATCACTTCTCTGGTTTTCTAAAATTTCATATATAAGAAGGATTTGGCTAATTAAGTATTTTCTTAATTATTGTCCATATTTAATTTTACAAAGGGTTTATATTTAATTTTATTTTTTCTCTCTCTGTCATAAAAAAACGTAAATTAATTAAATAGAGACAACAAAAAATTTCAACATAGATGCTGGAGTTTTTTTACATCAATATTTATAAAAGACATGTCTCGATTATGTGATAACTTAATTAATCCAAGAGTGTCAAATCAATTAAGGATTTGATTTGATTTGATTTGATTTATGCTTTTAGTTTGTTGTTTGTTTGTGAGAAAATGTACACGAGAAAAGAAATTTGGTTGAAATTTGAATACAGGGTTTCTCTGTTGTGGAATAAGAGTAATTATTGAGCCCATAATTATGATGCATATAGATCGAGATTATGAAAAAATCAAAAAGCATAGAATTAAATTCATATGGTCCCAAAATGTATATCTGCGGGCATTTAATCATGTTTATTAAATTACGTTATCAATGATGTAATGTATTAATATTGTAGTTTAATTCCTTCATTAATTATTATGTGCACGGTGCACAAACATAGAATTAAGGTAGGTATAGACGTGCGGGGTAATTGAATCAAATTAATATTTCTCTCATATATATATATATTTTGAAATTAAGGATTTTTCTGATATTGTTAACCAGTACATTTTATTGATGCAATTCATTGTTAATGAAGATGGATCGGAGCATTCATTGCTCATATTTAGTTTTCGTTTCTCCTTCTGCTTCCTTATTGCCATTCAATGCACATATATATAATTCTTACAGTTATTGAAAATTCTGTGAGAAGAAAGAAATAAAGACTTAACTTGGAATGCAGTTTTGTAATATTTGTATTGGAAATTAAATAAAAATAATATATACAATATGATTCGCTCAATTATTGTTTAATTAATTATGTTGAGTAGTGAATTAATGTATATAAGAATATAATAAGTTAAACAATGAAAGAATATTGAATATTATTATATATAATTATATCATTTTTTTAATTGTATGAGAGCTACCTAGCTAGTTACGTATATATGATTCATGTTAGACATAATTTTGTCGTGAGATTGGCCCATGTGATACAATAAACCGAAATTACCAAAATAATGAAATCCAGGCTCTTCTTATTATAATTAGTAGGTCGGTAGTGCCTTGAGAAACTAACAATTGAAGAAGAAGAAGAGATCTCAAAGGCATACATTTGGGAAAATAACATAAAGAGTCAAAGGCCAGCCCTATCTACATCTGAAATGTATCATGGAAGAGGAAGAGCATACGTCTTGGTTTTATCGCATGGCCAAATACTACTCTTCGATGTACAGTTTATGAATTGAAGTCCAGTGTTGTCGGTACAGAACCTTATCTCATGTATCTGAGCCACCATTTTCTGTCTAGTACTACTGATTAAGTCTAAGTTGCATGTAATGTGCATTTCAAGTGGCCGGCCGAGTTTCAAGCCCACTGCAGCTTGGATGGCACTCTTGAAGTCCTTAACCGTGTATTGCTGACCAATATTGATCCCTGTTATAGAAAATTAAAGAGAAAAGAAAATAAGTAGGAGTTTTTCTTTTTTTTTTTAGAAAAAGAAAGAAAAGAAAGAAATGAGAGATTAATGCAAAATAAACCAGCTTGATGAATCAGCTTGAGAACTCCGAGATCATTGGCCCTGTCCACAGTTGTTTTAAAGTAATCATGTTGAGTGAAACTGGTAAAAGCTCCATGTTGATCCCATTCGTGCTTCCAAAATATCTCGTTAGGCATTGTGATTGTTAATCCGGGCCAAATTTGCTGCATTGTTTGGTAGAGAGCTGGGTCACTTTTCACCTGCATGCATAACAAATAACAAATTAATTGATTATGAGAATATTGCAAGTAAAGTTGAACATATATAATAAAATAAGAAATTGAAATTTCCCGAAAGTACTAAAACAGAAATATATATAGGTATGAGAAACATAGTTACCTGAACATTATCGAATGGTTGTTTGACAGGAGGAGGAGGGACTGGGGCGCCATTGTTCATCTCTTGCCATAAGCCATGGATGGTGAAGTGATTTGGAACACTTGTGCAACTTATGTGAGCTTTTGAGTTGCAGAAGGACTTCGGCCATTGTATTGTGAGGTAGTAAAAATCAATAGCCAACGTTCCAGCTTGAAAACACAAAGCAAAACCAACCAACCAAGCAAAAGCTAGCTTCATTTTTTTAAATTACTCTCAAGATGTTGCTTAAGTGATCCATCTAGCACTTACATATATAGATGAATTGCCATTAAAGCAGTCAAAAAATTTGGTGTGGCAGTGGGGGTAGATGAATTTAATTATGTAATTGAATGTTCTCTATCTTAATTAAGTCAATTACATAATTAGTTGGCCTAATTAGCAAGTGGTAGCTTATTTAGCCGATGATAGAGTTTGATATTGAAAAATGGTTATTTTAACTCCAACTTCGTAAAAGATTGAAGTTTTAAAAGACTATATATATATATATATATATATATATATATATTGTAAGATAAGCAAATATTAATGTTTAGTCTATATATATTTTGATCAATTAATGGACTTGCAATAGACAAACATTTTTTTTATATATATATAAAAAAATGGACAAATATATTTTGGCTCGTGAACTAATAGCCATTTTTTATAAAGCCCCATGAACCGACAACTATGACACTTGTATAAAAATGTTCTAATATCAAATTTTCATTTAATTTTAAGATATGTTGTCTAGAAAAGACGGTCCAATCAAACAAGATGTGTTTCTCCCGGAAAGGCATTTAATTAAAGATAACATGACCACTTGTTGATGGTTGATTCGCTAGCTTGATGTGGCCTGAGGTAGATGACTTTAATGAGGGCATATAGATAAAATAATGAAGAAAAATATTTAAAGAAGAAAGCAACAGGAAACCAATAGGAATATTTGTTGTGGTTAAGGAATAAAGACTACGCTAACCACTATCACTTCTTGAAGTTGCTTTACCCATTTCTCTTTGATTAATTCTATAATTAATTAATTCATCATCTTAGAACCCTAATTTTAAAAATTCTCAATACAAAACAATCTAACCAGAATTTCCTCGTCTCCAAGGAGTAACTCAATCGGCTGAGGATCACACTTCATAAAGTAGATGTCACTAGTTCGAATCACCATCCTCCTTTTCCATTTCCTTGTGCAGACATGTCAAAAAAAAAAAAAAATGCACGTCATTCTATTACGCATCTTTAATTTTTATAGCTGACAATTGTAAGTCGACAATTAAGGCTAGAGTCAAGCTGAGCCCGAACATATTAATGAGTTAGATAACTTGTTTAAACTTAGTATATTTATTTTTCGAAGGAACTCGAGCTTGGTTACAAGTTACTCAATTTATTTGTTCATTTTATATATAAAGTAAATATTGTAATTGTTTAAGTTTTTTTTTTTTCCACAAATCCATACAAATTATTAGTTAATTAATTAAGGTTAAAGATTTAATGTTTGAGTTAATTAAATAAATTAACTTGAATCTTAAACAATCTAACTTCAAGTCTATATGTTTGTCCATGCATATATATTTATTACACACGTATACACACAAATATTTATATCAAGGTTCCAATTACAATAATTCAAACTATATTTATTACATTGCAAATAAAGTTTTACTTTATAATAGATGCTTTTACTCTCTTTATCTTGCAAAGAATTAGTGCCTTGAGCAAATAGGAAAATCAAATCACCCATGTACATGGCGAGAAGTTAAAAGTTACAAATAGGTATATAAAGAGTTACAACAGAATGACACCAAGACAACTAGCTAGGCTATTTCGCAACGCTGTTCATTATCTTCCAATTCCACGTACATGAAACGGTTGCATGTGTGATGATCTCTTAAGAATTTTGAGGATTACATTACATCCATGTCTACATGGCTTGTCCATAATAGGGAAAGATCTAAAAGCACGCTTGATGGCAGGCAAAATTTGCTAGTTAGTCAAAATATCGATTCAAACTGAGACTTCTTTTGTGCGACATTCTGGGCTTACTTCTAAGGTCAAGCAACCTCAGTCATCCCTACTGCATGCTGACTGTTTCTCTTCCTCTTTAGATGACGCATGTTGTTGCAAATATCATGAGAGCCGTGCTGTACCAGAAAATGTTACAACTCAGAGCTCACTGATAATGAACGTGTTGATGGGAAGTCCAACCCATATTTACTTGCCTCAAGCAGGTGGTGACGATGGCGGTGATTGTTGTCATACATGGTGGAAATGGACTTCAATGGGTGTGAAGAAGTTTCTCCATTATCAGAATGATGTGGTAGCTAGTTGAGAGCATTAGAGAGGGTTGTCAACAGGATAGTGTAAGGTTGTTTGCGTTTGTTTCCAGCTAGTATTACTCTGGAGCAAGAAGGTGGTTTTGATGAAACGTCAAGAGGTGCAGAGGCTATGGAGAGGGGAGAGGAAAATACCACAGTTAGGGAAAGCCCAACATTCTTCCTCCCTACAACAGCCTCTCTCTCTCTCAAGAGCTATGTGGTGGAGGGGTTGGGTTTCACTATTAATTCTAAGGGAAGGTTTAGGGTTCGGACTCGAACCTTGTATGCAATGACCGCAGCTGTCCTGTAAGACAAAGTCCGATACTGCACTCTTTTGCATACATGGTCTTTGTTGTCATTTTTTTGTTTTTTGTTTTTGAGGTTTAATAAAGTAATTTTCTTTGTTGTTAGGAGGTTTATGTAATGTTAGGAATGTGAGTAAACGAGCGTGGTAATGTTTGGAATGTGAGTAAAAAGGAGCTGCTGCAATTGATGAAATTTGCACTTTGACTTCTTAGTTTGAACCATCTCAAGGTGGTCACTGACCTCATGACATCGCCATCTTGATCTTGATGCCATGCCCGGCTTGCTTGTCATTTGTTTGACCATAGCATGAGAATCAAGAATGCTTTCAAGTCCATCCTACAAAAAAAACCTTTTGTCATAATCATAGTGCTAAAGAATCTAGCATGCGAAAAAGGTAGACAATAGACCAACAAGCCAAAAAACAGAAGTACATTTGCAATCAAAAGTAAATGATTCTCTTATGTGGTAACTGGGAGACCCCTGTGGAGTCCGTGATTTAGGGAGTTAGTGGTACATAAAAGGATGAATATAGTTGGCTCTCTTTAGAAGCATTTACTTGAAGTTTGAAATAGAAAGAAACAGTGCATTTATAATTAATTGCATAAATTTATCATTTCTGGAATGATAAAGGAGAAGAAAGTAACCTATACACATACACTTGCTGGCAAATATTTAAGCGTACTGTTCTGAATTCAATGTTCATATGAATACTTTTGAGTTTTGAATAAAGTTATTGAACAAGGATTTGGAGTCATAGTTGATCATAATCACAACCTAAGCTTCGGAGGAACCAACCTAGCCAAATCATATAATGCATAACTGTTTTAAAAGGGATAAGGCAGGTCTACCTGAATAATTCACTCACAGCCATCCCTGTTAACAACCTCCATACTAATATATGTAATAGAAGCTTGGAACCCTTTTCTTTTTTTGGATGAATCAACATTTTGTTCAATCCAAAGGAGAAAAGTACAAGTGAGTATTTTGTACATAACACAACACTAGTTACAACCTTCATACTAATATATGTAATAGAAGCTTGGAACCCTTTTATTTTTTTGGATGAATCAACATTTTGTTCAATCCAAAGGAGAAAAGTACAAAGCCAAAATTGAGGACCCATCACGAGGATAATTACATAACAGCTTGATTAAACTTGGGTTTCAAGTAGTAAACTTTTTTGTGAAGAATCCAAATTTATCTAGTACCAATAAAATTCCATTCCACTTAAGATCCGCTTGATAAAGAACTATCTATTATGGGGGTGATTATAATAATGGGGGGGTTGGTTGGTGGGTAATATGAGATATGAAAAAGTAGAGATTTTTATAGGATTGTTACCTGGAAATTGGAATAGTTCACACTTCCCTAACCTTTCTCGGTAGCAAATTAGCAATGGCACTGCAACTTGGTAAAGTTGGCGCAGCGCACGTCCCCCCACCTTAGGCAGTTTGCGCAGATGAAACCACCACACAGCGACAACCGCCAAAGCAAGCGTTGACGATGCTCCTATTTAATGTGCAGGAAAGAGTGAAATGGAAATTAAATGTTACGTCCTACCCGACAATATTTTCTTCATATTTGGCTTATCTCATCTTATAAATTAACAATTAGATTTGTAGACTTATGTAGAATCCACGTAAGTCAATGATAGACCCCACAAATCTAATGGTTGATCTATTGAATTTGTAGAAGAATATGGACAAAATATGGAGAACTTATTGACCCCAAGCATTTCTCCAAATAAAATGTTGTATGTATGTTTTTATATTATTTGTAACAGCAGCTCCAAATTATTCTCTTGATATGAACGTTCTTTAGACTATTCGATCATTTATGATTTTTCCCACTTTTTTATGTGGATTGATTGGTGTAGTTTTAAGTACTGCAGGCAACCCCAGCAGCACTGCAGTTACATCTTTGAAACCAGAAGATGCATCTAATCCAAATCGAGTGAAATGTATGGTGGATACTCATGGATATGCAATCTATTTTTCAAGGGGTTTGATCCCATATAACAAGTGAGTTTTATTATATTTCCTATATGGATACAATACAAAAATAGAACTTGTAGCAGCCTAGTAATATTTCTAGTATATCTTCTTGTACAAAACACAGGTCAGGGAACGTCAATCCACACTTCAAATATTTACTTCATCTTGGTATCCAGGTATTGATATTATCTGTATGTTTAGAAGGCACTTCCCTTGTGAGCTTTTTATGTGAGAAAGTTTCTTGCGGTTTTTTATCATGCTGCCTTTCTTCTGTCTTCCGAGAGCTATGATGCACAGTTTTTAAAGATATATCCAGAGCTTTCATCTACTCCATTGCAACTAGAAGAAGATTTAGAGCAGCTTAAAGTCCTTGAGAATGGGTATAAGATGAAGGTATCATATGATCATATGTTTTATATTTGATTGATTTGTTCTATATCTACTCAATCAATTTTCTATCATCTGTATCTGTTTAACTCTATATGACATCAGAGTCTAGTTATTGTTATGTTTTACCAGCTGCTTGCATGTAAAATTACTTGAAGCAATCATATTTGTATTTTGTCTAATAAAATGGTCATTGAGACTTGTACTCCTAATCAAAAAGTTTATATGTTTTGTTGCTTTTCTAATAGGTGATCAGGTTGACCATGATGCTCATGGGGTGGACACTCCAGAAGTTGTGGAGAAGATAGAATCTCTAATGCGGGAAAGAAATTTGTCTTGGTTCTTAGCCAAAAAGTAGTAGAAGAAAGAGAGAGAACTTACTTATTCAATCATCTATAATGGGAACTAGCAGGATTCAGAAGTTCTTGTGGTAGATTTAGTAGCCCTTCACTCTAATAAAGTCTAGACTTTTGGCCCCATCATTTTGCTTCTCTAATTTTAGAGGTGTATCCCAAGCCCCTTTGTACTGGTTCTCTAGCCTGCTTTAAGGGACAAGGATTCCCTAGAATTCTTAGGTATATTTCTGTGTGAATTTCTTCAAATCTCAACGTTTGGAATTTAATGGTTGAAATTTTGCTATATCAATAGTTATCACTTGCAAAATATATATATAGTAACTGCTAAAGCAATAACTGCCCAGAAATAAAAGAGTGATAACTGTTTACTCGTTAAAAGTGATAGTTGCTGATAGAAAGATAGTCGTTGATATGACAAAATATCAACCATTGAATTTCAAACCAATGGTTGAGATTTGAAGAAATATACTTGATATAATTCTAGGAAGATGAATGAACATGAGACACAGTGGCAAAGGCAAAGAAATAGTTATGGGAAACCATCAATGAGTAAGCTCATTTCACATCCGCTGATATGGAGTGTTTTACGTAGATTTCCTTTTGTTTTTTCTAAGTGACTAATATATGAAGCCACTTAAAGCATGCCACGTCAACCAATGTGAAATAGGTGAGATAAACAAATGTGGAGAGTAGCAGTACTCTTCTATCACATATACCTGTAGGTTATAATGCTTTGAGAAGGGTAAAAATTTAAGAGAATATAGATATTGGCACACAAATACTTATTTAAGGATAGGCAGACAGATTCAGCAAAAAATAAAATAAACATGCCATTAAAATGCACAGCCCCAGCCATACATCATTGCAAATAAATTCGAGTGTAAGTTTCTCAATTTCAAACCTGAAACCCTTACAGGCATAAACCAGTTTAGTGTTGTATGATTCTGCGGTGTGAATTCTGTGTCCTTAGATGTTGGGCAGTAAGGTAAGCTTCTTTCTCATCAGTGAGTTCCATATCAATAAGTTTTAGTAAATAGTAAATATAGAAGTGATCACCATACATGTGGGCTGTCATGTTTAAAGATTGAAGCATTGCTTCTCCTCTTTTGTTGAAGTTAAAAACAGATATTCCGCCATTATTCATATCTATTGCTCAGAACCTGAACCATTAAAAGCTTTGTTAGGGTTGACTGTCAAAGGAAATTATAGTGCATAATGTGTTATATTTCACTCCAATGATATCTCATGGTTTTCAAAAGATGATGAAATGGTTTATTTTACTGTTCAGCTAACCAGTGAAGAAGTGATGAGAAATGTATCATTGGAGCAGCAGTGCCATTCTAAAATGTGCAAAAGACATGAAGGTAACCCAGTAAAAGAAAAGAACACACAACAGCAACAACAAAACAAAACAACAGCAGCTAACACTATCACATCAGACTTGGGGTACACCAGTATGAATTAAGCGGTTTTACTTACAGTCTTTGAAGGATTTCATAATGAAATAGAAAATTAAAGAGAAAAGTGGAAAATGAGAGAAAATGGAGACAGGATTTTCGGGTGGTTTGACATTATATTGCCCACTAGGGCTACATTTTGCTCTTATTGTTTGATTGGTCACACCATAAGTCCAAAGCAGAACATGACGTGTTACATGGTTGATCTTTACAATATAAATGATCCCCATTTATTGGGAAACGGTGGTAAGTGAATACAATACAAATAAGATGTTAGGTTACAATCAACTAACCAAGGAAAATGTATAGGGAAGGAAATTATCAAACCTATATAGAAAGCCTATATTATAACAGACTTTATAATACGCTACCAACATTATCCAAAGACCAGCAACATTATTGTGAGTGACAACCAAAAAATTCTCCCCCATCATAAATGAGAAAGATATTCATACCGTAACTATATTGAGTTGAAACCTGAAAATAGTAAAACAATGGTAGAGAAAGGGAAAAGCGTACCGGTGAGAGTAACATTTCCCTCCAAGCCTCTCTTGCCGTTGCCCATAGTTTTCGTATAGGGTAGACACCATTCACATAGAAATTAGCAGGATCTTCTCTCCATGTGGTATACTCCTTTGGATATCTCTCCTTAGCATCCACTGCCTCCAAGGACCATTATAAATCTACAATTTAACTAAAGCAAGTTTCAAGCTAGCTAGAGATGACTAAATTCAATGTGTAAGATATAAAGTAAATCAATCTAATAAGGTCACTACGAATTAGATAGAGTTGCATCAAACACAGCTCTGAAGTTTTAGAACTCTCAGTATAAAAAGGAGACAGACCATTTTTCATGCCTTCAAGAAAAAATAGATGGGCTTCCTTCAGCGAATCAAGGAAAACAAGTGGTTCTTCCCTCCCTTGCCATATAACTTCAGCAGTGGACTGCATTAAACACTTAGAGATAAAATTGGTAAAGTATTAAAAATCAGCACACTAAATTGTGTTAGTCGAACCTTAGCACGAGATATTGGACTTGAAAAGCATTCATCAAAGTATATATTTGCCCAGGCTTTTCTATACCTCTCTGCTTGCCTCACTCCAGTTTCTGTTAGGATTGATAAGTTTGAGCTTCCCTGAATGTTGATATAGCAACCAAGTTAGTCGCTAGATACTCTAAAGAATGAAGTGATTTTTTTTCTTTTACAAGTGCTGATCCAAGTGTTGATTTTTACTACCACGTTACCAGTTGTATGACAATTGTAACGAGTCTACTAAATAGCATTACCCTCAATATAATGATAATAGACAAGGTGAAGAGTGGGACTTGAACTTTTGTTCAACCATAGAAGCCTTCAAGAAAAATGATTAACTAAGTCGGGTTAAATGGTTCCTTAAATCCTAATACAGTGAAAGAGAATAGCAACATAAACATTTGTATATAGTGAAAATCAATTTTAGCAGTTCAGGTACTTCTGTTTCTTGTCAACGAATGAAACTGAAAATACTTAGTTTTTTAATGTGCATAACTTTGATTTTTTTTTTTTTTTTTTTTTTTTTTTTTTTTTTTTTTTTCATTCTAACATGATTATAGGATAATGCTGAAACATAATAGAAGATGGATAAAGATTTTAAAAAAGCAGAGGAGGAACACACCTGAACTTTACTCTCTTCATTCCAAGAGCTAAGGCCGTGCCTCGCAAGAGTTACCTTCTTAGACGACGACAATGACTGATTGGAAAGTGATGTCGTTGCTCTTTCAAAATCAAATGCACCACCAGTCATAGAACCATCATTTTGGAATTTCTTTGTGGTAAAATGCATCATTGGAATCAACTCCAAATTTGATCAAATACATGCAAGCACCTTGCAGATTTCTTAGAGCAACTGAACGCTTGATATACATTCTAGTTCATATATGTTCAGTTCATATATTAGATCATTGGATTATCTCATAAGAAAGATTTTCTATTGATCATTTGTAATTAGCAGACACTGCGCAAACTTGGTTCAGGCATATCATTAGATTCATACCATCATAACTCTACAACTTTGGGAATCTAAAATAATGGAATCCCCAGAAACAATTCAATACCCCTATAGATAATGATTCAAACAATGATATCTATCCTATCTCCAAATGCCAAGGCAACACAACTAAAACACATTTAGCAGATGGACTGAATATGCTTTAAAGTATCTTGATAAAAGGGCAATATGCTTGCTTAACAGCCTGGCTTTATGCACCAAAGACCTATGAACCTCATACAAATGAAATCAAAGAGCTCAATTTTGAAAATTATGTCCACTGGTCCCATCAACCATACTTTAAGTACCAAAACCTCTTCAAGAGTAAATTGCTATGTAGTAGCTAGAAAGAAATATCAATATATATATAAACGAAACACTAAACTTATGGGATGGTGAAAAGATAATTCTTCATGATAATTAAAATAAAGATGGTGTGAAGAACCCTCGTACAACTGCTTATTTAACCATAAAAATCTCTCACAATTGCTCGAAAAAAAATACGGGTTAAATGTAAATGTATAAATATTTGAGAAAGACAATTTTGTCAAGAATAAGCATAATATATTATCTCGGCACATATATGCTGCCTGAAACACAATTGGAACAGATATAGAAACATGGGCCTCAAGCCTTGTCAACAATTGTCCTATTCTTCAGATTCATTTCCTCGCTTGACAGAAACCAGGGTCTCCATGTAAGTAACCAACTGCATCCAGTCATTTTCTCCAGGAATTTGGAGATCAGTCATTTGTTTGGTAGAGGGGTCATACAAGAACAGTTGTCCGTCATCAATTTTGTGCAAGAACATGGTGTCATTCTTCCAAAATCCAATTGGGCGGTGAATTTCTGTAAACGGTCCAATAGTGAAAAGCCTAGTCCAGGAGTCCTTAACACCAACTTTAAGCAACAACCATATATCAAATCGAATCTCCGTCGATTCTTCATTCCATATAGTATCAGCCATAGCAATCGATTCATTCAACACGAAAAGGGTTTCCCCTTGAACATTATCTGGATGTGGTGTTTTTAGGAATACCTCATCGCTCATGTCAAATGACAAAACAAATGTCTCCTGGCCATCATCATATGCCAGGCAAGAACCCATCCCGGTGGTGTATGTCATCACACCTTGATGAGTTTCAACAATAAAACACGGGGGTCCATCAACTTTTCTCCAAGAATCGGTGCTTAAGCTGTATAACTCTTTTTGGTATATTATGTCCCTAACGTATTGTGAATAATAGTCCTTAAAATAGGGATCATACATACTAACAAAGTTGATTATCTTGTAGTCATTAGTTTTGGCATCAAAACCAAATCCCATACCTTGAATATGGGTGCAATATCCAGTGGGGGCGAAGAGGGGCAGGTTTGATTCGGGGACAACCTTTGTTTCTTTAGTTGTAGGGTTCCATATAACAACATTCAATGTACCGTGAGCGTGGAGACAAACGAGACCACTGCAAGAACCCACCACACAAATACTAAAATTCAGGCCGTTCCCAAAATCCTGTGAAGGTAGAGGTTGTGTAAGGGGGGATATTTGGAGTTCTTCATAAGAAATCTTGGATACAACATAATCGCCCAATGTATTGTTGAACGTATTAAGGAGAAGGTGGGTGTTGCAGTTCTTGTTGTGTAGGAGGTGTTTTCTTACGAAGTTTTGGTGTGTGATGAGAGCGTACCAGGATTTGCAGACGCACTTGAAACGCAAGAGAGAGACGACCGGAAGCCATAGCAGAATCTGCGTCAACAAGTCTTCAGGCAATTCGTTGGCCATCATCATCATCATCATCGGGTAATGAGTAGAGAAAGCAGAGATGATTCGCAGGGTTTTTTAGTTTCGACAAAGAGGGGAACGAAATGTAAAAAGAGAGAGATTATTGAAGTTGAACATTTGCCCATTTGGGCTTGGGCTTGAACAATATGCTTTGAGTTAGCAGTTCAAAATTCGCTGGAATCAGGCCCAGCCCAGTGTGCTGCTTCCTAATTGTATTCAAACTTCATAGAAATTAATTTCCAATATCTATGTAGACTACGGAGGACTCAAGCAGCCAATTTTTATGCAAAACTAATCACAAAGAGCTCCTCTCAGTGAAGAATTTCAGAGAGCTTCTTGCTATTTTTGACTGAAATTATTATTATTGTTATTAAAAATAAATTAAAAAATTAAAAAAAATAAATAAAGAGACAAAAACAGAATCAAGACATGTTATTTACTTTCAAACAATTGAACCCTCTGGACCCATCAGACCATAACTATTCCGAATTTGCTCAAAAAGAAATAGAAAAAAGAGTTACAAAATTACCAATCATTAGGGGCATGTTCGGGCTAGAATTCAAGCACTAAAATCTGGGTGTTGCAGAAGGAGGAGTTTGGAGCTTAATGGATGTTTTAGGGTTAATTTGAGATTGCGGTTTTAATAAGCTGTTCAACTTCATTATTTTACATTTTGTTCCCGAAAAGTAACTTTGTGGGGATGTTACACAAAACTCCTCATTTGTGACTTTTAGAATTACTTTAAAAGAATCCGTGAAAGAGATTCATTTGCTGTCCCCTAAAGCAAGGGAACAGAAGTTGTACCCTAAATTGTTTTTATTGCCAACAAAAATGGTAGTGTGTTTTTTCTTTTCGGGAAAAGTATACTTTACCCCCCCCCCCCAAAACTTCCAAATTTTTGCAATTTGACCAATTTTATCTCAAACTTCCCATATTGCCCCTAATTTTTTATAAAAAAAATTTTAAAAAAAAATTCAGGGGGCCACCCCTTTGGCCATTTGACCATTTTTGCACCCCCAAATTTTATTTTATTTTTTATAATAAATAAATAAGGGCAATATGAAAATTTTGGGATAAAATTGGTCGAATTAAAAAATTTGGAAGTTTGGGGGGTGCATTGCAAAAACTGAAATATTAGAGGTCGAATTGAAAATTGTCCCAAACTTTAGGGGAGTAAAATGTAATTGTTCCTTTCTTTTATAAAGCACGTGTACGTAAAATACTTTAATTATGTTAAATGGATAATTCTTAAGCATCTGAGCTTCAATTCCCTCATCCAAGCATTAGCATATCCACTAATATGATTTAATTGCCTAATTAATCACATTACCTTTACAAATAAAGAGATCCAAATCTAAACTTATATCTTATAAGGTATAATTAATGTCTATGTAGTATATTGCGCATTCATGTTCTGCCAAATGTATCAGCAAATATTGCTTTTGCAATATTCATATAATTATGACCATTACATGCACCTGCCACCTGATATGTCCATACCCCTTAATTTTTCTCAAAAAAACCTGATAAATGTTTTTTTTTTAATGAAAAAGACTAAACCACACCGAAATTGTACCCAAAAAAAAAAAAAAAAAAAACTCAGGCTCAATCAAGGTTTATTGAATCAAGCTCAAACATTTTGGACTGAAATCATCAACAAATTTCAAAGCAACGAAAGACTGATGGTTGGCATACGATAAAGAGCGACTTTCAAGTTGGCAGAATACAAATCACTACCTTCAAAAAAAAATAGACCCATGGAACTATGACCGAAAAGGCTGAGTAGCAAACGGCTAGCGTGTGAGCCCAATTAACAAATATTGCTTTTTGATAATTAATAGTTGTCCAATTATAATGTAAATTAATTGTTACAGGTACTTTTATTATATTCCAGAATGGAGAAATGGAAAAATGAATTACCAAAAAAATTATCAGGTCTTTTCACTTATTAACTTGGGATTTTTTATAATGATGATATTTATTTATAATTATATATAGACACAATCGCTATTCTTCGATTTGTGCTTTCGTGTTATTGCTTTGAGTGAAACGAATGAAGAAAATGAAAGACAATTCTTTTTGTTTGGTTTATTTCGTGTCGTCTCAAACATACATACTTCAAAAAAAAAAAAATTGAAGAAAGACCTCAAAGACAGCCCCAATGAGACCAAAGCACGTAAGCTAGGTAGACCCAATTATGATTCAAAACATGCATGCATGCACACAAAAAGACTTGCATAGATTAATCCGAAAATAAGATAGCATGTGAAAAAATAGATCGAGCTTCCTCTACCCAAGCTCAAGCTCCAAACCAGAAACCAACATCCAAAAGATAAATGTGTAACACTTCTCATTACACCACCATCAACCCATTGACTGCAATTAATCATTCTTAATTTCATCTTCATTTGCTGGTTAGTGGGCATTGCAATTAAGGTGGTCACTATAGACTCCTCGAATATGATCTTCGCATTAAAAGCCCCATAAGGTATAACATACTTTATTCAAATGCCCACTAAACATAAAACCCTAAAAAATTATGTTTTAATTAATTGGCAACATCTTAGTTGGTCAAACATGTTCTGAATTTATTTTAATTACTATTTTGTTTTTCAAGAGATACAAAAATAAATAAATAAAGATAAATAATGTAATTAAAGAAAAAAAATGATATAATTAAATTAATATCACCAAACTTTTAATGCATCTAGGTGGAACAATTTCAAGCCACTTGAGTCTTTATTCCTTAAGCATGACAAATATCCTTTTGAATTCCTATTTTTTTGGGTCCCACAGTGTCTTAATTAAAATTAGATCTCCATTCACCAATTTCCACCTATTTCTTATTCATTTCTTTTATCTTCAATGTATTAATATTGTAGTTTAATTCCTTCATTAATTATGCACATGCAGGAGTGTGTGTAGGTGACCAATAATTATAATGTGCAACATAGAATTAAGGTAGGAATAGACGTGTAGGGTAATTGAATCAAATTAATATTTTTCTCATATCTATATATATATATATATATATTGAAATTAGGATTTTTCTGATATTTTTAACCAGTGCATTTATTGATGCAATCCATTGTTAATGAACATGGATCGAAGCATTAATTACTCATATTTAGTTTTCGTTTCTCCTTCCGCTTCCTTATTGCCATTCAATTCAAGAATTGCCATTCAATTCTTACAGTTATTGAAAATTCTGTGAGAAGAAAGAAATAAAGACTTAACTTGGAATGCAGTTTTGTAATATTTGTATTGGAAATTAAATAAAAATAATATATACAATATGATTCGCTCAATTATTGTTTAATTAATTATGTTGAGTAGTGAATTAATGTATATAAGAATATACTAAGTTAAACAATGAAAGAATATTGAATATTATTATATATAATTATATCATTTTTTTAATTGTATAAGAGTTAGCTAGCTAGTCAGTATATATGATTCATGTTAATCATAAATTTGACGTGACATTGGCCCATGTGAAACAATAAACCGAAATTACCAAAATAATGAAATCCAGGCTCTTCTTATTATAATTAGTAGGTCGGTAGTGCCTTGAGAAACTAACAATTGAAGAAGAAGAAGAGATCTCAAAGGCATGCATTTGGGAAAATAACATAAAGAGCCACAGGCCAGCCCTATCTACATCTGAAATGTATCATGGAAGAGGAAGAGCATACATCTTGGAATTATCGCATGACCAAATACTACTCTTTGATGCACAGTTTATGAATTGAAGTCCAGTGTTATCGGTACAAAACCTTATCTCATGTATTTGAACCACCTTCTTCTGTCTAGTACTACTGATTCAGTCGAAGTTGCATGTAATGTGCATTTCCAGTGGCCGGCCGAGTTTCAGGCCCACTGCAGCTTGGATGGCACTCTTGAAGTCCTTAACTGTGTATTGTTGACCAATACTGATCCCTGTTACAGAAAATTAAAGAGAAAAGAAAATAAGTAGGAGTTTTTTTTTTTAGAAAAAGAAAGAAAAGAAAGAAATGAGAGATTAATGCAAAATAAACCAACTTGATGAATCAGCTTGAGAACTCCGAGATCATTGGCCCTGTCCACAGCTATTTTAAAGTAAGGACCCCTTTCTCTAATATCATTTTATTTTATTTTCTTGAAAGAGATTTATGGTAGGTTAGTATTTACTTCTTATGGGTATTTTAGGATTGTTGTATGAGTGGTTATCTAAGGAGTTTGACTCTTATTATTGGAATATTAGTTTGTAGGTTTTATAGAGATTATATATATATTTTGTTTAGACAGATTTTTTTCTCACATAAGCCAGTATAATGTTTTTGTGATTAACTATTATACATCCATAATAATAATAATAACAATAATAAATTATTTTTATGTGTAAGACTTATTGAATAAATGTTTAGCACCTCACACATGTGTATATATATATATATAACTTTTTTTTGTATATATACATACACATGAACAGCATTATTGGGATCGAGGGCAATTGGATATCATGAGAATTATATATATATATATATATATATATATATATATATATGTGTGTGTGTGTGTGTGTGTGTGTGTGTGTGTGAGAGGTGCTAAACATTTATTCAATAAGTCTTACACATAAAAATAATTTATTATTGTTATTATCATTATTATGGATGTATAATAGTTAATCACAAAAACATTATACTGGCTTATGCGAGAAAAAAATCTGTCTAAACAAAATATATATATATATATAATCTCTATAAAACCTACAAACTAACATTCCAATAATAAGAGTCAAACTCCTTAGATAACCACCCATACAAGAATCCTAAAATACCCATAAGAAGCAAATACTAACCTACCCTAAATCTCTTTCAAGAAAATAAAAAATAAAATAAAATGATAATAGAGAAAAGGGTCCTTACCGCTACTGTGCTAGAATGGGGGTTGCAAGAAAAGAAATTGAAATAACCTCCTGTTTCGCTACTTGTGGTCGTGAGGGGAAAAGAAGGCTCTTGGATATTTATAGTATTGAGAGAGATATATAATAATACAAAAATATTTAAGTTGAAGGACATGTGTTTAAAGGCTAAGGGGAAAAGTCATGCAAGAGTACAATTGCCCCATTACGTGGAGGCTTTATTTAATGCATGAAAACACATGGCAAGTCCAAAATAAAAGTAAGACACGTTGATGAAGGTAAGACACGTTGATTTTATCTCTTCATTTTTTTTTAAATAATAATTATTATTATTATTATTATTATTATTATTAAGCAATAAATCCTCCAAAAAATCCACAAGACTCCCAAGTATTTAATATGCTAATAATTCCACTAATACTCTCCTAACTAAAAGAGTCTTCTTATATATATAAAAACAAAAATGCTTTATAATTTTATTTTAATCTATAAAATTTATAGGATGTCACATTCTCCCCCCTTATAAAAATTCCGTCCTCGGAATTTGTTTAGTCTATATAAATGCACCATATTGCAATAGTAATCAAATACATAAATAAATCTATCCGCTAGCGCATACCTTATATTCTACTAGTTCTCAGCAAATAGAAAAGGGTATTTCTTGCGTATCTCATCTTCTAATTCCCACGACGCTTCTTCGATTTCATGATTCTTCCACAAAACTTTCACTAGTGGAATGCTTTTCGTACGTAGCTCTTAGACCTTGCGATCTAATAATTTTACCGGAACCTCTTCATATGCCAAATCTCCTTGTAACTGCAAAGGTTCATATCGAATTACGTGAGAAGGGTCAGGGATGTATTTTCTCAGCATAGAGACATGAAAGACATTATGTATATTTGCAAGTCCCGGAGGTAAGGCTATACGATAGGCCACAAGACCCACTCTCTCTAGAATTTCAAACGGTCCGATGAAGCGGGGGTTCAACTTCCCTTTCTTACCAAATCTAGTGACTCCCTTCATTGGTGCCACTCTAAGAAACACTTTGTCGCCTTCTGTAAATTCCAAGCTTCTTCGACGTATATCTACATAACTTTTCTGTCGGTCTTGAGCTGCTGACAGTCTTTGCCGAATTAAAGCAACTTTATCTATGGTATCCTGCACAATATCTGGTCCTAAAATCCTTCGTTCACCAAGCTCGTCCCAATAAAGTGGGGATTGACATTTTCATCCGTACAATGCTTCATATGGAGCCATTCCAATGCTTGCTTGATGGCTGTTATTGTAAGCGAATTCCACCAAAGGAAGATAGCATGCCTAGCTACCACTGAAATCTAGTACACAGGCTCGTAACATGTCCTCCAATGTTTGGATGGTCCTTTCTGACTGTCCGTCCGTCTGAGGATGGTATGCTGTGACAATCCTAAGTCCCTTTAGAGTATTTTTAGTTGACTCGTAGATTTTTTTTTAAAAAAAAATGGGTTGGCTTAGGTTAACAATTAGAATGGACGAATTAAAAATATATAATAATAATACATAATATATATATATATATTGAAGCCCGGCCCTAGGCGCCGACTACCAAAAGAAAAAAAAAAACCCTAAGCTCCTTGAAAACCTATTTCCTCTGATCTTCTACTCAGCCTATTTAAGGGAGTGAAACAAGCTTGCCGCACACCAAGAGAGAAAGAAAGAAAGAAAGAAAAAAAAAAAAAAAAGAAAAAAAAAGGGATTTTTCCTGCCGCTCACTTTTCCCTCGTCACGTTGCTCTCCCTGTGTGTGTCAGGTATGGCCTCACAGATTTGCTTTTCTTCATCTGATATATATATACTCATTCATAGCACAATTGTGGGTCAAATTTCAGTATTTTACCTTGGTTGCCGTGTTGCCTTGTAGTGGGAAAGAGATTTGTCTTCTTGTTTTACTCCTCACGTGCAACTATATATATATATATATATATATATATATATATATATACACATAGTATGCTGGCGGACGTGTATATATATATATGGTATTCAAGTTGTTCACCTATATATATAGATGGCGTAGTGGGCAGTGTAAATATATATATATAGTATGGAAGAACTTAAAGTATATATACATAAAGGAGTACTACTAAATAAAATAAATTCTGAAAATTTTATGAGAAAATATACCTAAATACCTAAGTAAGTTCATTCTCAATTTATTAGCAAGCCAACTCATAATAGTAGTAGAATGTTTTGTGGTGACGTGTATGAGAGTAGTAATGTGTCTGTATTTCCTTGAGGAGATTAGTTAGCAGTCAGAGGAAAATTTTACTGCAGTCAAGAGGTAAGTGAATTTATTATCCCTTCCATAAAAAACTATCATGTCATGCTATTTATGCAATTTTGTTTTCAATTGCAAATGATTATTTTGTTGATATTATGGAATTTTGCTACATGCACGACAAGTTTGAGAAAAAGAGATATTGTGAAAATAGTGATGTTTATAAAGAGAATTTTGAGACAATGAACATAAACCCTCCTACATGTTGCCCTAGAGAAGTACAAGCAATGAGAAAAGAATGTTATAAAATGAGGGCACATGTAGGGAGGAGTGTATTTTTGGCCCAAGAGAAACAAGAGAAAAGCTCGGTACCGATGCTAAGGATGGAGGCGCAACCGCTGAAGGAGGCTCTGCCAGAAGGTGGTTCCATCATAGTTTTATTTTTGCCATGCTTAGTGCACCCAGAGTTAATCGGCTGGCCAGGGGACGGGGCTGCGGCCACAGTATCTCATCCCAGGTCGCAAGGACCGCGCAACCCTAGTATATGGGGGTAACAGTATACATGGGCCCTAGTATGAGATAAAGACTATCATCAATTTTATTGATGAAAATATATTTTATTTACTTTCTGTTTTCTTTAAAAATATACTGGGAACATATGTAGTTATGAGTTCCATTTTTCAAAACGGGACAAGGAGTAAAACTGCTCATGGCTGTGGATTTCACTTACTGGGCCCCCTTTGGGCTCATTAGTTTTTATTTCTTGTTTCAGGTGGTGACCAGGCTGCACTAGGAGGCCGGAATGGGGGCGGGCGTATTTAGGATTTCTTATGATTTCATATTAGTCAAGTTAATAAGTGCGTTGGCACAGTTTTCTTTCAGAAATTGATAGATTTATTTTAATAAGGATATCTATCTCGTTGTGAGACATATTTCTGTTAAACAAGAATATTTCAGTTTAGTTATTATTTTTAGACATGATATTCTAGACTTTCATGCATTCATTGTTATACTAGTATTGTTTAGTTGATAAACCTTATGGATCTTTGCAAGTAAGAAAATCATTAACAAACCTAACCCTAACGGGCTGGGGATGTTACATATGCAGTGCTAAATCTCAACTTAGTCCCCATTGCTTCTTGTAGACTCTTCCAAAATCTTGACGTGAAACGAGAATCTCTATCCGACACTATTGATACAGGTACCCCATGTAATCGAACAATCTCATGTAAATACAGTTCTCTCAGCTTCTCCAGTGAGTATCTCACCTTTATTGGAATAAAGTGAGCGGCTTTAGTCAACCTATCCACAATCACCCATATTGCATCGTACCCCGCCTGAGTTCGTGGTAACCCCACTAAAAAGTCCATGGCTATTGCTTCCCATTTCCACACCGGTATTTCTAAAGGTTGCAGTGGTCCTGCAGGTCTTTGATGTTCTGCTTTGATTTGTTGACATGTTGAGCATCGCCCTACAAATTCAGCAATGTCCCGCTTCATTCCGTTCCACCAAAAGCGTTCCTTAAGATCCCGATACATCTTAGTGCCTCCTGGGTGTACTGTATATGGTGAGACGTGTTCTTCTTCCAATATCAGCTTCTTTATATCCTCATTATTAAGCACACAAACTCTATTCTGGTATCTGAACAAACCATCTGATGTGGTACCAAAACCCAAGATCCAACCTTTGTTGGCTTTCTCTTTAATTTGAATGATCTCTTCACCTTTTTCTTGAGCCACGCGGATATCCTCCAGTAGTGTGGATTTAATCTCGAGTTTCGCCATTAATGCTTGCACCTCTCCTATCACGATCTCCATATCGAGCCTCTCAATGTCCGTCTTTAGATTATGGGGCAAGGATTTTAAACATGCTATCTCACTTCTTGATTTTCCGCTTAAGGCATCTGTAACCACGTTGGCTTTCCCGGTGTGGTAATTAATTACACAGTTGTAGTCCTTTATTAGCTCCAGCCATCGCCTCTGCCTTAAATTTAGTTCCTTCTGCGTGAATAAGTATTTAAGGCTTTTGTGATCTGTATAAATTTCGCACTTCACCCCGTAAAGATAATGTCTCCAGATTTTTAATGCAAAAACTATTGTAGCAAGTTCTAAATCATGGGTGGGATAATTCAGCTCATAACTTTTAAGTTGTCGAGAGACATATGCTACTACTCTGTCATTTTGCATGAGGACGCAGCCAAGCCCCTTTCTAGAAACGTCGCTATAAATAACAAATTCACAAGATTCTGATGGAAGCGTTAAAATTGGAGCAGTTACCAACCGCCGTTTTAGTTCTTGAAAACTTTGCTCACATTCATCAGTCCACAAGAAACGAGCATTCTTTCTTGTCAAAGCAGTCAGCGATCTAGACAATTTTGAAAAACCTTCTACAAAACGCCGATAATAGCCAGCCAGACCCAAGAAACTTCTGATTTCATGTACATTGGTGGGTCTCTCCCAATTTACTACAGCTTCAACTTTCTTGGGACCTACTGAGATGCCGTCTTTTCATACTACATGTCCGAGAAAAGTGACTCTATCCAACCAAAACTCGTACTTTGAGAACTTTGCGTACAACTGTTTTTCTCTAAGCCTTTGCAAAACACACCTCAAATGGTCTTCATGTTCTTTCAAGCTTTTGGAGTAGATTAAGATATCGTCAATGAACACCACCACGAATTGATCTAAGAAATCATGGAATACTCGATTCATCAGGTCCATGAATGCTACTGGGGCGTTAGCTATTCCAAATGGCATTACCAAATACTCATAATGGCCATATCGGGTGCGGAAAGCCATCTTGGAAATATCTTCCCTCCTTAATGGCCAGAACCGTTGTTAGAATATTATGAATCCTCTCTTTGCTTGGTCCTTACTCTTGGCTTGGTTGCCAAGTTACTTGGTCCCTACACTTGGCTTGGTTGCCAAGTTAATTTCCTTATAGAGATTGTTTTCTTGCAAGTTAATTTATTCTATAATTATTGTATTATTTTGTAATTATTGTATTTCCTTTCTTTTACGGCCTCATTCAACTATAAATAGGCCATTCCATTGTACAATTCAAAACACATCATAAATACAAATTTCTTCTCCACAATTATCTTTCTGTTGTCTTTTTCTACACCTCAACTGGTGATACCCCAAACGAAGGTCGATCTTTGAGAAAATCAGAGCACCCTTCAGCTGGTTGAACAAATCGTCTATGCGAGGTAGTGGATATCTATTTTTTATGGTGATTTTTTTAAGTTCTTGGTAGTCAATACACATCCGAAAAGTACCATCCTTCTTTTTCACAAAGAGCACAGGCGCTCCCCATAGCGATATGCTGGGGCGAATAAATCCTTTGTCTAACAATTCTTGTAGCTGGGTCTTCAATTCTTTTAATTCTGCTAGTGCCATCCTGTAGGGTGCCTAGGATATTGGAGCTGCTCCCGGAATTAAATCAATGCAAAATTCTATCTCCCTGTCAGGAGGAAGTCCTGGAAAGACATCAAGAAATTCTTGTACCACTGTTATCTCCTCCATTTTTCTCTCCTCTTGAGGCGACTCCTTTAAGCATGCCAGGTAGACTTGCCATCCTTCTAATAATAATTGCTTGGCTTGTATTGCTGAGATTAGTTGTGGAGTGGCGCCCACCTTGGTTCCCACAAATTTGAATTCGGAGTTAGTTGGAAATCTGAAAATTATCTCTTTGTTGTGGCAATCAATGATGGCATGATTGTTTGATAACCAATCCATTTCGAGGATAATATCGAACCCTTCCATATCGAACACTATCAAATTAGCCGTGAGGATTCTTCCCTCAATAAGAATTGGGCAACCCAAGACTATTTTCCTGCATAACACTAATTTGCCTACCAGGGTAGATACTAGTACTCCTACTTCCATTGGTTCTATATTAATACAAAATCTCCTAGCATACTTAGCTGATATAAAAGAATGAGTAGCTCTAGAATCGAATAAAACCACAGGCTTGCCAAATAAGAGAGATAGAATACCTGTGACTACTCTATTCTCCGTTTCTGTTTCACCTAGTGTGAGGGCATAAACCTTTGCTGGAGTGGGTGGTATGCGATTATTCCTTGCCTGTAGTGATGCAACACCTCCTTTTTCCCTTGGGCAATCCCGGGCAGAGTGACCGGCCTGACCGCATCGGTAGCACATGTTAGTCCCCGTACGACACAATCCGTAGTAGGGGCGTTGACATTTTGGACAGGGCACGCCGATGGCTAAACTCGGTCTGTTCCCCATGGGTTTGACTCCCTGGTTATTTCCGTTCGGTCTTCGTTTCCATCCAGCTTGGTTTTGATTTGGTGGGGGTGCAGCCCTCTTTCGTGTTTCCGCTATTGCCAAAGCACTTCTCTTCACGCTCTCTTCAACTAGAGACGCCTTGTTGACTAATTTCACAAAATCTTGAATTTCAAAGCATACAACACGCTCATGGATTTGTGGGTTGAGACCCTGTTCAAACTTCTTTACTTGATTTTGTTCATCCGCCACCAAGTAGGGAGCAAAGCGAGCCAATTCATTGAAGCGGCCAGCATACTGGGCGACTGTCATATTTCCCTGGGTGAGGTCCATGAATTCTCGAGCCTTCGCGTCCCTAAGAATCTTGGGAAAATATTGCTGGAGAAATTCTTTTTGAAATCCCGGCCAAGAGATTGCTTCCTCCCTGCCTAGTTCTTGAATCAGTAATACCTTTTTGGCAGTCCACTAGTGCCTGGCTTCACCTGACTCAATAAGTGAGCGGTTTTGTGCCTCCTCCTCAGATGCCTCTGGCTCAACTACAGGTTCATCTTCAGCCATCGGCTCAGCCTCACTCTCTTCCGCACCAGCTACTAGTCCCCGAGGCATGTGGGACAAGCTCTTGTTCCATTGGCGAATGCCAAATATGGGAGTAGTAGTGACTGGCTCATCAGCTGCGGTACCCTTGATGCCTTTCTTCTGGAGGATGTACGAGATTAAGTATGGGAAAGGCAACCCCCATGAATGTGTGGACTCCGCTCCTCCAACGTGCACCCCATTCCAAAATTTCTGAATTTGGTTCCAAATTATGTCGGGAATGGAGTACCAAGCATCTTTATGGAAGGCGTAGAGTGTTTGAAGAAATTGATCCCGCCTCTGAGATTTGTGCCCCAAGGGAAAAGCATTACGGTGTAATATGGAGTCCACAAACCAAAGCCGTGAGGTAGCTTGGATCGGCTGCCGACATTATGATGGGAATCGGCATATTGCCCATCGCACATGTCCTCAATGATTTTCGCCACGTAGAATTTGGCTGGTTGCTCAGCAAGTTGTGCGGCTTCTGGAGGGTGCTCATGATTGCATTGAAGGGCAGCAGCAATGTCAGCTCGTGTTACGTCAATAGCTTTGCCTTTCACTTTGGAAGAGAGGGCCGCCACGTTGTTGCAGTCATGCGACAGGTTGGCATAGAACTCGATCACCAATTTTCTGTAGGCAATGGTGGTGACCGGCTTGAAAAGCTTGTTGAGCCCCTGGTGCTTGAACTCGGCGACTGCCCATTGAGTCGCCTCAAGATTTTGAAAGTCTTTGCGAATGGCGAAGGTGGTCTCAAATAGCAGCTCCCGCTCTTCAAAAGTGGGCGGGAGAGAAATGGCTCGGGTATTGGACCCTCGGGAGGACGAAGCTCGAGCTCTTGGCATGATGAGCTTGATTGGGGACTTTTGACAAACACTTGGTGTGCACTAGAGATAACCAAAATTGCAAAACAAAGCAACTCCGCTTAAAACCCCCTGCAAAAACATCAAAATCCAACCACAACAAAGCAATGTGGGTGGATGAACACCCACAATTGCAGAAATATGAGAAAAAAAAAAGTTCGGGAAGTGATCAGGGCTGGGGTGTTGATGGGAATGGGGAACGGGGTGTAAAGTAGAGGTGGTGAAAAATACCTGGTATGGTTGCCGGAGAAGAGAACAGTGTGGTGGCTGTGTGGTAGAGGTGGTGAAAAACGGTGGAGGAGCGTCGCGGGTGGGTGCTGCTTGGAGATGAAAAATATGTGGGGTGTGGGGGGAAAGTGACCTAAAGTAGGTCACGTGGTGTGCTGTCCGAGTGCGATCGATCGATTGCACAAATGGTGCGATCGATCGTATACGGGCAGCATGTGCGTGTTGTTTCTGTTACTGTGATCGATCACACTTTGGGTGCGATCGATTGCAGTAACAGAATGTTAAAAGAGATTACATATATATATATATTATTTTATTTTAATTTTATGACAAATTTTAATTGCATAATGTACAACAACTTTGATAGTGATACAATGAAATGATAGGATCAAGTGACAATCAAAATTGAAACAATTGAAATTAAAGGTTCGTTCAAAAATCCGTTTGATCATAGTACATTTGTTCAATCGATCATGATAGGATCAAATGATCGATCAAACTTGAAACAATTAAAATTGAAGGTTTGATCGAATATCCAATCAATCATAATGAATTAGTTCGATTGATCGTGATAAGATCAAATAATTGAAACAATTGAAATTGAAGGTTTGATCAAATATTCGATTGGTCCTACCTAGTGCATTCGTTCGATCGATCATGATCAGATCAAATGATCAAACAAAATTCAAACAAATTAAATGTTCGATCGAGCATTGAATTGAAGTCTAAGCATTTTATATTATATTAGTGCATTACTTAAATTGATCGGGATACAATCAATAAAACTTGACATGATTGAAGGTTCAATCAAACATCTGATAAAATCAATTCTGATCGATACTATTACATATTAGTCTGATCGATCATAATGGGATCAAATGTTCGATCAAACATCCAATTGATCATAATGAATTAGTTCGATTGATCGTGATATGATTAAATGATCGATCAAACATTCGATCGATCCTAATAGATTAGTTCGATTGGTCGCGATAGTATCAATCGTTCGATCAAACATCTGATCGATCATAATGAATTAGTTCGATTGATCATGATAGAATCAAATGTCCGATCGATCCTACTGAATTAGTTTGATTGATCGTGATAGGATTAAATGTTCGATCAAACATCCGATCGATCATAATGAATTAGTTCGATTGATCGTGATATGATTAAATGATCGAGCAAACATCTGATCGATCCTAATAGATTAGTTCGATTGATCGCGATAGGATCAATCGTTCGATCAAACATCTGATCGATCATAATGAATTAGTTCGATTGATCATGATAGAATCAAATGTCCGATCGATCCTACTGAATTAGTTCGATTGATCGTGATAAGATTAAATGTTCGATCAAGCATCCGAGCGATTCTAATGAATTAGTTCCATTGATTGTGGTATGATCAATTGATAGATCAAACTAAATACAATTGAAGGTTCAATCCAACATTCAATTGAACTGTCAGCTTTTTATATTATCTTAGTACCTTAGTTATATTGATCTTATATTATCTTTGGAATTTGTATTATTTTATAACTAATTATAAGAGAAATATCAACTTAATGACCTTTATCATAAAAATTTTATAAACAAAAATTTTTAGTTAATATTATAATAATAAAAACATATTATAAGAAAAAAATTACAAATAACTAAATAAATAAAAATTAAAAAATTGGTAGTATAATTTTTTTTTGGGAAAAATATAAAAAAGATACTAAAGTAGCCTCTCGAACAACCAAATTGTATAAAAATGCCACTTATTTTTAATATTCATATAATACCCCTATTATTTTAACAAATAAATAATAAAATAATTGAAAAAAAAAACGAAAATTTATTCAAAAAATAAATTACAAATTGCTTCGTGTTTTTTTATATTTTTCTCATTTATTTTGGAGCCTTTTTTTTTGCTGTTGTTGTTATCTTTTTTTTTTTTTTTTTTTTTTGAAAGAAAAATACCCCAAATAGCCACTAATTGAGCTGCACAAAATAAATTGCCGCCATCTACTAAAAACTGGCGGGTGCTCAAAATTTCGGACGAAATTTGTTTCCCAAATCCCACGACCAAGAAAAGAAGAAGCTGCAGCTGCTAATATCGCTCTCTCTCTCACTCAGTACTCTGGTGCAAGGTTCTCTCTCCGGCAGCTCTCTTTCTAGCGCATCTTTTTCTGCCAGCTCTCACTCCGGCGCACTTAACGCTCTCCTGTAGCTTTCTCTCCGGTATGAGTTTCTCCTAACCCTTGAAAACCTTAAATGAGTTTCTCTTCTCTTCTTCTCTTTCTATTTTGCATCTACTGTTCATGGGTTGCATTTTTGCATCTAAAATGGTTGATTTTTGTGGTTTCTATACTGTTTCTTGTGATTTTGAGTATTGGGATATTTTCAAACGTAGTAGGAGACTAATATTTGATCATTTCAAGCTTGTGTTATGTGTAAATTTATTCAATTTTGCTCTTCATTTTGTTGTCAATACTGTCTCTGGAGAAAATCCAATTGATTTCTTGATGGCATATTTACTAACCTGTAGAGTATAGCCCTTTAATCTGATTTCAGGTGAATTCCTTTTCTTTTAATTTTTCCATTGAGGAGTTGGGTAAATTTCCTTATTTATTCAATATAGTGATCTCAACTCGGATTGTGTCCGTACAAGTCTCTAGTCATTGATATGGTAAATATCTCTGCTGTACTTTCTTCCCTGTAATGTCTATAGTTTGCTTAGTTTCAGAATTTTGTCACTACACCAAGAAAAGAAGAAGAAGAAAAATAGGATCGAAATAGTTTCCTTTTAAACCTTGGTTAGGCAGCTCAAATCTTACCAGATGAAACTAAGTTTATAAATAAGCTCTAAATATAACTTGAGTAGTGTTTTTACAATAACAACGCAAATATGACTTATTTTTTAGTAACACGCTAAGGCATTGCATGACGTGGGCCTTGAGGAGAATGTTAGCAATTGAAGCGGGGAGAGATATCATTAAAGACAGAGTGTATTAAGGGGAGGTTTATACTACTAGCTGGGGATAAGTTTTAGCTTTCTCTATTATCAAGGCTCTTAAGAAAATAGTACCTTTAAATCAAAGGCATTGTATCTCAAACAGATTTCTTGGGATTGCAATATTAAACTAGCTTGACACCAATCCTGCCTCTCTTTCAAACCACTAATTAAAGATAATTAAATACTATTATATGCCCCATCAACGCATCAAATTTGGCAGGTCTATACAAGCAGGTTGCAATAACCATGTCATGATCACAACTGTTGTAAAATAAAAAGCATATGATCGAGTGAAGTATCTTACTTCTTATAGCAATGAAATTAGCTTTTGGTGCAATCTAGGCAGGGATAATAACTTATGACACGACCTGCAAACCCAACACAAACTCAACATGGATTTAGCGAGTTAGAATTAAAGAGTCTGACTCGTTTAATTAAATGTGTAAAATTAGGGTTGATCCATATAGTCTTATACGCATACCTTGACACAACCCGAACTCGAAACACAAGAACTTACCACCCCTAACTATTCATGGCAAGAGTAATTAATAGTACTGCAAATTGGGGAGATTATATGAAAAATAAAATTTATGACATTACCTGTAAATTAACATTCTAGAGCCATGTTGTATAAAGTGTCAAACTAGAGCCATGTTGTATTATTTGATTAGTTTGATGTAACATATGGTTAATTAATTGGATGACATATTGACAGAGAGACATTTAAAAGTAGATAAAAAAATTAAAGATTTAATTGTCAAAATTAAAATCGCACGAAAACCCTAATAACTTAATTTGATTTTTTGCTTTAAAATATTTACATACCAAGAACATCTTGAACAGTTTTGTTGTTGCCCCAAATGTAAGAGAACATATAGTTATAGCTCTACAAAATGAATGAGCTGGTTATAGTAATAGAAAAACAAAAGGGGAAGCTAGTAAGATTTGCTATAGTCATGTTGAGGCCTTAGTCTTTGTGGCTATGGTTTTATTCTCTACCAAATCATCAAAACTGAAAAAGAGAATAAAAATAGGTTATTGGTTGGGATAGCTTTTAAGCTTGTGTGTATCTTAAGATTTTGTAGATTTCATAACTCTACTCTTTTGAACTTTGAAGTTTAAGTTGGTTATATTCTGAATTCTTTTTTAGTGTCTTTGCTACTTCTAGTTGGCTTTCAACTTTGATCTGTTTTGGCTACTTCTAGTTGGCTTTGGTCAATGATCTGTGAAAAAACTTATTCCAGGGCTATAGTTAAGTATGTTTTAAGAGTCCTAGAAAAATAGTTGTGGTTCTCTCAGGCCGTAGTGTGATCGATCACACTCACTACAAGTATAAACCTTTCTAGTAGTGTGATCGATCGCACTACGTGCTGAATCCCCTGATTGTGCGATCGATCGCACTACGGGCTGAATCCCCTGACTGTGCGATCGATCGCACCACCAGAAAGTAAAAACCTTTATGGTGGTGCGATCGATCACACTACGTGCTGAATCCCCTGATTGTGCGATCGATCGCACTCACTACAAGTAAAAACCTTTCTGGTGGTGCGATCGATCGCACACGTGATCGTCTGAAAACTTGTATTCCCACTGCATCTCTCCCTTCTTCTCTTGTGGTTGCATTAAAACCTCTCTTCTTCTCTTGTAACCTATTAAACCTTGCTTCTTCTCTTATTATTACTTGTTTATTAGTATGAAGTCTTATTCTTATATTAGGATTAGTACATGATTGTATTGTCTTTTCCATTTAAGTGCAATAAGAAAGCATCACAGTAAACTTAAAGCAAGACAACATTCTATAATAAATATCAAAGCTAACAACAATGGTAAAAAATGTAAAACTGTCATTGAGCTAAACAAGTAAATAAATTACAAATAAAAATTTGTTCTAAACTACTAACCCACTTCTAGAATATTTTGTTAGGTAACATGGCATTGAGCTAGCATCAATATTTGAGAATAGAGCTCTCATTTAATTCTATTAATTCTTAAGAATCTGATCTTCTAATTTCTTTGTGTGCGTACATGTACATAATGAATAACCTCTAATAGGAACATCAATATGGATAGGAGTTGGATGCGGGAAAGTACTCGATGTTCAGAGCGATTTCAAATAGGTGTGGAACAATTCATGGGAATGACAGTTAAATCAGTTGATTCACGTGATATGACAAAGTCTCCATGCCGTGATTGTGCAAATCGATATTATTCTCATATTAGCGAGGTGAAGGGTCACTTGTATATGAATGGATTTACTCCGACATACACTCGATGGATATTTCACGGGGAAGAAGATTATTTTAGGGTAAACACTTTTACAAACATGCACACATATACAACTGAAATGATGGAGGAGGTTGATGCAGTTGAAGATTTGTTAGACAATGTATGCATGAGGATATTTGTTGATGCTAACATCAGAGAATCCTCTACTTCACTGGGCCCCACAACTAATGATCACGAACAAACAAGCTCCTTTTACCGATTTTGGGAAGATGGTTTACGAGAACTTTATCTAGGCTGCAAGAAATTTACACAAATTGCTTTTATACTGAAGATGCTTCATATAAAGGCGTTCTGCAAAATGAGTAACAAGGCGTTTGATATGATGATTGACTTGATAAAGGCGGCCCTCCCAGATGGAGAGACATTGCTACTCTCGTATATAGAAGTAATACAGTTTAGGCGACACGTGAGATTCGATTACGATAAGATACACGCATGCAAAAATGGCTGTGTGCGTTTTTGGAAAGAACATGCAGACAAAGTGGTATGCCCAAAGTGCAACAATTCAAGATGGATTGATGGCAAAGGCAAAAAAAGTAATATTCCTCAAAAGGTCTTACGGTATTTCTCAATAAAATCAAGGTTACAACGGTTGTTTATGACAAAAGAAATGGCCAAGGAAATGCGGTGGCACAAAGAAAGTCGAGAAGATGATGGCAATACTCTCAGACACCCTGCCGATTCTATTGTATGGAAAGAGTTTGATAAAAGACATGAGTGATTTGCAAGTGATTCCCGCAATGTGCGGCTTGGTTTAGCAAGTGATGGTTTCAACCCATATGGTAATATGAGTACAACGTATAGCATATGGGCAGTAATGTTAACGGTGTACAATCTCCCTCTGTGGATGTGTTTGAAGAGTCCAAATTTGATGTTGTCCCTTATTATCCATGGGTAGGGCTGTTAAGTGAGCGAAGCGTTTCGCGAGCAAGCTCGGGCTCGGCTCGCATAAGCTCGGCTCGTGCTCGACTCGAATATTAAGTGAAGCACTTCGTGAACACAAATCCTAGCTCGAATATTAAACGAAGCAAGCTCGGCTCGACTCGGCTAACTCGTGAGCAGCTCGTGAGCTCGGCTCATATAAGGCTCGCCTCGTTTATTAAGCTCGGCTCGTATATTTTTTATTAAGTAACAAATAACAATATATAATCAATATTACTCATTCACTCAATAATAACAAATATATTATATACCTTTGTTTTTTTTTAGTTATTTATGTATATGTGTGTATATATATAATATATATAATATATGTATATATTAATATAAAAACATATAAGATATATATATATATATATATTATCATTAATCATTTTATCATATGATATAATTATATAGTACAAGTGTACAACCGCACAAGTTATTGTGTCATTTAATACAAATATTATAATTAGATAGTTTATACTTTGGAAATTGAAATCGTATATATCACATAATCATTAATCATTATATAATCATATGGTATATCTGCATAAGTTATTGTGTTATTTAATCAATACATTATAATTATATACTTTATTCTTATAAAACATATATGATGTATCACATGATCTTAGATCTAAGATAATATTAATATTAATTGTGAGATAATATGATCATAAAATTTAAGTATGAGTGTACGACCATTAGATCATATGAATTTATTACTTAGAGTTTGAGTATTACTATTAGATTAAATGATTAATAATTAAGTAACTAATGTGTTTCTTATAATTTACACATTATAAATTTATAATCACAATTTATGGTAAATAAAAACTTAACAATTTGAATTTAAATCATATATCATGAATTGTGATAATGAGAACATATAATATAAGTATATAAGTTATAACAATTAACATTGACCCATTACCCATATAAATCAGATAATGATACAATCATAAAACCATATAAGTATATAAATGTTTATATATATAAGATACAATATATATTAATATTGACATTATACACTTAACCCATATTAAGCATTAACATTTTAATATATTAACTAAATAATACTATATGTAATATGATAATAGTGATTAGTGTGTGTGAGTGTGTGACATAAAGCATTTTACGTTGTGATTTAAAAAATACTTAATCTAAAATAAGAAGAAAAAAAAAAAACGAGATTGAAAAAAACACAATTTTTAAAATTGTAATTATTAAAATTAAAATAACAAACTGATCCTAAATAATACTACATAACACAATTTTTATTCATAATTCCTAAATTTTGAATTTTGAATTTTTTATTGAATTTAATAATTTAATTGAATTTAAATTTGATCTATGGTATATAAGTGTAATCGTAGCCGTCCAAAATGTTTTGATGATCTAATAGCCGTTGGATGATATTAATGGATGACAACTATCAAGCATTTACTAAGAAGAATGTATATGGTGTAACAGAGACACTGTAAGCTTGCCTTGTTTGATCTAATCTGACGAGTAATATTAAATGTTGAAAACGTATATATAATCAATGGATCATATTAAACAAGCACACCAGATCTAAGTAGGGACAGCCACATGGGATAAGCTTTTGGTAAAACGAATCCAACCGTTAATATTTAAAATTTAATTATTTTTCCAAATCCAACGGTTGCAAATTAGAGAACCCAAATTTAACCTAAATCTATCATCTCTGATCTCTATTCTCTCCATTCTCTCGACTCTCCTCTCACTGTCTCCTCGCCTCCTATCTCTGTTGCCGCTCGGCCCGCTCCTACCACTCCCCCAGTGCCCCCAACAACAACCACCACCACCACCGCAGCAACCACACACCTTGACGCCTGGCTGAAGCTGAACGGCTCGTGCCCGGTTTCCAGGAACTTGCCGCTGCCAACCCCGCTGTCCACGCCGCTCTCGGAGGTCGTTTCACTCTCGCAGACTCGTAGTACGCCGCGGATCGGAGGCAGAGGAGGTGATAAGATTTGTGGGTTTTTCTTTTCTTTTTGGGTTATTTTTTCTCCGTTTCTTCTTGGGTGGTGGGTGGTTTGGGGTTTTGCTACACGAGTGGTTTTTTTTAAATAAAAAATAAAAACCACAATGGAAGTTCAGGTTTAATTTTTTATCATTAAAAGGAGCATGATAATGGTATGATTTTAAGAATGTTTTTGATAATCCAAGGAGAATGAAAGTACCTCCCAAAGGAATAATTATTTGTCAAAAATGGACGACATCCTGGGCCCTGGCTAGTTTTAGATGAACAATGATTTTTCTTTTTTGGATGACTAGATGAATGGCTTTTCTGTTTGCCAACTTTCTGGTATTCTTAGTTGTAATCTTGGTAATATCATCTCTTGTCGTGAAATATGAAGACCTTGTTGTTTACTGATGGTTTAGGTTGTGATTGCTGAACAAAGATAAGGGCTTGGACTTGAACAAAGATGTCCATATTCAAAATTGGCACAGTTCATGAAGTTTTGTTGTATTACAGCTGCAGAAGCTGTGTTAATTCAGCAGTTTTGAGTTGTATTTGCAGTTTCCCTTCTTTATTGTCATCCAATTCTAATAACTATGGTCTTAGTTTCAGATCTGTACCAATTGAAAATGGTTTATTGTGACGTTTCTGCAGTCAATTACTTATCAAAAATCTGCAGTCAATTAGCTTTTTCTTCACATCTGTACCAATTGGATGATTTTTGTAATAATCTAATACATTTAAATTACAAAATCAAAAAAAAAAAAAAAAAAAAAAGTCGAGCTTGAGCTCGAGCCCAGGCTCGAGCCCGAGCAAAATAGACGAGCTCGAGCTCGAGCTCGAACAGGGTTCTAATCCTGTCGAACCGAGCTCGAGCAGCAAAGTCGGGCTCGACTCGGACTCGAGCTCGAGCCTGGCCCAAAAATAAACGAGCCGAGCCTGGACAGCCAAAGCTCGCCCAAGCTCGGCTCGTTTACGCCCCTATCCATGGGCCTTCAAATCCCGAAAAGAATATTGATGTATATTTGCGGCCATTGGTTGATGACTTGAAAGATTTATAGAATGAAGGCATACCCGTGTACGATGCATCAAAGAAAGAGACATTTCAATTGCATGCGACATTACTATGGACTATAAATGATTTTCCCGCATATGAAAAATTATCTGGGTGGTCTACAAATAGAAATCTTGCATGTCCAGTATATAATAAGGATACATCATTCAGGTATTTGAAGTATAGGCGTAACTGTGCTTCATGTGTCATCGTCGGTGGCTTCCTCAAGAGCATCCATGGCGCAAAAGAGGAGATTTGTTTGATGGTACAGAGGAGCATAGATTGGAACCTGAAGAATTGTCTGCAAGTCAATTGTTGAAACAGTTAAGGGATGCTGAGGGTTTACAATTTCAAAAAACAAGCGGGAGAAAGAGAAAGTACATAGATGTTGTGTTCAATTGGAAGAAGAGAAGTATCTTCTTTGAATTGCCTTACTAGTCAAGCTTGAAAGTACGTCACAGTTTAGATGTAATGCATATTGAGAATAACATATGTGAAAGTATCTTAGGTACGTTGATGAATATTGATGGGAAGACCAAGGACACAGTCAATGCACGAAGAGATTTACAGTTGATGGGTATACGCAAAGAATTGCTTGTGCAGCCAAATGGTGAAACTTATAGGATGCCACTTGCAAAGTACACCTTGACAAGAGATGAGAAGAAGAGTTTATGTGAGTGGTTGAAAGGTGTTAAATTTCCTGATGGGTATGCATCTAACGTTAGTCGATGTGTGAACAAGCTTCCTGGTAAAATTTCGGGTATGAAAAGCCACGATTGTCATGTCTTCTTATAGCGCTTGCTTCCTGTTGCAATTCGAAATTTCTCTACGTCGGAAATACGAACAACATTGACCGAGTTGAGTACCTTTTTTACGCAGTTATATGCACGGACGTTGAAAGTTGATATCCTGAAACAAATGAAAGTCGACATTATAATAATTTTATACAAAATGGAAAAAATATTTCCGCCAGCTTTTTTTGATGTTATGATCCATCTAACACTTCATTTACCTCGGGAGGCCGAGCTTGCTGGTCCTGTACAAAACCGTTGGATGTGTCCGTTCGAAAGAGAACTTGGAAGATATAAGAAGTGGACGCGTAACAAAGCGCATCCAGAGGGGTCTATTGCCGAGTGTTGCTTAGCTGAGGAGAGCTTGACCTTCTGTTCCAGGTATCTTCGGGGGATTGAGACAAGATGGAACCGTGAACTGAGAAATGTTGACGTTGATATTGTAGAAATGAGCTAGCGCTTGGATGTGTTCTCCCAACGAGTTCGGCCGTTAAGAGCAGCTAAATTAGTAACACTGGATGCTAATGATTTTGGTAGGGCACGATGGTATGTGCTTACCAACTGTAATGAAACGGCCTCATATTTGGAGTAAGTTTAGTAATGGTTTTTGTGTTTTACCCGTTACGACATGTTATAATTTTAGCGTTGATGATCATTTACGAATACGTTTATTTTTCATGCAGTGAACATTATAATATGATCAAAAGAGAAGGCGGCCGTAACATTGATAAAAAACATGATGTTAACTTTGAACGTTGGTTCCATAAACGTTTATACAATAGTGAGCGTACTGCAGACAATGGCTCAAAACAATTATATGATCTTGCATGCGGGCCTGATCGTCATTTTAGATCGTATAAAGGTTGCATCGTGAATGGGGTTAGGTACCACACGAAAGAATGTGCAGAAACTCGTACTATCTTAAACAGTGGTGTTTCTGTTTCAGGTGAGGACGAAACCTCAATAACGGAGTATTATGGTGAGTTAAAAAATATTCTAGAGTTACGTTACCCGGGCCAAAATCTCGTGTACTTGTTTGAGTGCGATTGGTGGGACACTGGGAGTGCAACAGGAGTACGAATGGACCAAGGCTTCACGATTGTGAATACTTCTCGTAAATGGTGTGAATCCGACCCGTTCATCTTAGCATGTCAAGCTTCACAAGTGTTTTACTTGGATGATCCCAAATTGGGTGGTAATTGGAAAGTGGTGCAGAAGTGGATCAATAAAGACATCTATAATATTCCAACAGTACAAAAGGGAGATAATACAGAAGATGACCAAAGACTCAGTGATGACGTATACCAGGAAGATGAATGTGTTGGGGGTAATATGGTCTTTGTTGATGAAGCAAATGTTGAAGCCTCCACTCAATTACGTAGAGATGATGCGACAATAGCAATTGATGAACTATATATTCAACTTGATGCAAGCATATTTGCCAACGATAACTTGCCAGATGAGGACCATGATACAAACTTTGATGAGGAAGAGGAGTTATGTAGCGACAACGCTATAGACTCTGAACACGAACAATCATCTTCAAGTAACAGTGATACAGATTCTGAATATGAATCTGATGATGATATGTGTTGAACATAAGCTCACATTTGGTGTAAGTACAAAGTGTATTAGCATATTTAATGAAGTTGATGCTCTCTCTCTCTCTCTCTCTCTCTATATATATATATTGTGGTGTTTTTTTTTTTTTTTTTACTAGCATGATTATTGTATGTTTGTCAAAAATATTGAACATACTATATGGTTATAATTTGACTAATATAATTTTTTGGTTTTTGAGTTGTTTGCAAATTGATTATAACAATGACAACAACAGGACGCAAACGTGTTCTAGCAGCACGAGGTCGAGGCCAAGGTCAAGGTCGGGGCCTTATTGACGAGCATGAGAGTCCGACTCCCAATTCTGGGTTTGGTGATACAGATATGCAAATAGCGCCCTCGCCCCCTCCTCATCGAGTCAGTGGATAGGCATCCTTCGCACGAGTCTAATAATCCTATTCACTTAGTGGCATGATTGGATTTACAGGGAGGCGCCGCTACTGCATCTTGTAAGTTCATGAAATGTTATTTTTGTATTATTTTGGTTTGTTATAAACATTTGAAAATATAACTTACTACGTTACCATGTTTTGCGTAACAGCTACCACATCTGTCAGAAGTATAAGGGGTAAGGCTAAGTGTAAGAAGTTGAGTGAGCACGTACTTAAGAATGGTCCCTTAGTGCTAAACATCACAAATAGACACCGGGCACCTGTAGGCGATAATGCATCATGGTTTGCAAGCAAGATTGAGGAGATTATTCGTAACATGTGCGAACTCCATCACGGTGAATGGAAAAAGGTCCCAGCTAAGGAAAAGAGCAAGTTATTATTTCATGTTCAGGTATGAATATCAATGTAATATTTAAGAATATGTTTCGTATGAAAAAAATAATGTGACACATTTTTTACCATTGTTTTCTTATCTATTATGTATTAGTCAAATTTCGCACTGAATATGGGATGATACGAGCACGTCAAAACTGTTGAAAATAAATTGGGTCGTGCATATGCTAGGCTTCATTCGAACTTGTATAGGGACCACTACAAAAAATATTTTGAAGGCATTGATAAAGAAGATGATGAGGGGATTGCCAAGGCTAAGGTTATTGGGAGGAAAAACGTGCCAGCAGGATATGGTCCTGAACAGTGGAACCTAATATGTGACTCATTTGATGACTATAAATAGAAGGTAAATATATATTATTATATTGATTAGAAAATTTAGATTGATATAATTTGCATGCACTTGAAGACATTTATGAATAATTGTGTTTTTTTTTTTTCTCCAAATTTCATAGGCAAAGTCTGAACGAAATATAAAAAACAGAAGCAAATTGGAAACAAAGCATACAGCTGGGACTTGTTCATTTGTCAACGTCATTTACAAAAAGGTAAGTATCTCTTTTTTTTATAATTTAATTAAAGTAACATTATTTAGTGTAAACTTTGATTATATGTATTATGTGTAGGAACAAGAAACAAAAGTGAAGCCCAATCCTGTTGAACTATATGAGGTTACCCATACAAGAAAAAAGGATAAAGAGTTTGTAAACGACAAATGCAAAAGTCTATATATAAGTAAATGTTTACGTTCCGATCATTAAGTTGAGTAGTGAAGAACATGAATAGTAAACTTACCTGAAGTATATATTAAACTAAGGCCAACTATGACTTGTGCAGCTTCAGATGCAAGAATTAACAACCAGTCAGGCCTTAGAGGAAGGCAGTGTGGAGGGAACAAGTGTGGAGGACCGAATGCAAGAAATAGTCACACAAGTGCTAGGGGGCCGACGATCTGGTCACGTTAGAGGAATGGGATGCGGTCTTATTCCTACTCCTTTAAGTACTTCATCTCAAGCGTTCACCCACTTCGACAACCATGACGAGTGTAGGAAAAGACAAGAAGATACTCAAAGCGAGCTTCAACAGACTAGAATCGAACTTCATCAGTATAGGGAGAATTTGCAAGCCAACATTGAGGAAACGAACAAATTGAAAGCCACTGTTAAGTTCTTAATGTCATGTATTGGAGGGTTAGTGAAATTATACCTATGCATTAATTTTACAAAAACACACATACTAAGTAATCATTAAAAAGCTTATTGATCATTATATGAAATTCTATTCTTCTTAGGTCTGGAGGGAGCTTGCTTGGAGGTGCATTAAGTGAAGCCAACAATTGAGGGAGCTTTGGAATAACCATTTATTTAGGATGTACTTTTTGATACCATCTATTTGAGATATATTTTTTGATACTATGTATTTGGATAGTTGTTGGTACTTTCTATTTGCTATTGTGTATTTGAGTATTTGTTGATCGTGATCTGTTTGGTAATGTATATTTGTTGGTACTTTTTATTTGGTTTATATTATGTTAAGATATTCGCAAAATTTTTGGTTCAAGAACTTTTGAGTTAGTAAATCTCTCTTGTCATGTTTATCAAGGTTAAAGAACTTTGAGTAAACAATGCAAGGGAGTAATAATATCTTTCTAAATTTTATTTTTGAGTGTATGCATGATGACAAGAGTACAAGAAAGTTAAACCACCCAAGCAGGTTCTCACTTTAATATGTTTCATGAAGAAACACATTTTTAGTATCTCTTTTTCTATCATGTTGGGTTTCATTCTCATTGTTTTTGATATTATATATTGGTTCATTGTGGTAGATTACTCAAATTGCTTATGAGGATGAATTGGCAAGGAAGAGGATGCAGATAAGTACTTTATTTTGGGTTCTGGAATTTTGCTGGCCATGGATTGTAAATCATATATTTAATAGTTTTCTCCCTTGGCAGGTTTTGTGACATCCTGTAGATTTTATAATTTAAAATAGAATTAAATTACATCTTTATTTATATTAATGCTTTTATAAGTAACATCTATTAAATAACTACATGTAAATCCATGAGATTATTTATTGTTGTGCATTTTTAGAGAAATATCCATTAAGATTTTAGGTGAGATTTTTTTTTATTAGATATTTGGTAAATCTCCTAGATTATAGGAGGAGATAATTATTATATATATATTTTTTTCCCCAATTTAACGTGAGAATTCTTCCAATAGGATTAAAATTTTATATATATATATATATATATATATATATTCCAAAACCACCATAGCCCCTAGAAAGAGGCAAAACAGCAGATGCTCTCCTCTCTTTCCTGGACATTTGGGTTGCATGCGTAAGCTATTGTTTAAACTATTGACACCTAGACAAGCCACTTGTACTCACCACATTACACGTTGCTTTTTTTTTATCTTCTCTTAGTTACCTATAAAAGAAAACAGAGCTTCTTCGTCTTCCTCGCACTCTGAAACTTAGCACAGAAAGTTAGTTCCTTCAAGTTTTTTTCTTCTAGTTGGTAATGTCCCTCTTTTCTCTTCTATATATATATATATATATATATATATATATATATATATATATATATATATAAATTTATACCAGAAGTGTTTTTATTTTTATTTTTTTTCTTTTCCTTTCTTTTCTTTTCTTTTCCTTTCCTTTCTTCTACATGCTTTTCTCTCGGTCAGAATTCTCACTGTCACTCTGTCTTGTTTCTGTTTTCTTTCTTCTTCCATGACAGCTTTAGCACTGTATTAACTAATCAGCTTTTCAAGGTAGAAATCGTTTTTCTTACCCGTAATATAGTCTGTTATTTATTTATTGTCTTCTTGGTGAAATCCTTATGAGCTGGAATTGTGATTTTGGGGTTCTAGTATTAATTGGATCTTGGTTATTTAGAAGTTCTCTGTTTGATGTAGTTGTGTTTCTGTTGAGTGTTTCTTTAGTGGGTTATCGCAAATTTTGATTTAGTTTTGTACTTTTTGACTTCACCGTTAGATCTATTTTTTTTTTGGGAATATTTTGCAAATAAAAGGATCCAAGTCAAGTCAATATTCAGTTATATAATAATAATAAATAAAATTCATGAGGGTGACGTAGGCTTTATGAATTGTCATCTGCATTTTTTTTTATTATTTTATCACATGCAAATTAAAAGTTTTGTTTTATATATCAAGCCATGATTCATTATATATTATAAATGAATTTATATATGTAGCTTTTTGTAATTATATATACACGTGGGAGGGAGATTGGATATCATTAGAATTAAATGGATACATACCTGTGCACCCACACACACTTTTATATATATATATATATATATATATATATATATATATATATATATATATATTTCATTTAGAATTTTGACTTAACTTTAATATACTCCTCTAAGCTTACCTTTACAATTTATTTAGGTAAAGGGGCGACTCGACCCAACCCGGCGTCAATTCCAAGTAAGGGGACACAACATCAAAAACCCCAACAAATTTTATTATAAATCCTTGAAATAAAATGTTGGGGATTTTATAAAGGATTCACTTACATGAATTTCAATTGCACTTTCTTTCATTTTTTTTAATGCCAAGCTTTACTCAATCATATTTCATGATTTATGCATGACTGCAATTATGAATGAAAATAGCTCTCGAAATTCATGGCATAGCATACAGTTACAGATGAGCTTATAGATCGTATGAAATGTTATATGAGCATTCATGGTTTTAAATGTTTAACCCGAGACACGATTATAGTGACGATCGGTACCGCATAGGGTAGCATGGCAAGCACACCACGGGATGGTTATGAAAAGGTGTGTGCTACCGGCCAGGTGGCCTTCACCTAGGGAAGTTCCCAACCTGGTAGCTCTCCCCTGTGACGACAGGCTGAGCATATAGGTCCTTCGAGACAAGCCAACGTGCGCTACTCACGGTAAAAATTGTGGCGTCGGGTCAAAAGGGTAAAACAGCAGTTTTGAAAGAAAGAAAAAGGAAGTGCTTGTACATCTCATAAGTCACCTAATATTCTTGTATGAATTGTCATTTAATTTATTTATTGTGCATAACATCTGCATTGCATGTTTTGTAGCATTTTGGTGTTGTGGCTACTTACTGAGTTGTCGAACTCACCCCTTTTTCCCTTTAAATTTTCAGATGCCGCTGTACATTATAATTCTGAGGATGGGTATTCCCGTAGGCGTCCTTGCTATTGAGGACCCTATTGTATGGCCCTATGCCTGGGATACTTGGACCTACTGCTTTGCGGAGCCGTAGGGGTGTTAGAGCTGGAGAGTCCAATGGGTTGAAGATCAAGCCATTGTTGTGCAGACTTTTGTTTTTTTTGTAGACTGCACGACTTTTGTTATGTATATATATAGGAGAACACTTGACACATGGGGAGGCTATAACCCCTCTAGTAGTCACTTTTGATTATACCTCCTGGCATGGCTTGAAATGTTTGTTTTAGGATTCCCAGCTCATGTAAACGATATTTTGTAATGTTCATAGTAAAATACTAATTCTACATAACTTTTGACTGCCTATCTTTACTTGCTACTTAGTATTAATGCAATGATCTCTGATTATTATTCCTTATTTGTTGTGATTTTCTTTTAAGTTCGCGTTTCCCCTATTCACCTTATCGGGGGCGTGACAGGTTTGGTTCATGCGGCAGTTCTCACATATTTTTGATGATTTTGATGAGGTTAGTCATTTTGAGTTACATTTCTTGTGAGCATTTAGATTAGTTTGAAGATTGTTGTTTGATGTGGTGAAGTAGTGTTAATGCATAGTAGTCTTCTCTAAAAGGTGTTAAACTTTTAAACTTTGCCAATATTTGTGGTTTTCGGCTTGTGTTTCCAATGATAGGTGTCGTTTTGTAGTTTTAAGCCATTATTCATGATATGTTTGGCCTTTATATTATATCATTTTCATAATTATAAGATAAATTAAGAGGTATAAGATGTGTTAGTTGTGGTGAATGAATGGGAGAGAGTTGTTGATGGGTTTGTTTTGTTTTGGTGATTGATAGCGTAGAGAAGGAACGAAGCGGCGGGGTGGCTGTGGAAGATGGTGGGAGTAGTGGGGGCGAAGGATTTGCCGGTGGAGCCGTCGGAGCAGGAGTTCAGGCTGGGATTGAAAAGTGGGATCATTCTCTGCAATGTGCTCAACAAGGTTTACTTTGGAGCTGTGCCCATGGTTAGCCTTTTCCTCATCCTTATCTTCATTTCAATTCTGTGTCTTTTTTGTTTTTTCAATTTGGGATGTTTAAGCAGTAGTTTGATTTCTTTTCAGGTGGTGGAAAGTCCATGTGATTCTGCTCTGCTTCTTGATGGGGCTGCATTGTCCGCATTTCAGTACTTTGAGAATGTGAGGAATTTCCTGGTGGCTATGCAGGAAATGGGAATTCCTACGTTTGAGGCGTCTAATCTAGAACAAGTATGTATTCAGGGATCAGGATTCTCAAAGAATTAGGGACTTTAGTATCTCTGTTTTTCATTAAAATAGAAATTTCTGTTACTTTTAGCCCATTTTTCACATACATCAGATGCTGAGGATAGAACATATATGGTTTACGGATAGAAATTTGTATAGTAATTCAAAATAAATTTGTTAAATTTCAAGGAGGGAAATCTGGTTGAATCAGTGCTAAGTAAGATTGTGGAGGAGTTTGAGTATTGCATTTCAAGCCAATTTGAGCTGGTATGTTAGCTTTGGTTATCCAAAACAATCATTTTTCTTTCTTTATTTTTCAGCATAAAGAAACAATTTGGGCAGAGAGATCCTTTTTCAATATGGATTAGGTGATCAAATATGCTTTGACATTCAACCTAGGACTAGGAATTGATGCACATTCCAAATCAATAAACATGTTCTCTTGGATCCTAAACAAGTTTTTTTTTTCCTCTACTTTTCTTATAACTTAATTAATACCTATCTGACTCATTATTTATTCAACCATTATTCTTCTTTGTTGTGCTTTGACTCTCTATGTCTTGGTTTGGTTACACTTGTTAACCAAGTTTCATAAACCTTTGTTGGTCAATTTCTATGGAGGGTAGAATGTAGTGTGGGCCTTTTATGAAGTTTTGAAGTATCTGATAGGATCTTCAAAATGATGGCCTCTTGTATTGGACACAGTCAATCTTTGTGGCAATAGAAAGGATAATTTCAGATAGGATAGAACAACAAAATATATAGGATCATCAATTGAGCCTCTTGTTTGCATGGGAATGTATTTATGTGGGCAAACATAATTTGTTATTGAGGTCCACAAACCAACCCAGTATACAGAGATTAAGGCTTAGTTGAGTTGACTTTAAAGCTTCAAAGTGTGGATTTTTTTTTTTTAATATTTTGGCTGCTGTATTTTATGCACAGAAAAGGAAATATTCTGATAAGTTAGGACCTCAATGGAGCAAGGAGGAGCTTGAGCATTTTTATGAAGCCTATCGGAAATATGGAAAAGACTGGAAGAAGGTATGCCTTTATTTGATGTTGTGTTTTATTTACTCTTTTGCGATTTACTTAATTAGCCATAAATGGTTGTCTTTCATTATATAAGCAGCTTCTAATTTTTGTGGTGTAACTTGATATCTAATTTGGTTATGCATACATATGCAAACATTTTTCATGCTTTCTCCCTATAATACTGTTTACAATAAAATTTTATGTTCTAATGAGACAATTTAGAACGTGCTCCAGTTTTGTTTTTGGTCTCTTTTCTATATTATTGACTTATGTGCATATATATCCAGGTGGCCGATGTAGTACATAACGGATCCATTGAGATGGTGGAGGCTCTCTACATTACAAACTGGGTTGGTAGCGTCCATTACTGTTAGATTGATTTATAACTAGAATCCGTAAAAAACGAGCTTTTTGTAATTTAGGAGTATTATGGGCAATTATACCAACAGTTCTGTATATATGTGACTCTACCTTTTCCTTTCCTTGCATAAGCAGTGAATATTCTTCTTTTCATGCAAGCTAATTTTTTAAATTAAGCACTATTTTCACCTTTCTTGTATAATCTATTGCGCTTTCTTTTAATGTAAATGATTTGCATGAACTAATGATCAAGGTATGACTAGGTTTAATATTTCTTTTGTTTTTTTCTTAATACTTGTCACTGCTTTGTCTTGAATGCATTCTTATAGATTTGAATAAGGGTCATAGTGCTCATTTACTTCTATTAATTGCAAGCTGGAGGATTGAATCTACTAAACCTCTTGGCAGAAAATAGTTTCTTTTGCATCCCAGTTATTAGATAGTTTGGAGCGGGTTTGTGATTCAGTTAATAATTTCTTCTAGTTTCAGTAGTTAGTTCTGGTGAGATTCTTGATAACTAAAGTTAATAAATTTGTATGAAATTTGATCTTAAATTCAGAAATAAAACTGGTTTGCATATGTAAGTAATTTGGTTCCTTGGGTCTGCGATCGATCTCACTTATTGTGCGATTGATCGCACAATATTGAAAGCGCACTGGTACTACGATCGATCGCACACGATGCACAATCGTGTGCGATCGATCGCAAAATCTCAAACACCTTCTGGTACTACGATCGATCGCACACAATTGTGCAATCGATCGCAAAATCGTAAAACACCTTCTGGTACTGCGATCGATCGCACAATCATGTGCGATCGATCGCAGATAATTTTTTTAAAAATTTTTTTAGGACCATTAGTGTCCACTTTGTGGATGCTAAGTCGACGCTAATGGTTAACCATTAGCGTCGACTATGGTTTCCGTTTATATCACCTTTAGGGTCAAAAAATTGTGACTTTTAGGGTCGATCAAGTGGATGCTAAAAGTTATTATTAGGGTCGACTTTAAGTGGATGCTAATAGTTAATTTTTTTAAAAAAAAATTTTATGACCCTAATGGTTAACTATCAGCGTCCACTTTGATTTGGACGCTGATAGTGAATTTTTTTTTTTTTTTTTTTTTTAGGACCATTAGGGTCCACTTTGTGGACGCTAATGGTTAACTATTAGCGTCCACTTTAAGTCGACGCTAATGCTTAACCATTAGCGTCGGCTATGGTTTCCGTTTACATCACCTTTAGGGTAAAAAATTGTGACTTTTATGGTTGATAAAGTGGACGCTAAAAGTTATCATTAGGGTCGACTTTAAGTGGACGCTGATAATCACACATTTAATCATTAGGGTTGGACTATTAGCGTCGACACCTTTAGGGGCCAAAAGTCGATGCTGTTGTCAACAGCATCCATTTTAGGACTTTTAGGGTCGACTCAAAGTCGCCCCTAAAGACCTAAATTCTTGTAGTGCTAACAGATCATATTGAAATGAGTTCTTGAAAAAACTTGTGTTTGTCTTATTCAAAAGAAAGTAGTATACAAATTAATTTGGAGTAACTCTCTCGGCATGAACTACATAGATAAGACAGCAGACCAAGAGCATGTTTGGAATTGTGTTTGAAAAATAGAGTTTTGAAGTTAAAAAATATTTTTTGGTAAAAGCTTTATTTTTAAGTTTTTGACAAAAATGCGTTTTGACAATTTTTAGGCATTTTAAACCCTTAAAATTAAGTGCATTCAATTTTTTTTTACCAAATATGTTCTTTTTCTTCAAACGAACATTTTAGGAGTTAAACGTACTTTGAAATTTTAAGCCTCTTAAACGCACACTCAAACAGACTTAAGTCCTAGATAACAATGGATAACATCATCTCATATTTCAAATGTACTTAAATATTTGTAAGAAACTCACCATCATAGGTTTGTAATTTAAACTTCAGTTGTATAATAATAATAATAATAAATATAATAATAATAATAGAATAAATGTCAAAGTCGTCAATGAGGCAATTACAAACACATTACTGTTGGTTATTATATGCTGATTTCGGAGAAGATGAGCAAACTATCGAGGGTCAACTTCAGTAACTGATGCCTCATAAAAAGACTCCAGCTCCACTGCTTTGTTCAGCTTTTCTCTACTTCGATCTAAAAATGGTGGCTACGTAGGTGATGGTAGCGTAACAGAGTAACTATTAAGCATGAGAACTATTGACGCCATTGTAGGTCGGTTAGCCGGATCTTCCTGAACACACAATAAGCCCATTTGGATGCACCTAGTAACCTCATTTCTTGAGCAAGAATGTCTCACTGTGGGATCCAACAACTCCATGGGTGTCCCACTCCTCCATTGTTTCCAAGCCTGCATTCATTCAAAATATTTATTTCCCATTATTATGTCTTCATTTTTTATTTTTTCTCATAAAAGCAGTACAAAATTGGATTATCCGATCCATACTCACATAACTCAGCAGGTCCTCGTCAAGTTCTGATTTATAGAAACAGCTATTCTTCTTCCCACTTATAATCTCTAGTAGTAAGACTCCAAAGCTAAAAACATCAGACTTTACCGAATATCGGCCATGTATAACATATTCTGGAGGCATATAACCACTACAAACCAATATCCCATCAGAACAACAACATAACTACAAAGATGAGAAGAAAATTATCTAAGGTTGTTCATAGTATCGTATTAGTAGAACTTAGTGCATATCAAGGTAATTGATCTCCTAGCTAGCTAGGATAATTTATTGTGAGTGTATGTACGTTAGAGTGTTGAGTCCCACATTGAGCAAAAATAAAGACAGTAATAGTTAATATACATAAGTGGAACCAAACTTATTAGCCTAAACTTTTGGGAAGGCGTGGTGCTTAAACATGTATATTAATAATGTGTTTTTTTTTTTTTTTTCTGGACATGTCCACACAAGAGGGGGGAGGGAGGATTCGAACTAGTGACCTCCACTTCATAAGGCGTGGTCCCCAGCTGATTGACCTACCCCTTGGAGACTATTAATGTGTTTTTGGTGGACTACCACAACATATATTTTTCTTTTCGATAATTCTCACATAAAAAAGACTATTGGTGTTATTGATCTAGATTATGCAAAAAGATAAATTAAAGATAAAAACTTACAATGTTCCAACAATTTGACTTGTATTTCCTTGTGTTTGATCCACTACAAATATCCTTGCCAAGCCAAAATCTGAAATCTTTGCATTCATATTGTCATCTAACAAAATATTGCTAACTTTCAGATCACGATGGATAATTCTAATCCGAGAATCTTCATGAAGATAAAGAATTCCTTGAGCTATTCCTCCAATAATCTTGTAACGTCCTGACCAATCTAATTGTCTTTGGTTTGCAGGATCTATTATTTTGTCAAAATTACTCAAGTTAGAATTAAAGGAACAAAATTCAAATGATTAAGGAAATATAATTTGATTCAATTTCTAAAAATAGTTTAGTCTATTATTTCTTAGAACTTCATGCTCCTTAGCAATGATTTGCAAGTTATTAATATATATCATGTATTCTTCAACGGCAAATTATATATGCATTCATAATTTAGACAATAAAGGAAAGGTAAAAAAAATAGAAAAGAAGTGGATGTAATGAAGTTTAGATTGGCCAAACCAAATAGAAAGTAATCAAGGCTTTTGTTGGGCACATATTCATAGATAAGTAACTTCTCATCTCCTTCCTCGCAAAATCCTAGCAGCCTCACTAGATTTCTGTGATTAAGTTTGGCTATCAATACAACCTCATTCTTGAATTCTACTGCACCCTGTCCGTATTTTTTGGATAGCCTCTTCACAGCTATTTGTTGTCCATCAGAAAAGGTACCCTGTGTTCAATTATAAATTTAATAATTAAATTCATCTATTCCTATTAATTTCAACTTTTGGGATAAGTAGTTAACATGCATGAGTCACATGACTAGTTATAAGAGCAGAAATTATGAGTTTGAACTATGTCTCTATAATTCACATTGTATTTCAATTAAGTATTTCACGTATTAGGCCTCCTTATTAATAAGAAAGTTAAGCCACTACGTAAGTGAGAGTATTTAAATATAAATTAAATGATTAAACTTTTGAGATAAGATGTGATTAAACACTCCTAAAATATACTTGAACCAAAGGTTAAAACAGTCTCTAGGGTGCATATGAATCTCTCTAAACTTAGCATACTAAATAACTCCTACCTTATAAACCATGCCAAATCCTCCTTCACCAATCTTGTTATCATCTGAGAACTTGTCCGTGGCAGCATCAATCGTATCCAAATCAAATTGCAAGGATTCTATGGTTGTAATTTCAACTCCAGCTACATATTCAAACAGTAAATACAATAATTCTTAAAAATGAACAAAATTTTGACACCACAAAGACTTAAATAGAATTAATTAGATTTCGTGATCAAATAAATTTTTTTTTTTTTTTTTCATCACCATTTTCTTCGGATAAAGTGTTGCATTTCTTCCTTGCTCTCCTCCGAAGGAAGCAATAGGCAATGAAGAAAAGAACCACAGAGAAAGCAATTGGGATAACAATGGCAACAATTTTCAGCAGCGACGTTTTGCTTCCTCCTACTACAACACCTCCTGCATACAACAATATGAATCATTAACATGCTACATATTAATAAGACAGTCCATTAAAAGTAATCCTTAAATCATGAAAACAAAAAATTAAAAGTTTGATATTCTCTACCCACAATTCTCCGTCCTAAAAAGTTTGAGATTCTTTCCCTTCATAAGAATAAATAATACTTAAAAAAGAATATTAAAATGAAAAAATGAAAGTGGATCTTCCGTTAGAGGAGCCGGTGGTAGATATTTTGAAAAAGTTAGTAGTTAAAATAGGAAAACATGGTTTTTTTTTTTAGTTAAAATAAAGAATAAATTTAGAGAGCTCGATGAAAATAATCGTAGTACTTACTTTGGGGGTCTTACTATCTTATACACTTACAAAGTATCCTCAAAATATTAGATTTAAGAAATAAGTGTAATTTCTGTGTTTTAGGAAGGAAATTTAGAAGACCGCGATGGATATTGGCGACGGGAAACAGGGAATGAAGGGTGGAGGGAGAGGATGGAGTCCATCCCTCCTTTGAAGAGCACACTGACGGTGCTGGAGGACCTCACAAGGAGGTAGGTGACCCAACTCTTCGAGAGAGCAGGTTTTTTTTTTTTTTTTCCTCATATGAGACCTATTAATTCTGTTTGGACGTATAAGTTGTATATGATTTGGACAGCTAAATATTGATGAGTTGATCACAATCTCTTTAATTTCATACCTGGAACAAGAGGAGGAAATGCAGGCTCCGAAGCAGCTTTGGGGTTGTAAAATTTGTTCAATCCATATCTAAGAATACAACTTGGTTGCAGAATCCATCCGCCTTGTTTTCCATCACAGCACGCAGGAAGTTGCATTATGGCGCCTCGGAGACATTTATTGCAATCGGAAACAGTCAGGTCTGGCGTGCACTGCACGAGGCTGTACAGCGTCAGTGACCGCAACAGTGAACTGTTGAATTCCTCTTCCTCCGTCGCAAACTTCTTTCCCGTCGAAGAATTGGACGCAAGGGTCGCCAACGAATCCATTGTCCTGCCCAACAACTCGTTGAACCGGACTCTCTCTGCCTCTGGCATAGTCAGCGAGCCCCCCTTGTATATGCCGGGCCATTCGTTAAGGGTGGCGAAGATCGATTCGTTGTAGTAACCTACCATGCACTCTTCGTACCATATTATAGCCCCTATCTGTAAGATGCAGCGTTGTAATATCTCTTTGGCTCCGCTGGCAACGCAGTCTTGACAGACGGTGGCGTTGACGTCGCCACGGCACAAAAAGATGCCGGAGACCACTCCGGCGGAGGCGTTGGAGAACCCAGTGACGAGGGTGGCGTTAGTGGAAAGAGAAGAGAGGACGAGGTCGAGATTGGATTGGTAGGTGCTGTTGGCGGTGAAGTCTGTCCCTGAGCAAACGTGAGTGTTGTAAGTGGGTGCTGCTTCATTGCCACTGCTAAGGCTAAGCAACGAAATCACCAAGAGAGACGAAAGGAACATAAGAAATTTGAAAGAAGGCATATTTGGGCAGTTAATCACCCTCTCTAATCTCTTCCAATATTTCATGTTTGTTTGTTTCATCAATGAGATATATAGATATATGATGCAATTGGGGCCTTTTGACTATGACCAACAAAAGCAGCTTTTATTATTTGTATTTTTATTAGTTTTACTCATCAATTGGGGCCTTTTGACTATGACCAACAAAAGCAGCTTTTATTATTTGACTTTTTACTAGTTTTACATGAGTACTAAGAACATTTTACGGTAAACCTTTAGCACGTACATAAGTGACATTGTAAACTTCTAAAACGTGAAAACCTAACATTGACACCTTTTAAAATTTAAAGTTACAAATATATCTGAATCTCAGAGAGTAATAAGTGAAGTTAGATTCCTAAATTACTATTAATTTAATACATGGAGTTCTAATTTGAACAATCTGTCTCTTAGATTTATAAAGTATGACAAATTAAATTAAGTATTATATTATAGCTAATCAATTAAATGGCTGCATCTACATGAGTTCTACTATATTAGCATAATGTTTAAATTAAAATAATTCGGATGGATGGAAATTTAGTAATTTCAAATGGGTAGGAGTAATAATTCAATTAGAAAATAAGATTTAATATGACAGAATCCAAGCCATGCATTATTTATCCTATGCTCATGAAAAAGGGATTGAGTTGGACGGTATAGAATTGGCTGTACGTACCCTACGCAATTTAACATCAACGACTCACTTGTTTCCAACCATTAATACAACAAACAATAAACCAATTGAACTGTTGTAACGTGTTGACAAAGATTTTCCAATTTTCTCAAAAATGTGAAGAGACCCAAACTCGATCGGTCATGCTCATTTTTTCCTTATCGTGTGTTTTGGTTTTCTAAAGCATATGGAAAAAGTAGATGAAATTAATGTCTGCAACCACTTGGAAGCTTGGAAATGGCTTTGGCTTCACATTTAATAGAATTGATGCCAACCATTTTGATCAAGGTCTTCCTTTTGCATTTACTACGTATGGACTATCAAGCATTAGTTAGTGTTTGTAGTATATTGTAGGATATGATTTGATATTATAATTGATTATAATTAAATCAAATTAAATTTGAATACATTCGATTATGATTTGATTCCATCTCTCATACCATTTTGTATTCTCTCTGGCCACCTCCTTATAAATATTTGGTATAAAAATGTTATCGAATGAAAGTAAATGTAGAAGAACAAAAGGGTAATACGTGGAAGTACATTTTTCAACCAAAAAAAAAAAAAAAAAGCGTCAAGTACACTTCAAATTTGTGACCCCAAAGTATGGTCCATTCATTGGAGCCTTGTGTTATGTCATGGGACAAGTTTTCCAATTTGAACGAGTCCATTAATTGTAATTGGAATTCGATCCAAAATTCCAAGCCAAGCTCCAGTACGAATATAGTCAATAGGTAGAAAAGAAGTGAGAACAATGACGTACATTGAAATTATAGGCAAATCAGAAGGACAATAATGTGCGGTGACTTGAATCAATCAAGTTTTACCGTGTGGGGCACGGCAGTCTTGCCTATTTTTCCAACTTGGTTTTATTTTATTTTTTTTTAGCGTCCGACTTGGTTTTGGAGTCTTGCACAAACGGACAAAGTTATACTTCATCAAGGATTTCTTTCTTAGAAGCAGTTTTTTTTTTTTTAACAAAATGAAAATTTCCTATCAATCCTTATAATTTTTTACATAATCTCAACACAGTTTCGAAAGAAAAGAAATGAGACAAAAATATTTTGAAAAAAAAATAATAATAATGAAGCTAAAGTGCTACCTAGTGTTTAAAAAAAAAAAAAAGTTATAGGAAAACTGTTGTAATAATAAACTGTCCGAAAAAATGTTACTCAACATTTTCAACTGTTGTGAATGCTATTAAACTATTGTTGCCATAATGTTTAAACCATTTTGGCATATTGTCTTTAACCAGTCACGGCCATCGGTTGCTACCCACCAACTCTACGGAGTTTCCAGGTCACACTCTTTGCCTATGCCGTCCACCGATGCTGTATCCATGAAAAAAATTAAAAAAAAAAAAAAAAAAAAAATCAACTTTTTTTTTTTAACTTTAACTTTAACTTTAACTTTAAGTTGAGTGGATGTTAGAATATATTTTTATGTTCAAATTTAATTTGATTGGATCTCTTACCTTTTAAGTAATCATACTATTTTTATGTTTATGTTATTCTCATCTATGTAGTTTTCTTATAAGTATGATTGTTTTCTATTATCAATCATATTAAATCAATAATTTTTTTTTTTTTTTTTTTTTTTAAAAAAAAAAAGCTTAAAACAAAATTGTCTCTCTTTTTATTATGTTTTCACTTTTCCTTCACTAGGCGGCTAAGTGATTCAGAAGATATGATAGTATATTTATAGGGGTGTCAATACGTGCGGTTTAACCGCTTAACCGCTAACCGTCTAACTGCTATAACTGCCTAACGGTTAGTGGTTATTGGGTTTACTAACCGTAACTGCTAACCGCCTTTTTATATAATATATTTTTATAATTATAATTATAAAAATATTTATATATATAACATAATCACTTGATTATTAAATCACAATTTTTTTTAAAAAAATAATTAAATCACAATTTGAGTATTAATATATTATCACTATAATTAATATGATTATATCATATAATCACTTGATTATTAAATCAAAATTTTTTGAAAAAATAATTAAATCACAACTTGAGTATTAATATATTATCACTATAGTTTATATGATTATACCACATGATCAATTGATTATTAAATCATTTGATTATATAATAATAAACTATACATATATAATATAACATAATTCATAAGTATACCAATTTATACTAATACAATAATTAAATATCTAGAGACTTATTTCCAATGTAAACTTATAAGCCTATATATGTTATAAGTCTACATATGCATATGAATAATATAAATGTATAATATCAATACTTAATCATATGATTCAATGACAATTCAAATACTTTATTCAAGACTTCAAGTGAATCATATTATTAATGTACAATAATGATATGATTCGTATAATATCAAATTAAGTAATTGACATTGAATTAAACAATGACCAATGTGTTACTTATAAACACAATTTAATTACAATACAATTATATTAAACACATTTTGATATGTGTACATGCTTGTGCCTTAATATTATTATGTTTAAGTTTATAACTTTTTTTCTTTTGATGTCCACAGGATTTGCTAGAGGACCAAATGAGAGGACTGATGAAGTTTTAATGTTTTATTTGTATCATTTAATGTTTTATTTGAACTTATTTTATATGCTTTGTGTTGAACTTTATATATATATATATATATATATATATATATATATATATATATATGTTGTGACAGTTATATGAATTCTGAACTTTTTTTTTATATATATATTGTGTTGAATTTTTTTTAATTTGTTGTTTTTTTTTTAAAAAAAAAAAAGAAAAAGTTAACTGGTTATGATTTAATATTTAAGGAAATTTTTTTAAAGTACAAGTAAATGTAAATTTTGGGTAAAATATTTTTGATTTTTCAATATGGGCTCTTTTTATAGTAATTAGGCCCAAGAAGACACAAAAAAAAAAAAAAAGTCGAAAAGCGATATATTGTACTTTATGTTCTTCCGTGCAACCTGCGAGTAGCAAAATTTCTTCTACGTCGGTCAGCCAATTTTCGCACTCCACAGGATCTCATTTCCCATCGATAGGAGGAATGGGGAGTCGCTCGAAGCGTTTGAATGGGCAGCTACGCTCTTCCTCACGGGGTGCTTCTCTTCTAAGATCAGTTATGGCTGTGACGAATTGCCTAGCCATAGCTTGAAACATTTGAGCCATATCCAGGGTAGCCTCAACTTCCAAACCTTGGGAAGATCCTTCTCCTCCTTCTGCCATGACTCTGTAACGTGTCAAAAATTAGAGTTTCCTATTTAACTACTTACAAAAATTTAAATCATAAGCGTAGTGATGCAATCTGACCTAAGCCTGGGTTTCCACGTTATTTCCTAGGTTAAAAAAATACAAGTCAAACTCATAGTTGACTTAGCTTTGATACCATACTTGTCACGCCCCCGATTAAGGTGAATATGGGAACGTGAACTTAAAAGCAAAAACACAATAATTAAGGAATATAATTATCAGATATCATTTCATTAATAGTAAACCAAGGGAGGATAAGAAGTCAAAAGCTATATAGAACTAGTGTTTTAATATGAACATATACAAGATCTGTTTTACACATGAGCTGGGAACCCAAAAAAAAAAAAAAAAAAACAAACAAACATTTCAAGCGCTATTAGGAGGCATAATCAAAAGCGACTACTATAGGGAGGTTATAGCCTCCCCATGCGTCAAGTGTTCTCCTATATACACATAACAAAAATTGTGCAGTCTACAAAAAAACAAAAGTCTGCACAACAATGGATTGATCCTTGCAACCCATTGGAATCCCAAGCTCTAAAACTCCTACGGCTCCTCAAAGAAGTAGGTCCATGTATCCCAAGCATAAGGCCATATAATCGGGTCCTCAAGAATGAGGACACCTACGGGAAGCCCCATTCTCAACACTATTATGTATAACGGCATCTGAAAAATTTAAAAGGAAAATGAGTGAGTTCGACAACTCAGTAAGTAGCCACAATACCAAAATGTTATAAAACATGCTATGCAGATGTTATGCTAAAATCTCAGTTATGCACAAATAATAAAGTAATTGACAATTAATAACAAGTAACTTATAAAATGTACAAGAATTTCCTTTTACTTTTCTTTTCAAAACTACTGTTTTACCATTTTGACCCAACGCCACAAATTTACCATGAGCAGCGCATGTTGGCTTGTCCCGAAGGACTTATATGCTCATCCTGTCGTCACAGGGGAGAGCTACGAGGTTGGAAACTTCCCTAGGTGAAGGCCACCTAGCCAATAGCACACACATTTTCGTAACCATCATTTGGTGTGCTTGCCATGCTACCCTATGCAGTACCGATCGTCATTATAATCGTGTCTCGGGTTAAACATATATAAACATAAATGCACATATAACATTTCATATGATTTGTAAGCTCATCTGCAACTGTATATTGTGCCATGAATGTACATATAACATTTCATATGATTTGTAAACTCATCTATGCCATGAACTTTGAGAACTCTTTTCATTCATAATTACAGTCATGCATAAATCATGAAATATGGTAACTGTAACATGTAAAATTTCTGAACAATGACATATGATTGAATAAAACTTGGAATTAAAATATGGATGGAAGTACAATTGAAAATCATGTAAGTGACTTTTCTATAAAATCTCCAACATTTTTCCAAAAGATTTATAATAAAATTTGTTGGAATTTTTGGTGTTGTGTCCCCTTACTTGGATTTGACGTTGGGTTGAGTCGAGTCGTCATTTCACCTAAATAAATTGTAAAGATGAACTTAGAAGAGTATATTAAAGTTTTAGTCAAAATTTTAAATAAAATATTCATATATATATATGAATATTTTGATCAATATATATATATATATTGATCAATTAATGGACTTGCAATAGACAAACATTTTTTTCTTAATAAAAAAAAAAAAAGGACAAATATATTTTGTTTCCCGAACAAATAACCATTTTTTATAGAGCCTCATGAACCCACAACTATGACACTTGTATACATTAAACTATCACTTTGTTGCAACTTAGCCCCATCCATCGGTCTTGAGCGTATGTTTGACAAAAAACCAATTTTAACCAAAATCTTCCTAAAACACCCTTAATTTGACCATTTCAAAACCAAATTTACTTTCGTAATTATGAATTGGTAAAAGTAAAGACTACCAAATTTTTGTTTTTTTTTTAAAAAAAAATAAAAATAAATAAATAAATAAATAACGAAGGTCCCCATGTGCAATGCATGTTGGAGCCAAGTCACTTTAAAAAATATTTGTTTTTAACTTTAAACAAAAAATGAGATAAAAAAATTAAGGGTTACCGAACCACCCCGGTTTTTATTTGGAAAAAATCTAAAATAAATCTTTGTGTCAAACCATCATTTTAAATATCTTTTCAATTTTTATTTTATTTTATTTTTCAGTTTTAATATATATATATATAAAAGTTGTGACACTTATAAAAATGTTATAATATCAAATTTTCATTTAATTTTAAGATATGTTGTCTAAAAAAGAGCTGTCCAATCAAACAAGATGTGTTTCTCCATAAAAGACATTTAATTAAAGATAACATGACTACTCTGATGTTGATGGTCAATTCGCTAACTTGATGTAGCCTGGGTAGATAAATTTAATGAGAGCAGATGGACGAAATAATGAAGAAGAATAATTGAATAATAAAGCAACAAGAAACTAATAGGGATATTTGTTGTGGTTAAGGAATAAAGACTACACTAACCATTGTCACTTGAAGTTGCTTCACTCATTTCTCTTTGATTGATTCTATAATTAATTTCTTTATTTTATTTTATTTTTTTGTGAAGATGTGATGATTTTATTCTTAAATATATATTTTCTAAAATATTTTATTTCTTATTAATTGCATTAATGTCATCTAGTTGGCATTTTATACCCATGCAATGATGCAAATGAAGATGGGTTTTAGAGTCATCAAACTTCCTTATTTTATTTGAATCTAGTAATATTAGAGACAATCTTTTTATTTTATTTTCATCTTTTTAAAACCAATTTTAACCATAATCTTCCTAAAATACCCTTACTTTGACCATTTCAAAACCAATTTTACCTTTTGTAATTATTAATTGGTAAAAATAAAGACTACAAAATTTTTGTTTTTAAAAAAAAACTAAGGTCCTCATGTGCAAAGCATGTTGGAGCCACGTCACTTTAAAAAATATTTGTTTTTTACTTTTATTAAAAAAAATTGAGATAAAAAATTTAAGAGTGACCGAACTATCCCAATTTTTATTTGCAAAAAATATATATATTTTTTTGTTAACTTTTACTAAAAAAATAAATCTTTGAATTTTTTTAATATCTAAAAAAAGAAAAAAAAAATTTTGTTGTTGTTTTTGTTTTTTTTTTTTTTTGTTGAGAAAAACATAGCATTTCATTCAATAATATCACGAGCATAAAGCTTTTACATCATAGAGCAAAGATCTGAAGCAACCATAGCATAAAACTACAAGATTACCAAGTTTAGTACAATATTCGAGACCAATCCGCTAACCCATGAGTAAAATCAGATTTAATACTAGATCTGTGACAGACAGACTCAATCAAATGCATAGATAGCAATTATTCCTCGACCCTGAGAGCGGAAAGACTCTCATGCCGAAACTCTTCCTCCTCGACTCGAAGGCCAGGATAATGATCACATTCACAACCCAAAGGTCTGGACCAAAATTAATTAACCCGAAGGCGACATAGATCGAGTGAAAGAGGAAAGAGCCTTATTACAAGCCGAACAAAACAGAGAAATAAACAATACAGGGAAAAAGCATACGCCAAAACACAAATACATCTTAAAGAAGCAACAGAACATGGAAATAAAACAAGAAAAGAAACAGCACACTCCGATCACGCACACGCCGGGAACCGAAAACCGAATGGACGTTGGAAGCTCATCACAGCGGGGATTCGTCGAAAGGCCCAACAGTGGACGGTGGGCGGCGAACAGGCGCAGAGAAGACCGGCAAAGCAGGACCTGAAAACAACCACAAACAAGAAAAAAAAAAAAAAAAAAAAAAAAAAAAAGGAAAAAACAACAATGAACCATCAAAACAGGGAAAAAGAGCACAAAGTGGGAAGACGGTAGCTGGAAGGGAGCCGGACCCGTGCAGGCCGAAAACCGCCGCGTAAGGGGCATGGGAGCTCGACGCGGTGGGGACGCATAAAAGAAAACCCTAATAGCGGGCAGTGAAGCAGTGACACAGGTTGGTGGCTACCACAGACAAAATCCGAACCCACAAAGAGCCGAAACAAGGCTAAGGAGCTTGCTGTAGAAAATGAAGGCGGGGAAAAAACGGAGAAAAACAAAGGGGGAAATGAGCGGCAAGGAAGGGGAAGACATGAGGCACCGGGGTTAGGGCATCAAGTAAATAACTAGCACCGGAGCGAGGAGGAGGAGGAGGGGAGGAGGGAGGCAGCCAAATGGCCAACCCTCCTCCCCTATGTGGCTGAAGGGTTTCGCTTTTCTCTCTAGCGGCTAGAGAGAAAAGAGACGACTAGGGTTTTCGAGTCTAATCTACTAATTTCGTACCAAAATAAAAAGAGTGTTTTAAGATGTCTTTGTCCTCCTCTTCTTCTCATCCTTCAAATTCCCTCCTCTCATTTCACAATTGTCATTCATCTCAAACAATTTCAATTTTCATATCAAGGATCATAATTTCAAGGTACACGCCGCTTGGTTTATATATACGATATTTTCTTCTATAAACCATCCATTTACAACAATTAAAAATCAAAATCAAAACCGAAATCCCCAATTTTCATGTATAAGAACTCTAAATTTCGAAATTTCGAAATTTAGTCAAACTCATTACAATTTGAATGAACCTACATGTAATTCTATACAGACTCGTTCATTAGTTTTGAAACATTAGAACGAAATAATGAAAATCCCCAATTTCATTATCTTAGAACCCTAATTTTAAAAAATTCCAATACACAACAATCTAACTAGAATTTCCTCGTCTCCAAGGGGTAACTCAATCGGCTGAGGATTACACTTCATAAAGCAGAAGTCACTAGTTCAAATCATCATCCTCCCTTCCCCTTCCCCTTTCTTTGTGCGAACATGTCAAAAAAAAAAATGCACGTAATTCTAGTATGCATCTTTAATTTTTATAACTGACCATTATAAGTCGACAATTAAGGTTACAGTTGAGCTAAACCCGAACTTATTACTGAGTTAGATAACTTGATTAAACTTAGTTTATTTATTTTTTGAACGAACTCGAGCTTGGTTACAAGTTACTCTATTTATTTGTTCGTTTTATATATAAAGTAAATATTGTAATTGTTTAAGGTTTTTTTTTCTCGTTAGTTAATTAATTAATGTTAAAGCTTTTATTGTTTGAGTTAATTAAATAAATTAACTTGAATCTTAAACAATCTAACTTCAAGTCTATATGTTTGTCTATGCATATATATTTATTACACACATATACACACAAATATTTATATCAAGGCTCCCAATTACAATAATTCAAACTATATCTATTACATTGCAAAGAGAGTTTTACTTTATAACATATGCTTTTACTCTCTTTATCTTACAAAGAATTAGTGCCTTAAGCAAAAAGGGAAATCAAATCACCCATGTACACGGCTAGAAGTTAAAAGTTACAAATGGGTAGATAAAGGGTTACAGCAGAACGACACCAAGACAACTGGCTAGGCTATTTCTCAACGTTGTTCATTATCTTCCATTTCCACGTACATGAAACGGTTGCATGTGTGATAATCTCTTAAGAATTTTGAGAATGACATTACATCCATATCTACATGGCTTGTCCAGAACAAGGAAAGATCTCAGAGCATGCTTGATGGTAGGCAAAATTTGCTATCTCATCTGTGTTCCTGATGATCATACTAGTTAGTCAGAATATCTATTCGCACTGAGACTTCTTTTGTGCGACATTCTTGGCTTACTTCTAAGGTCTAGCAACCTCAGTCATCCATACTGCATGTTGACTGTTTCTCTTCCTCGTTAGATGACACACGTTGTTGCAAACATCATGTGATCCGTGTTGTAACAGAAAATGTTACAACTCAGAGCTCACTGATAATGAATTTGTTGAAGGGAAGTTCAACCCATATTTTTCTTGCCTCAAGCAAGTGATGACGGCGGCGGTGGTTGTTGTCATACATGGTGGAAAATGGACTTAAATTGGTGTAAAGAAGTTTCTCCATTATCAGAATGCACAAAACGATGTGGCAGCCGGTTGAGAGCATCAGAGAGGGTTGTTAGCAGGATAGTGTGTAAGGTTGTTTGCGTTTGTTTCCAGCTAGTATTACTCTAGAGCAAGAAGGTGGTTTTGATGAAGTACGTTAAGAGGTGCAGAGGCTATGGAGAGGGGAGAGGAATATACCATAGTTAGGGAAAGCCAAACATTTTTCCTCCCCACAACAGCCCCTCTCTCTGTCAAGCGCTATGTGGTGGAGGGGTTGGGTTTCACTATTAATTCTAAGGGAAGGTTTAGGGTTTGGACTCGAACCTTGTATGCAATGACCGCAGCTGTCCTATAAGACAAAGTTTGATACTGCACTCTTTTGCATACATGGTCTTTGTCGCCGTTTTTTTGTTTTTTGTTTTTGATGTTTAATAAAGTAATTTTTGTTGTTGTTAGGGGGTTTATGTAATGTTAGGAATGTGAGTAAACAAGTGTGGTAATGTTTGGAATGTGAGTAAAAAGGAGTTGCTGCAATTGATGAAATTTGCACTTTGACTTCTTAGTTTGAACCGTCTCAAGGTGGTCACTGACCTCATGACATCGCCATCTTGATCTTGACGCCATGCCCGGCTTGCTTGTCATTAATTTGTTTGACCATAGAATGAGAATCAAGAATGCTTTCAAGTCCATCCTGCAAAAAAAAAACCTTTTGTCATAATCATAGTGCTGAAGAATCTAGCATGCGAAAAAGGTAGACAATAGACCAACGAGCCAAAAAAACAGAAGTACATTTGCAATCAAAAGTAACTAATTCTCTTATGTGGTAACCGGGAGACCCTTGTGGACTCCCTGATTTAGCAGTTAGTGGTACATAAAAGGATGAATATAGTTGGCTCTCTTAAGAAGCATGTACTTGAAGTTTGAAATAGAAAGAAACAGTGCATTTATAATTAATTGCATAAATTTATCAATTCTGGAATGATAAAGGTACAGCCATCTTCACCAACACAATCTTTCTTAAAATTCTTGTTTTGGGAACTGCTCTTATTTCACCAAAATTAATTGCTTCATGTCATAAAGTCATTTCCATTCTCTCCTCATAAAAGATATCAATACCATTCTCCTAGTATTGTGCAAATATTAGATATTTAAATAGATCTATCAGGAACCATGTCATTGAGGAGAGAAATAATGTGAAAAGGAAGGACAGTTTTTTTTTTACAGAACAAGGGTAGCACTAGGAAAAAGTTTGAAATGAAGGCCTTATGTAGAAATGAGTGAATATAGCTATAGAGTAAACAAGGGGTAAAGATCATGAGGTTAACTAGAGATCCAAACAATAGAGGCATGCTAAGTAGTCCTTTACAGAATTCAAACATGCAACCTACTCAGGAAGGAACTTAAGCATATCATGATGCTAATGATGAAAATTGAAGTGCAATTAACACTGAGAATATAGCTTAATCAGGAAAATGAAACCTTATCAGATAGAAGTCCTTCTATCAACGCCCATGACTTACGGAGAAAGCAAAAAATTCTCTGTTTTTAGCACTCTGATGAAGAAAAGATTCCATCTCAATCAATCAAGCTTATTATTCATCACCATAATGGTATTCCTATGTTGAAAACTTCTAGTATTATAGGAGTATAAGAAGAAATGAATTTTGGATAAAATTAATAGGAAAGGAAACTCCTGGAATGAGTTGTAGGAGGTGGATTTCTAAAGTGACTTGAGATGAATTTATATAGACACGATCCAGGAATCTGCATGTAACCAAAAGGCCTAGGTGATGACACCTGCCTAGAATGGGTCTATAGCTGTCAATCGTTCGTAGTGGTAACGCCTGCCTAAGTCCGGTCTATAGCTGTCAATCATCGGTTACCAGCCTACGTCAGCTGTCAATCATCGGTTACCAGCCTAAGTCAGCTGTCAACCATGAAGAATGTAACGTTAGATCTATCAAATCGTGGCCAAAACTTTTGTGTTGCAAAAACAAATGGGGTAAGCTGCAATACATTTATCATAAATACCTTTTTTTAGTACTCATTTCTTTAATAGTTTGAACATTAAATTTGAAAACAAACTACTTGAAAAGATTCATATTTATATTACATGTCTTGTTATCTGTAACTAAACACAGTCTAATAGTTAGCATTCAATGGCTTGACAAACATAAATGTACATGGAACTCTAAACCAGAGAGAGAGAGAGAGAGCAAGAGAACAATCATGGTAACAATCTTAATAGTCAAGAATGGTTTCAACAATATTAATTTTGAATCAAGAGTTTTGGATATGCTAAAAATGCAATGGAGACGTAAAAGACATGAGTTACACCAATCAAGAATGGTGGTATATGAAGTAAGCACCTTTTTTTTTTTTTTTTTTTTTTTAATGCTGGGGAATCTCCCTTGGTAGGGCCACTTCATGTACCAACTACTGAAGGGCAGACTCCGGACTCATGCAAACCCCACCCCCCCCCCCCCCCCCCCCCCCCCCCGAAACCCAACCACACCATACAGATCGGATTACACTTGGCTTCGTTGTGGGCTTGGCCAGCAAAAAATTGGTCACACCCAAGCAAATTCAAACCTTAGTATATGAAGTAAAAGCATGAAAAAGCACCCAAACTCTACACTATTGGTACATTAACTATGTTGAGGCTGTATCTGACGTCCCAAGATGCGTTTGTTTAGTAATGCAATGCTTGTTTAATTGTTTATCAATCTGTTCCTTAAGTTTAAAAGCAGAGTTCATGATGCATAAGTTCTCAAAGATTCAGCATTAAAGTATAAAATGATGTTGTAGGCCAGTTCGACGATACGTTAATGCTGGTTTAGAGTTAAACTTTGAGCTTCTTAAGCCTGTTTGAACAGTTTTGAGTCGAATCATAGAGAACTCGAGAAAAAGGAACACGAGTATAGTAACAACAATGTTGCTATTGAGGTAGTCAAAGGAGAAGAAAGTAACCTATACACATACACTTAATGTTCTTAATTCAATGTTCATATGAATACTTTTGAATAAAGCTATTGAACAAGGATTTGGAGTCATAGTTGATCACAATCACAACCTAAGCTTCAGAGGAACCAACCTGACCAAATCATATAATGCAGAACGGTTTTAAAAGGGATAAGGCAGGTCTACCTGAATAATTCACTCACAACCATCCCTATTAACAATCTTCATGCTAATATATGTAATAGAACCTTAGAACCTTTTTTTTTTTTTTTTTTTTGGATGAATCAACATTTTGTTCAATCCAAAGGAGAAAAGTACAAATGAGTATTTTGTACATAACACAACACTAGCAGCTACAGCTTTATAGAAAACTAGCTTAAAGCCCGCGCTACGCGCCGGGTTTTTTTTTTATTTTGTAATTTACTCAAAAATTCTTTAAAAGATTATCAACAACAATTTTTATTTTCTTCTCTTAATTAACTAATTAGCTACTAAAAATGACAAATGTTCATAAGATCCTTTTAAACCATAGTTTTACTCAATACATATCTAATAAATTTAAAAATTCATAAATTTTAGTTCTTATAAACTGAAACATATTAAATATTTGTTCCCATATATGTAGTTTAAAACGAAATATAAAGGAAAAAAATTCAAAATAAAAACATAGATTAATCAATTATACGAAATGATTGATTAATCATTATATTCCAATAATGACACCACTTCTCCTCCACTACACAATCCATTATGGTAAACTTTTGTCTTTTAGGAGTTGAACTTTCTCCTCATAAACAATTTTTTTGAGAAATTTTTCTATTACACTAACAAAAATAAAGAAGTATTCTAAAATATATGAGCATATTGATATTTGATTACAGTTATGTTTACTAATTTTGTAAACAAAAGAATGTTGGTAGTTTAATTTTTCTTTTTAAAAATGAAAGAGATAAAAAACATTGGCAGGAATATTGACATAATCTAATTATACATCGTACCAAAAATAATGATAGGAAACTTTTTCACTATCATTTCCCTTAATTCAATGTGAAATTTACAAAAGAAAACTAATCAATTTGAATAAATAATATATAAATTAGTATAAAATTTAAGGGAAAAAAATGGAAGAACATAACCACTTTTTTTTTTTTACAACCATCATTCACATATATAAAGTAAATGAAACTAATTTTAAGACATACAGGAAAACAAAGACGAAAAAATCTATACAATAAACATTGACATAATCTAAAAAAGCAGCCTACACCGTACCAAAAATAATGATAGGAAACTCTTTCACTATCATTTCCTAATTTAATGTGAAATTTACAAAAGAAAAATATTCAATTTGAATAAATAATATATAAATTAGTAGAAAATTTAAGGGATAACAATGGAAGAACATAAATACATTAAATAAAGATAAAATAAAAAACTAAAAATAAAATTTTAATATAATTGAAAGAATTGTCTTTTTCTACTGTATACGTTTCTCGATTCCAATGAAACCTTAAAAACCAATGTCATCCATTAATTAAGCATGTAAACAGATAAAAAAAATTAAATCACTCAATGAACAGCATGTACAAACTAAAAAATCATCAACCAAAAATAACGATAAGAAACTCTCTCATTATTATTTCTTGAGTTCAATGTAAAATTTACCAAAGAAAAGTAATCATTTGAATAAAAAATAATATATAAATTAGAAGAAAAAATAAGGGACAAAAAAAAAATGGAAGAACATAAGCACCGGAAATAAAGATAAAAAAAATGGAAAAAAAAAAAAAAAAAAAACTGTAGTATAATTTTTCATCAAGAAACAACGATTGGAAAATTGAAAAGAACTGTTCTAGAAAAAAATATATATATATATAAAAAAGAACTATAGTATAATTTTTCATTGAGAAACAGCAATGCAAATCTCTCTCTCTCTCTCTCTCTCTCTCTCTCTTGTCTTTCTCTAAATTGATTGTGAAATTTACAAAGGAACATTGAGATATAAATAGAAAGTAAAAGAAGAAAAAAAAAATTAGAAAAAAATATAAGGGACAAAAACAAAAATGGAAGAACATAAGCACCGAAAATAAAGATTAAAAAAACGAATAAAATGAAAATACTAATATAATTGAAAATAACTATTCTACTCTTCATTGAGATTATATAATTTTTCATTGAGAAACAACGATTGAAAAATTTAAAAGAATTGTTCTTGCAAAAAAATAAAATAAAGAAAAGAAATCATTGAGAAACAACGATTAGAAACTCTCTCTACCTCTCTCTTGTAGTTGTCAATTTCCTGATTTGAGTGTGAAATTGACAGAGGAACATTGAGATATAAATAGAAAGCAAGAGAAGAGAAAAAGAAAAATAAACAGAGAGAGAAAGAGAGAATTTGGAAACCTTTTGTTTTCCTCGTTAAGACAATTAAATATATTACAAATAAAACTCATATATTTTAATTGTCTCATATTGAGATATAAACATAAAGGAAGAGAAGATAAAAAGAAAATTAAATAAAGAGAGAGAAATAGAGAATTTGAAAACCTTTTGTTTTCTTCATTAAGACAATTCAATGCATTATGATGATGATGAATATATATATATATATATATATATATATATATAATAATAATAATAATAATAATAATAATAATAATATATCTCACATTGAGATATAAACATAAAGCAAGAGAAGATAAAAAGAAAATTAAATAAAGAGAGAGAAATAGAGAATTTGAAAACCTTTTGTTTTCTTCATTAAGACAACTCAATGCATTACAAATAAAAAATCAAAAAATTGGTTCAAACATAAATTATGGGAGAGAGAGAGAGAGAGAGAGAGAGAGAGATTTAAGACATTCAAGTGGAGAAAATTATGGGAGAGAGAGAGAGACAAAATTATGGGAGAGAGAAATAGTTAAGACACTTAAACCATATAATTAGTTTAGAGAGAGAAGAAAAGGTTCAAACATAAAATTATATTAAAAAAAAACGGTTGAAACATAAATTATGGGAGAGAGAGATTATGGGAAAGTGAGAATTATCACAATTAATTAAAAAAAAAAAAAAAAAAACGAATTCAGATATAAAATTTTGGGAGAGAGATTTAAGACAATTAAGTGGAGATAGAGGGAGAGAGAGAGAGAGACAAAAAACGGTTGAAACACAAATTATGGGAGAGAGTTAGCACAATTAATTTTTTAAAAAAAAATGATTGAAACACAAATTATGGGAGAGAGATTTAATACAATTAAGTGGAGATAGAGGGAGAGAGAGAGAGAGAGAGAGAGACAAAAAACGGTTGAAACACAAATTATGGGAGAGAGTTAGCACAATTAAATTTTTTTTTTTAAAAAAAAAAAAACGATTGAAACACAAATTATGGGAGAGTGAAAGTTAGCACAATTAATTGTCTTAAACCATAGAATTAGTTTAAGACATTTAAATGGAGATAGAGGGAGAAAGAGAGAGAGAGACAAAAAACAGTTGAAATACAAATTATGGGAGAGTGAGAGTTAGCACAATTAATTAAATGTCTTAAACCATAGAATTAGTTTAAGACATTTAAGTTGAGATAGAGGGAGAGAGAGAGAGAGACGTGATGGGAGAGAGAGAGATTATGGGAGAGTGAGAGTTAGCACAATTAATTAAAAAAAAAAAAAAAACGAATTCAGATATAAAATTATGGGAGAGAGATTTAAGACAATTAAGTGGAGATAGAGGGAGAGAGAGAGAGAGAGAGACAAAAAAACGGTTGAAACACAAATTATGGAAGAGAGTTAGCACAATTAATTAAAAAAAAAAAACGATTGAAACACAAATTATGGGAGAGAGATTTAAGACAATTAAGTGGAGATAAAGGGAGAGAGAGAGAGAGAGAGAGAGAGACAAAAAACGGTTGAAACACAAATTATGGGAGAGAGTTAGCACAATTATTTTTAAAAAAAAAAAAATACGATTGAAACACAAATTATGGGAGAGTGAAAGTTAGCACAATTAATTGTCTTAAACCATAGAATTAGTTTAAGACATTTAAGTGGAGATAGAGGGAGAAAGAGAGAGATTTAAGACAATTAAGTGGAGATAGAGGGAGGGAGGGAGGGAGGGAGGGGGAGAGAGAAAGAGAGAGAGAGAGAGAAACAAAAAACGGTTGAAACACAAATTATGAGAGAGAGTTAGCACAATTAATTAAAAAAAAAAAAACGATTGAAACACAAATTATGGGAAAGAGATTTAAGACAATTAAGTGGAGATAGAGGGAGAGAGAGAGAGAGAGAGAGAGAGAGAGAGAGACAAAAAACGGTTGAAACACAAATTATGGGAGAGAGTTAACACAATTAATTTAAAAAAATAAAAAATAACAAACGATTGAAACACAAATTATGGGAGAGTGAGAATTAGCACAATTAACTATCTTAAACCATAAAATTAGTTTAAGACATTTAAGAGGAGATAGAGGGAGAGAGAGAGAGAGAGAGAGAAAACGGTTGAAACACAAATTATGGAAGAGTGAAAGTTAGCACAATTAATTAAATGTCTTAAGCCATTGAATTAGTTTAAGACATTTTTCTCAAAAAAGTTTAAGACATTTAAGTTGAGATAGAAGGAGAGAGAGAGAGAAACGAACTCGTCCATGGTGGGTCTTTTTTCCATCCGAATGTGTTGGTTCAACAAGCCCAGGAAGCTCTCACTCAATTTTCTGTAGTTAATTGTCAACGAATAGGATCCCAACCGGATTTCGAAGAACCTGGTGGGGGCAGTGGAGCAGGGTAGCCTTCGGGTGGCCCGCATCAGTGCCTGTTATCTACCAGGGAGAAATTTGTGTACATGGGGACAGGAAGTTATTGGGTGTAACTCGTATTGGAGATTTATTGTGTACTGGAGGGATGTTTTGATTCCAGATTGATCAATAATATATCTATTCGATTTCAAAAAAAAAAAAAAAAAAAAGAAGGAGAGAGAGAGACGTGGGAAATAGAGTTAGGAGGACACGTGTCGCAATTCTAAGCATTCCCTACGTCAAAACTCGGCTTTTATATATATGAATATATATGACAAGATGAACAATCACACACACATATATGATATATATATATATATATATATATATAATATGGTGATTTTTATTCCAAAAACTTAAACTAATAAGAAATAGTTGACTTTAATATTTTAATTAATATTCTAATAGTCCCCCTCACATGTATAGGCTCAAACTCCCTCCCTAGTGTAACAAGTAAAATATTTAATTGAAGATATTTGCTTTGATACCATGTTAAATCACCGGTTATCTCAAAAACTTAAAATAATATGCATCTTATACATCACTAGAAGCACGAGCAATCAGTAATCTGGTACTTCTCTCAGTATTTTGTTATTGAAACAGGGATTCTTACAATTCTAAATGGCCAATGCTCTCTCTAATGAAGGAACCCTCTATCACCGAACTTCAGAAATCAGACTAATTTTATATGTTTTGCATCATGCAATGACAAACAATGGTTGAATCAAAATTGAAGGCCCCACATTCCTTTTGCCCTTGCCCTTGTGCTAGTGATGCTTTCGTCTAAAGAACTAAATCAGATGGATCCATATGGGTTCATCATGAGCTAGAAAGCCAAAACTGAGGACCCATCACGAGGATAATTACACAACAGCTTGATTCAACTTGGGTTTCAAGAAGTAAACTTTTTCGTGAAGAATCAAAATTTATCTATTACCAATAAAATTCCATTCTACTTAAGATCCGCTTGATAAAGAGCTATCTATTATGTGGGTGATTATAATAATGGGGGTTGGTTGGTGGGTAATATAAGATATGAAAAAGTAGAGATTTTTATAAGATTGTTACCTGGAAATTGGAATAGTTAACATTGTGTGCACTTCCCTAACCTTTCTCAGTAGCAAATTAGCAATGGCGCTGCAACTTTGGCAGTTTGTGCAGATGAAACCGCCACCCAGCGACAACCGCCTAAGCAAGCGTTGACAATGCTCTTATTTAATACAAAGGAAAGAGTGAAATGGAAATTAAATGTTACATGCTAGGGAAATATTTTTTCTTGCCAATCTCATCTTATAAATTAATAATTAGATTTGTGAATTTATATGAACCCTATAAATTTAATGGCTGATCTATTGAATTTGTATGAATATAGGCAAAATATTGAGAACTTATTGGACCCCTATCATTTCTCCAAATAAAATGGTGTATATATTTTTTTTTATATGATTTAAAATTTTAAATAATGTGACACCATGCTTTAAGCTTTGTTTGCCATTGGCCTTAAAAAATGAATTGGCCGACGTGAAACTGTAGCAGATTTGATTGATATGAGAAAAAAAAATGTAAGAATAATTTGTATAAAAAAGTGGAAAAAAAAAATGTTTTGTAGTGATTTTTTTACTTGAATAATAATAAAAAGTGATTGATATGATGTAAAAAGTTAGAATGTTGGGGGTTGATTTTGAGATGAATAGTACAAGTAGGGGTGTAAACGAGCCGAGCTTGGGCTGTCCAGGCTCGGCTCATTTATTTTTGGGCCAGGCTCGAGCTCGACTCGAGCCCAACTTTGCTGCTCGAGCTCGGCTCGACAGGGTTGGAACCCTGTTCGAGCTCGAGCTCGAGCTCGTTAATTTTGCTCGAGCTCGAGCCCAGGCTCGACTGTTTGTTTTTTTTGTTTTTTGTTTTTGGTAATTTAAGTGTATTAGATTACAAAAATCATTCATACAGAATATTTTGCACCTTAAAATACTAAAAAACATTAACAAACATAACGGATTAATGTCAACCTTACAATTAAAACTAACAAAATCAACTAAAATGCTAAAGAACATTAAACAAACATAACAAATTAATTCCAACATTACAATCATCCACACATAATCAACTAAAATGTTAAAGAACATTAAACAAATATAACATATTAATCTCCATCTCACAATTCCATACATAATCAACTAACATAATCAACTAAAATTTTAAAAAATAGTTATTAATGATAATATATATATTTCTTATATGTTTTTATATTAATATATACATATATTATATATATAATATATATACACACATTTTTTTTTAACAAAAACAAAGGTATATAATATATTTGTTATTATTGAGTAAATGAGTAATGTTGATTATATATTGTTATTTGTTACATGATAAAAAATATACGAGCCGAGCCTAATAAGCGAGGCGAGCCTTATACGAGCCGAGCTCACGAGCTTAGTCTAGTCGAGCCGAGCTTGCTTCATTTAATATTCGAGCTAGGATTTGTGTTCACGAAGCGCTTCATTTAATATTCGAGCCGAGCCCAAACTTGCTCGCGAGACGCTTCGCTCACTTAACAACCCTAAGTACAAGGCCTTTCTCTTTTTTTTTGTCTTTTTTTTTTTTTGTGCCATTGGCAAACAGAATCTTAATGACGGAGAAATGCTATTTTTCTTTCTCCTATTTAACTTCCGTCCAATTCATGTGGGTCCTACAAATTTAATGGTAGATTTGAAAAACGTTTGACAAGAGTGAGAAGAATAGCATGTCTCTTAATGATGTGGCACTATGTATACTATAAATTATGAGAAATTATTGGTGTAAATAATTTTTCCATATGTTCAAGTTTGGAGGAAATTTTCTAGTTATTTTTAGGGGTATTTTTGTCCCTTCAAAAAGTGAAAAGAGAAAATTACCCTTTCAATATAATTAATTAGATATTATCCTATTCAAATGAACTTGAGATGATCATGTTCTCTTAGGTTAGTAGAATGACAATAAATGACTGTTAAAATATTAAATAAAATATGTGAGAGATGACACTTGACACTCATTGAAGTATTCTTTATTTTTTAACCGTCTTTTAACATTTCCATAGTGAATGGATCAATCCACCATTGAATTTGTGTGGGATCCACATGAGTCCACAAATCTAATGGTTGATATATTGAATTTGTAGGAGACGTGAATCATTCTTCTAAATTAAATAGTATTTAACATGTTGGACCTTTCTTAAGGGAGAATTTAAACCCACATGTGAGGGATAAGTGGCCGGTGAACAAAATCTAATTTACACTATAACATTGGTCATCTTCATTTCAGTTTAAATAGGGAGGATAAAATTGTTCAGCTCATTTTAATTTAGAAGTCATAGAGTCCTAATTTAATAACTATTTTTTCTATAAATCAACAATTATTCTAAAAGTTTAAAATTGAAAAAAAAAAAAAAATCATTTAATTTAATGTTATAACAATTTTTGTTGAGCAATGCTATATGCCACACCACTATCTCATTATACTACCAATCTACCATAAGATCAATAGTAAACTAACAATGCCATGTTAGCATAGTAAATAGTGGGAGAATAGTGTATCATATATATAGCAATGCCGTTGCTCATTTTTGGATTGTATAGACTAATTGAGGTCCCTCTTATCCCAAAAACGTTCTATGAATAATTTATAAGTAATGCTACACACTTACTTTTACTTTCTGACATGACTTTTAAAATAACCATTGGATTTATGATAATTCATTATTGGATTTAAATTCAATGATAATTTTAAAAACCATGTCGGAAAGTATGAGCGTGAAAATATGGAAGTGGGAGCATATATAACATTATTCCAATTTCTAGCCCCCCGAACACGTTATCTGTATCATTTAGTTTTCATTTTCTGTCAAGAAAGAGAGAGAGAAATCTATAGTGTGTGTATATATATATATATATATATATATATATATATATATATATATATATAGCATTGGTACAACACAAGGAGGCATACATTGATGAATGTAGAAGCATCACCTTGAAGTTGATTGGGACATGTCTACAAATATGTTTAATTATGAGATAAAAATCCATAAATGGTTTAAAAGAAGACCAAATTGATCCACATAAAAGGGAATTCCAGAGGATTTAAATCAAACGAGCTGCCTATGTGAAGAAGCAGCTCCCATGGACAAAGTTGCAAGGCTGTTGGCTTCTACTTCTTCCTTGGGTCTAAGTTGCTCTATAAGTAATGCTAAAGATGCTTCTTCCTCGTCCCTAGCCTCGTATGTAAATGGATATGGGCTGTTGCTGTTGGAGCTGTGATTTGTACAATGTTGTCTGTATGAGTGCTCCTGTTCTACTGCTCTTTCAACCTTTTCAATGGAGACATACTGCCCCTCGCATGAATAAAATGCACTTGTTAAATGTTAAGTAAGTTTAGTTCCGTGGCATATGATGAAATGAATCTTGCAAATATATAGCTCCAACAGAATAGATATATATATGCCTTACTAAATAAGAAGATAAGATTGGTTCGGGATTGAATCGCTGGCAATTCGGACAGGTTACCTCAAATCCCGAGCTGTTTGGAGTAAAACAGTCTAACATATGCCCTCTATGTTGGGACTACTTGTCGGACTGAATTGTAAGCAATCCATACATGACACGAGTCCGCAATCCATTTTAATATTGCATCAATAATGGCTATAACAAAATAGGCAATTCATATTTTTGGCAATTTTGCAGCAAATGTAAAAGAGTTCATATGAGTCCAATAGCTTGAACAAGTCTCGAGCAACCCACTCACTTATTGGGATAGATAGTCTCGTAAAGCTCTCTTATATTTATTATCTAAACTGTAAACATTTTTTTTTTTTATTAAAAAAAAAAAAAAAGCTAAAAACCAAAAACCCAAATCCCAATGGAAACAAGCAAAAGCACCACTTGTATCGTATGAACTATGAAAGAGAAATGCCAGGAAACTTTTTGGTCACCCAGTTTGTAGTAGTCTTAACCAAAAAGCTGCAGTGCTCGTGCGACACACGTGCTTAGTCCTATCTGTCTATTTAAATAGCAATTCTATAACCGACACATCATCTCCTTCGTGTCCCCATTATCTCACATATTTTGTCCATATTAGCACCTTCCCCCTTTGTCTGTTTCCCTTCACTTACTTCCAAGGGATACCGTCTCACATAAAGAAAAGGTTCAAGGCCATTATAATCAGCAAAAATTACAAGTTCTTATTTTCCATTTTTAATCCAACTTTAATATTCAAACAACTTGTGTAATAAGGAAGAAAACTCACGAGATTCTTGCATTCATCCTCGTAAAGGGCAATGGAATCTCCAATCACCAGACCATTTTGCTTTACAAAATCCACTGTAATTTGGAAAAACATTTGTGAACATACTACTGTGTTTAAGGAAATGTTTAAGGAAGTTAAAAATAGAAAATTGGCAAGTGGGTTTACCTGCATTTTCAAGAACATACATTCTGCTCTTATTATTTGACCAATACCTGTAGAAATCAAACACCCTTAAATAGGCAAAACTGTTGGTCTAAATATGTATAGCATTTAGGGATGGAGATAGGGTGCGGGCGACTCATGTGAGAGGACATTCAGGCCTTATTTTGTTCGGACAATTCGAACAAAATGGGCTTCTGAGTGTTGTCTCACATGAACCATTGAATAAAGGAAAAAAAGAAAAAGAAAAAGAGAATCAAATGGTTGGACAGCATATATATTACTCACTTGTATTTCATGCCCCACTGTTTGTTAGAAAACACATCTCGGATCACAATTTGGATCCCATCTTTATCAGAGAGGATTGGAAGATTTTCCTCTGCTTCTCTCTGTGATTAAGTTGATGATGATTAGGATTAACCAAAGATTACATTAGATCACCTTGGAATCAGAGACTAAAACTGAAAATTGAGAGGAAAATATCAATTACCTAATTTCCAAGGAAATGATAGTTATCCTTACTAAGTACCATTTGAAAGATCATTAATAAATATTACAAAGAAGAAGGGCAATTATTTCTTTTTTCCCTTTCTTTATGTTTTGTGCAAAGATCGAAAAGTCAGGGAGGAATTAGCTATTGGGCAGTCAAGATCACAATCATATGAAGGATAGTGGTTGGCTCTTTTACTTATTTTCCCTTTTTCTCAACTTTTCCTACAAGCACAAAGAATGGACAGAAAACAACATAAAACCAAACAAACAGGCAAGATTTCTGCACAAAATTTACCTTTGGAAGGACAATCCTTCCCAAAGACCCAACATCACTATTCTTCAACTCTTTCTTAAGCAAAACTCTAAGCCTCTGTTCCAAAACAGGACAACCCGTGTGATATGTGACAAAGAAAAGCAAAATCTGAGAAACCCAAGTTGAGAATTCAGAATTCACACAAGCCCACCTTCTTATCCGGCGTGCAGAACGTGTAGGGATCTCCGTTGACAACATTGTTGCTGTTCTGAACATCAGCCTGTTCCCGTGTATTCACCTGAGTTAATGAGGAAGAAGCCCAAGAAGCAGAGTAACTCTGCTTCAAGGTGAGGCTCCTCTGGCGTGCGATTTTGCGTTTAATCCTCGCGATCTTGGTCGTCCAAGCATCCACAAGCCTTCTCTCTTGCTCTTTTGATAGCAAATGAGGTTGCGGATTCACGCCAATTACGACAGGATACGCCAAACACTGACCAGATTGGTCTAGAGGAAATGCGTAGGGGAGTGGTGGAAAATAGTACTGAGAGGATGAAGCAAAGCCGGTGGTGGTGGTAGTGGTGGTGGTGGTGGTGGTGGTTGTTGTTGTTGTTGTTGTATCGGTGGTGGGAGTAATGGGTGTGAAAAAGTTGTCCATTATGAGAATGAATGAAAGAGTGATGAATGAGGAACAGGGTGGGTGTTTGTTTCTTGTGAAACCAAATATGGTAATGTGAAGGGGAGTGAAGATGCTGCCAGTGAAGAAAGCACAGGTGTTGGAAAAGCGAGAGAAAACGCGTCAAGAGATGGAGTTGGGTGGGTGAAGAGAAGGGGAGAGGAAGAGCGTGCTGATGGGGCGGAGTGGGCGACAGGTGGCCGGAGAGTGGTGGTTTTGGGATACCCATCTGACCACTGAGAAAGAGAGAGAGAGAGAGAGTGAGAGAGAAGGCAGAGAGGTTGTCTTCAAACTTGACGCTCCCACTTTTGCTTTAAATGTGGCAGACTAATTGGGCATATCCTAATCCTGCACAGAACACCACAGCTAGCTACCATGCATTCATGGCGCCTGCTTTGTCAAAACAAACCACACCCATCTTCCCTCACTCACACTTTCTGTTTGGAAAGCCAGCTGCATCCCAATCAAAGCGCCATACGTGGTGGGTAATCAACTTGGTCACTTGGTTTTTTTTTCAGTCTGATCAGTTTTAAAGAGATTATTACAGAAAAAAAAAAAGAATAAGAAGGGCATCTCATCTCGCTCTTGCCCATTGCTTCATGAAAACCCACCACCGCTTCGTATTTATATCATTCGACGCATGCAGCCGCGCGGCTCCAGAGAAATGAAAACGTTGACAAAGATGAAGTGTTGGCCGGAAGAAAATGAAAATGGCCCAAGGCAAAAAGCCTTCTCGCTTAGAACAGAATATTCTAAAATTATAGATAATAATATTCTATAAGACAAAAATTGTACTTAGAAAAGAATGATTTTTTTAAAGGCTTTAATATAGTAAAAAAAATAATAAATAATATCTGATTAAGCCCCAATTAATAATTGCAAGGTAAAACTATCTCTTGGGGACATATTAAATGTTCTTGAATCAAGTGATAAGTCATTCTATATTTAATAAGTAGTAAAATAAATAAATAAATAAATAATAAAAAAAAAGTTGTAAAAGAAAGTGTTTGATTGACATATTAAATTATATAAAAATATTTGATTCTTTTTTAAATGTATCACTTATACATGTTACAGTTGCTTATGAAGAAATAATTTTTTTCAAAATTAAATTTGATAAAATCCTATCTAAGATCGACAATATCACAAAAAAAAAAAAAATGGAATATTCATATTATCAATTGAAAATGAAATATTGGAAAACTTGATTATAAAAACTTAATTAGTAATTATGCATCATAAAAAGTAAGAATAATGGTTTTTAAATAAAAAAGTATAATATAAATGTTAAAATAAATATAAAATAATTAATATTTAAATATAAAAAAAATTGCTCCACTTAAACTTATTGCCTTAGGCCCCAAAATCTATCGAGTCGGCTTGTGTGCGATGGAAATTATTGGGCATTGGTACTGGGGAAGAAATTGGTCAATGAAAATGGGCCAAAAATCCTTCTTGCTTAGAAAAGAATATTCTAAAATTATTGCCTTCAACATGTCAAAGTGTTAAATTATAATGTTTTTCTAGTTGGAAATAATTCAATGAGCATGGATACTTCCTCACCATTGATCTTACTGAGATCTCAATTTACCTAATTTTGACAACAAACCTTTATTTGATGTTTCTATCGAAGGCTCTCAAAAATGTTATTAGCTGAAACCCTTGTGTTCATTCCAAATCACGACCTATGCATATTATACAATACACAAACGACCAGATAAGATTTACCAAAGCATTTTGTCTTTTGATTTAGCATAAATTATTAAATTTATGAAAAGATTTCAACAACATAAATATATGCAGTTTCTTGATCATTTTTCACTAGAGTCAACATTCATCAATAACACACCAACATAGTATCATAGCCTTATGAAATAGTGCATACATATATATTATATAGGTTGCTTTGTACTTGCAGTCATGCAAGTATTTAGATATTAGATTATTTAAGATTTAAGTTAATTTTATATAATTAACTCAAATGATAAAATGATTAGTACGGGATTTATGAAAAGATAAACAATCATGATATTTACTTTATATAATAAAATGAATAAGTTAATTTGAGCAGCTCATGAAAAAGTTCAAATTTGTTAAAAAAAAATATATATATATATATATATGCCAAGCTTGAATATTCAATATTCAGTTCCACTCAGCTCAAATATAGTAATTAATGTGTTACTTTGTTTGTAGGAGGGCTCCGACATTGGTCCCTTTATTTAAGAGAATACATGTTGCTTTTTGATTGGATATGATGTGGCAACACCATTAGAAAATTAACTGAGGGTGGACATAATGATTTATTTGACAACAATTAAAACCTTAAGGAATAAATTGACAAAATTGAAACCATAAAAAATGATTTGATAAAAGGCTATACCTCAAGGACCTCATGAGTTAAGAGTCCCTCAAGGCCTCAACCCACAAATCTAGGAATTAAGATCCTTTCCAGTTTAATAATATCCAGTTAGTTATATTGGAATAGTATTTTTGTTCCATCAAAAAGTGAAAAGAAAAAAATACATTTTTAATATAACTAACTAGAGAGGATCCTCTCCAAAAGCTAGAGTTACACACGCTAAACAACACTAGGGGTGTTAAAAATAAAAAAAAAAAAAAAAAAAAAAAAACTGGGTACCAACCAGTAACCGGCAAACCAGTTGGAAAAAACCGGTAATTGGGTACCCGGTACCGGTTCCAGTTTTTGGCACCTGCTTATAACCGGATAACCAGGTATATATATAAAATAATTTTTTTAAAAAAAATTTAATTTTTTTAGGGCATTTTTAAACATTGAATTTTTATGGCATTTGTAAACATTGGATTTTAAGGGCATTTTTAAACAATGAAGTTTTAGGACATTTTTAAAAGATTGAATTTTTATTTTTTTAGGCCCAAAAAGCCAAAAACAATTATTTTTTTAGGATTTTTTTTGAGGTTTTTTTTGTTTTTTTAACAATCATAACAAAGCCCAACTTATTGGGACAAAAATGCTAATTGTGTTTTTAAAAAAATGGGTAAAAAAATTGTTAAATTAAGCACAAAAATTAGACTTTATATCTTAAATAAGCTCAAAAATTAGGCCTAATACTTAAAATAAGCCTAAAACGATTTTTTTTTTTAATTAAAAAACAGTTATCCGGTCCGGATAACCGGTACCAACCGGAACCGACCGATTATTATATAACCGGACAACCAGGTAACCAGTTCCGGTTCCCAATTTTGGCCAATAATCAGAAACACGAACCGAGTTAACACCCTTACTAAACACGTATTCATTGAAAGCTCTCCCCTCTCCCCTTTTGTCCTCATTAGCACCTTCCATTTGTCTTTTTCCCTTTTATTATTATTATTATTATTATTTTGTCTTTTTCCCTTTACTTCCAATATATCGATATCATAATAGAAAATGTCAAAGGCAGCTAAACTAAAATATTTTCCCATTCCACTTCTAAAATCAGAATTTAATCTTTAGTAAATTAATGTATAATAAGGAAGAAAAAGGCACGAGATTCGTCCCCTCGTCCTCGTAAAGAGTAATAGAATCTCCAGTCTCCAGTCCATTCTGTAATATGAAGTCCACTGTTACATTGACATGGTTTGGAAAGGCAAAACTGTTTGATTTAAATATATTTAGCATCTTAAAGCATGATAGAAAGAATCACAAGAGAAAGTGCAAAAGAATTGCAACCCATAAAAGAATTGTGATATTCACCATATTGAAAACATATACAAGAGATGAATATTTAAACCATAAGTGAGTGATAAGTTTCTTTTATAATTGACTTGTCTTGTAAGGTATGATTGAGCTTTCCATGTGCATGCGATTTTCTCCCCATTAATGGTGAGATGATTGTGTTTTCTTAGTGGTGAGTTGACTTGACCCGACATCTTTTAGCGTTTTCTTCATAAATCAGTGGATTCGAGAGTTCGCTCAACACTCGATCGACTCTCAGTCGAGCGATGTCTTCCCGGTGATGAGAACCCGAGAGTTGGATTGATTCTCGATCGATCAATGTCTTCACAATGATGAGGACCCAATAGATCGATTGATACACGATCAACTCTCAATCGATCAATGTCTTGGGGGTGAAAACCCGAGAGTTCAATCAATGTACAATCGACTCTCTATCGAAGGATGTATTTAGAATCTGAACTTGAACGTTCTAACTGTTGTCAAACGAATACTTATTTGTACTTCACTCTCCATTCTTGGTTAGGGAGGATTTTCTTCTGCCGCCTTCTGTTGTCAAGTTAATGATTAAAATGGAAGATCTGAGCACAGAAAACCTCACCTTTGGAAGTATAACCCTGAAAGCCCTAATTAATATCACTTTTCTTCAACTCCTTCATCACCAAAATTCTGTGTGTCTGTACCCAAAATCCAAAATTTTAGCCATCAAAAGACACAACAGAAAAGAGAAACCACAGAATACAAAACATTATCAGATAAACTCATATTCAGATCAAGAACCCACTTTCTTATCAGGTGAAGAGAACATGTTGAAGGAGCCTCAGAAGGCGAGTTTCTCTCAAACTGAGACTCCTTTGGCATGCCATCTTGCGCTTAATCCTCACAACCCCTTGGTCACACATGCATTAACGTACAAATTAACCTTCTTTGTTGCTCTTCGGATAACACACGTGGTTGCGAGTTTGGCATGCCAAGTACAACCCGATTTCACTGAAACCAGAAAGGGTACAAGCATGGGAATCACAAGCCTGCATGTGGTGACATGAGGTTGATGTAGCCGAATAGTTGAAGAGGAGCTCAATGGTCCATAAGTTGATAACTCTGAGTTCTGAGGATAACCCATGTTTTGTTGCGGAAGGAATGGGTGTGTAGAAGTTCTCCATTATCAGAATGAACACAGAGCAGCGACGCTGGTGTTTTGGATATGTGAGGCTTAGTGTGTTTGTTTCTAACAAGTACAGAACGGTCGGCCTGATAATGTCATGGAGGTTAGTTATTGCCTCTGGTGAGAACATAGGTGCGGTACAAGTGAGAGAAACGTGTCAAGGTTGCAGATGGGTTGGGAAAAAGATGGGAGGCATACAAAGGTGGGCCGAAGGGCTAGAGTGAGCATCTCCCAAGTAAGAGAGAGACCTCTCTATCTTCTACGGTAGCCCATGGCAGAACACCAACCATGGCCAATCCATGCATTAACTCATGGCCCAATGTGGAACCATGCACATCTCTCTCTTGCTCAAAATTGCTCACTCTCACTCATGCCTTCTGTCCCCATAGCCAGCATCCCAAGGGCTATGTGGTTGGATGGTTGGGTTTTGGTTTTAATTGTAAAAGAAAAAAAAAGGTTAGAGCAGTGCTAATTCCAGAGATGATTTTCGTTGGAACAGCTGATGAAGCACTAACCTAACTCTTTCTTAAGTTTTGTTTACTTTTTTTTTCTTTAGTTTAGTTTTATTTTCTAAAGTAAAATGTTTGTCGTTGGGGTTGGGGTTTGGTTTGGGTGGTTGTGTGGCGTTTTCTTGCGTTGTGGGATATTATACATTTTGTAGTTTAAAGGTTTTAAAATTAGGTTTATGTAATGTTTGGGATGTGGGTAAGATTGAAATAATGTTTGGAATGTGAGTAAAAAAGAGCTGTTGAAATTGACGAACTTGATGATATTTGAGCTCCAATGATCACCGTTTTGGTTTGAACCACCTCATGGTGGTGATTCACTCTTGGACGACTTTGCCATAGTGATGCCATGTCTGGCTTGCTTCTCATCTCTTTGGCAATACCATGTTGATCAAATCCCCCCTCATGCCCATCCTGCATGAAACAAGTTTCTTCAATTAATTCTTCGGGTTGAAGCAGAAAACAATGCACAAAACCACACTCCAGGTCTCTTAACAATAAAATATCACTATTAGGGAACAGAGGATTGAAAATTAAAATGTTCACCATGGAGAAACCTATACATGCAGAACCAACTGTGCTGTTACTAGGGAGAAGCTTGAATGGGAATTTTGGAGCAAAAGAATCAACTAAATTGCATGCTCAGATACTGTAAGGTCAGCTTAAATACTGTAAGGTCAGCTTAAATGCTTGTTCTCAGTTCCTTCATATTATTTCTAACAATGGAGGAAGTGGACTAGGAGTCACTCTTCCATGAACTAGCTACTAACAGGCTAATAAGGCAATAAAACTGCTCACTAATCAAGAGAAACACAGAACACATAACAATCATTTTTGGCTTCGAGCAATGACCCAATTTATCATTTTTCTTGCAACGAAAAAGCCAGAGAGCATAGCAGTAAGGTCATGTAAAAGTTGTCAATTCCCACTTTCAAGTTTCAAATCCAGAATCCCCACAAGGAAAACTTGTTTTGATGGAAATCTATAATAGTAAATTACACAGGTCTCTTCTTGGCCGCAGCTATAACGCAGCATTTTGGAGGCTTACTGCATTCTTACAATGCGTGCACCCATCTAGTTGCAATAAATGAAATATTTAAGATAACATGAAGCATGTTTTAATATTTTAAAATATCGTATTTATTCATCCTCCCATGTCAATTCCAAAGATGGTAGAAAGCAGAATAACAGATACCCATAAATTGTAATCAATCAGCGTTAACTAATTTGCTAACATCATAACTCAAAAGATTCTCCTGTAATTATAGGATAATTAGCTCGTGATTGGTATTCCTTTGAGGAAGAGTATAGTTGGCCCCAACATGATCTCAACATGACCCTGCTGATGAAGTGCCATTACATCTACCGGAAAGGTGCAATTTTGTCCCTAAAGTTTAGAAACTTATTTATCCACATGATTTAGAGGCATAGACTAAATTTTCCCGAGGAAGAAACCAATCATGTTATCCATATGTAAGTAATAATTTCTGGAAATAATAAAGGTGCCACTAGTTTGGCTGTTAAAAAATATAGGGCGACATACTTCCAATCTTTTATAGATACTTTGCTTCCTCACAAAATTTAATGCTGCTTCTGCGGAAAATTATTTTTTACTGCAAAATCAACATAAATACCATAACAGGTAGCAAAACATTTCATGCAGATGACAGAATTCCTAGTTACGTTTAAAACAATATCAGATTCTAACAAAGGTCAGTTATGAACCAAGCTATTAAAGAGAAAAATAAGAAGACATGTTACAATCTTCTTAAAAAGCAAGAACGAGACAAGATATAAGTTCCAAACCATGCCTTTGTGTTTGGTTAAAAGATCATGGCTACAGCCTGTAGCCTACAGCAGTAAAGAGGCTGAAGGACATGGCCAATCTGCAAGTAGAGTTTTTTTTTTTTTTTTATCTACGTATGTTGTTGTAAACTTGTATATCTATCCATCAATTGCATACCTCTGAAACAAGATTAAGCGGACAACACAAACCAAAAATAAAATAAAACATATATATGGTTGGTAAAATCACAGATCTGGCATATATTTTTGCTTCAAAACTATGAGTTTATGTGCGTGTAAAGCCATATAGAGTCTTACCAATAATTACAGACATCTCGTTTCTTAAAACAATAATAGATACTGACCAAGAAAGAAAGAACATAAAAGGCAAATATAGACCAACCATAAGATTGGCTGGACATAATTTTGCATGACAATCAACAGCAACAACAACAATGACAGATATTATTGTCTTAAACTGATGATCAAATCATTAGGATTATAATCATGCAATGACATTGTGAATTATATCTTCTGTTGGGCAATTAATAAGAACACAAGTTTCTCAGAAGAACAGCTTTGCTGGAAAATTAGAGACACGCTATACTGAAAAATTATTGGAGCATAGACAATACATTAACCGGTGGTGAAAATAAAAAGCACAATAACATGAATCCGCTGCACAATATTTAAACATTGCAACCAGCTCAGTAAGGAAATCAAGCATATAATTACCTCGACAATGAAAAGTAAGGAAGTAATTCAATTTTCTGCTTAATTCTAATAATGACTCTTAATTAGAGTAAAACCTTATCAGAAGACATAGTAACATGTTGTACCAATGGCTAGTACTTACAAAGCAAGGTGAGGATTCTCTCTTTACAGCATTCTGATAAGGAAAATTTTCCATGCATGCCAATAAGCTACTGTTATGAAATCACTGACTTTCTATATTGAAACTTCAAGTATTTCTAGGATCCTTTCAAAAGAAAAGAGGAAAGAAGAACTTCAGAACTAAGCTCTGATGGATAGATTTGTGAATAGACCGCGGGACAACTCAACTTTATATAGAAGAGGAATGCAAAGCTGCATGTAACCAACAATGCCAAGGTGATAACACCTGCCCTTGACGGTTATATAGGTGTCAAATCGAAAATGTAACACTAAACCTTTTTTGCATGGTGGCCCAAACTTCGCTCTAAACGACAAAGAAGATAAGGTGGAATCAATTCATCACTCGGTTCCGTTTTTTCGGGTTTGTTTTATTAGTATTTAAAAATGAAACTACAATGCAATTGCCTGCCATCCAGTTGGCTGTCATTGGCTTGAGAAAGAAAAACCTGAATGCCTCAACCTCAGAGAGAGACAGAGAGACGTTACCATTATTGTAAGGGGTGTGCTATTTGTCATACCCCCATTTTGGTAGTGATATCTGTAGTGTTTGGCTTTAAAGTTGATCATTATTCTGTTTGGTAATCTAGATTGTTATAACTTGGGGTCTAAAATGAATTTTTCACTTGTGTTCTTTTGTAAGGAATTGATTGTTTAGTTGTTCATTTTTCTGTTGCTTCTCTCAAAAGTATAGTTCATTATGCATACTTGCTCAAAACTTCACCATTGTTATGGAAAAGGATCAACCATGACAGGTCCAAGCCTTACTAAATTCTATTTAACGAGTGTTTAAGATTATTTTTTGGGTTTCTAAGGGCTGTTTGATTAATTTTTAGTCCTGGTTAACTAAAGAATGTTAAAAATATTGATCACAAAGATACTAAAGATAAAAGCAAGAAGATGATAATTATGTGTTGGTTATCGGTGATTGAAGAAGAAGAAAGAAACCTAAGCAAATCCTTTCCCAAGTAAATATTTGAGCTTACAGTTCTGATCAATTTGATGTTTTATTCACTTGAGAAAAAAGTAATAATAATAATAATAATAATAATACTTTTTTCTCAAAAAAGTCATTCAACTCAGAATTGTATTAATAATTTGTGAAAAACCCAAGTTTGAAACACATAGCCTGATCAAGCTATATCACTTGACGTTGTCCTAAAAGCATAAGGCAGGTTTACCTGAATAATCCACTTCCACCTTTAATAACAACCATCATGATAAAATATGAAAAAAAACCACAAAGAAAGAACCATGCTCATCTGGCGGTACCATTTAGATCACAATAAATCAGAAGCTATTGTTTTTTGTTCAGAATAATGATTCTGGCCCTGGATCAAGTTCTTGAAAAACACAAGATCTAATTTTAGATAAGTATCATAATCTGCAAGGTAAAATAGCCATCAACTTTTCTATTCTAGGTATTGAGTCCATATGGTAAAGAAAAAGTAGCTCTAATACATTCCCAGAATTAATGAATGGACCATTAACCACTTATAATGCTGTAGATTGAAATTGACAGAATTCTCAGACAATCATTTTCAAGATCAATTGACAGACTTCTTAGACAAACCTTTCAAGATCAATTCACAACAAGGTTCAATAAACTGAAACCTTGACAGTACATATTGGACCTCACAATGACTTTGGCGAGTGATTATACTTTGGTGTCAAATACCAAAGGTGCAAGATCTTGGATTTCAATATTCATATATATATATATATATATATATATATATATATATATATATATATATATATATTTATTTTGGATAACAAAAGGGCAAATCTTCTATGGGCCGGGTTAGATATCAAAGTCTCCTGAAACAAAAAAGAAAATGAAACTCATCCAAGCAAAAGGGAGCATATAGAAACATAGAAAACTTAGTTATTACGAGATCAAATGGAGAGTACTTTTAAGTTGTCAGAGACTATCCTACAGGCTTTAAGGCATAATTCCTGCAGACAATCTACCACCCTTCCTCCTTCCTTCAGCAAGCAGCTAAATCCTATAATAATTTCAAGATGACCAATAATCATAACATGACCAGGGCAAGGTATCAATACATTATATCTCTTCAAACATAGCTGCATAAGAAATGATCGAGAACATAAGTCATTCCTACAAAAAAAAAAAAAAATGGTGAAGAAAGATACAATTTGTGAACGGGTGGTGTAACCACGATTCTTAAATTTCTATATTCAGAAGTTCATTAATATTAGTGTCATAATTTCCATCCATATCCAGTTAATAGATGACAGGTGGAGTCTTGGGGATTCTCAGAATATATAATTAGTGATAGATAAGCTCTTCCCTTGATACTTTGTTAATTTATTTGTAGTTTAGACTGCTATGTGAGACCTTAGTTGTTGCTGCAGGTTCCCTCTGACGGCTCTTCCTGTCCCTTTGTATTCTTTGAGTTTTTCAATGAATTCTCGTATATTCGTTGAAAAAAAAAAAATCTGAATATAGTAGCTTAAATGTTGGTCATAATTACTTCGAAATACCAAAGCAACCAATTGCATAAAACTTGTAATAAGAAATTATGCATTTCAACTGAAATGGAGAGGAGCCGGTCAAGATTTTATTTCACAAATTCAATGGTGTACATGATGCCACGTGATGAATACGTTACATCATTTAAAAATTTTAAATGACATGCATCATGTACACCTGTAACAAAATAAAATCTTGACCATGAGATGGTGTGAAATGGAGAGAATCCTTGTCCTAAACTTCACATTTCTCTGTTCTACAACAGTGTATATTGATATAAATCTTTAAGACTCTGAAACAGGAAAGAAACATAACTATAGAGGCAACAACAATGTGAATTAATCCAAGAAAGGAATAGCTAACATCTACAAATATAATTAATACATTTCAATTAAATACCACTGACTGTGAAACAGGAAACAAAATGCTTCATTGATATATATATATATATATATATATATATATATATATATATTTCTGTGTCACTTTTAAGAAGGTAACCCTTATACAGATTTGCTAAGGTGGGTTTATATATAGATTTTAAAGCGAAACCAAAGCTTAAATCTTGCAATAACCAACAGACATAATGAACCCATTTGAAAAGCAGCTAACAACATCTTAACTGAGCCAAAATCTCTTGGGATATCATTAAAGACTAGAAGAGGAATACCCAGATACCTTTTTCATCATTTGGGCATTGATAAAGATGGATTAGTACAACTAATAGTAGCTAATGCACTAATTAGGTTACCCTCCACTGAATAGATTGCATTCTATACAAGCATGTTATTGTTATGTGTGAAAACTCACGACGATGTTGATAATCGAACTTGGTTTAGTGGAAAATAAAGGTGCAAATTGTTACCTGAAAAGGCTCACCAACTGCAATTCCTTTTAACTTTCACAGTGGCGTTGCTCCTCTCTTCGGCATTTTGCGTAAAATGAAATGTCGGAGTAAGGCCAACGGAGTGACGGACCCCCACTGAGAACAAGACACCACCCTTTGCCTATAAAATAATTTCAAGCGGTTGAAATTTTGGGCCTTGAACTAACTGTATAAAAATGTTTCAAAAGCCCAATTCCATAAAACGACTATGGGCCGTAAGGGCCCACAACGCACATAGGATTGAATAACGAAGCTTCATGGAATCATGGCTTGATTCAAAGACAAGTCCTCATAAACGATTCCTTGAACAATTTTTTTTTCATTTAATTTTGAAAGATAAAGGAGTCGATTATGTGATAATTTTTCTAAACTTGATCGAATTATTTTGCTCTTAAGACATTAAAAGTAATTAAATCCGACCCGACATGAGTTCAATCAAGATAAATTGAATCATTTAAGCTCACTTCAAACATTTTTAAGATAAATAAAACATAAAATCCTATTACTCCACTCAAGTACTAGTTTACAAATTGCAACCATTGTTAGTTTGATTCATTTATGTGGAAATGTCGAGATTAGATGTGATATACTAGATTTGATTATATAGATGGAATTAAAACAGATGGTATTAATTGAAATTTTGGAGAATTAAACACGTTAAGAAAGATTCGAGGTCAACTGCTTATGTCTTAGCTAGAGATGCTGTTAAATATGTCATAGATATAATTTGAGTTAAAAAAAATATTGTAAGTTGTAATCAAGGAATAACTTGTTTTGCTTCTATTTGATTCTTATTTTAACAATAAAAAATATAATTTATTTCAAAAAAAATAAATAATAATAATAATAATAATAATAATAGATGTAGTTAATACTTGTCCACATATAACAAACAGATTATCCTTAGATATTATAAGAAATAATTACATTAGTTTGTAATATAAATAATTAAAGGGTGAGGGGTTCTTTATATTTTGGGAAAAATTTATTTCGGCCCCTTGAACTTCCACCCGATTTTACAAATTCCCTGAACTTTCAAATCTCTCATTTTAGACCCCTGAACTTTTAATTACTCTCAATTAGAACCCTTTTATTAATTTTGGCCGTTAAAAATACAAAAAAAATACTAAAATGTCCTTAATTTTTATTTATTTTTAAATAAAAAAACGTTTTAGAAGTTGAAATTTTATACAAAAGTCAAGAGTATAAGCGTCATGTAACGTTTGAAATTTGACGGAGTTGTCTACATTGACAGTAATTGAAAGTTAAAGGGTTCAAAATAAGAAATTTAAAAGTTTAAAAAGAGTTTATAAAATCAAGTAAAAATTCAGTAAGCAAAGGTCAACTTTCCCCTTTTATATATATATATATATATATATATATATATATATATTTTAGCAGTTTCCCAACTTTTATCCATTGCATCATAAAAAATTAAAAATTAAAAAATTATCCGTTGGAAACATGCACCTACGCATGTGTTGACCGCCTAAACGACAGAGAAACAAAAGAATACAACACGTGGCATCAAGTAACCGATGTGTCAATCTTGTAGGCTGCCACCTTATTCTCCTCGAACACCTTATAACATGAATTACCTGAAAGCGGTGAAACCAAACCGATCGAAGCAAAAGAACACACACACGTACACGTACGGGTAACCATGGCAGCTATGTCGATGACAAGAAACGCCATCTTCAACCTCTCAAAGGCCTTCCCTAACACCCCTTCACTCTCTCTCAGATCTTCTTCCCGCAAAGTCTCAAGGGTCTGCTTCACCCACGCCTCAAAATATTCAGAGGTTATAAAAAAACACACACATTTTGACATTTCTTTGAGTTTGACACGCCATGACGATTCTGTTTTTTTTTTTTTTTTCATTTTTTTTTTTTTGAATTTCAGGGCCGAAATGCCTCTGAAGGAATGAGAGACGACTCGAGGCACGAGCACAGGGAGGTGCCGGTGACCGATGAAGCGAAAGAAGCCATGAAGGAAGGCGCGGAGAGGACGAAAGAGTACGCCTACGACGCCAAGGAGAATACCAAAGGCGCGGCGAGGTCGGCTGCTGATAAGGCCGGTGAAGGGGCGACGAGAGCGGCGGAGACGGCGGAAGATGTGAAGGAGAAGACGGAAGACGTGGCCGGGTCAGTGGCCGGCAAGGCGAAGGAGGGGACGCATAAGGCGGCGGAGACGGTGCAGAATATTGGAGAGAAAGCCAAGCAGACGGTGAAGGATGCTTGGGGCGACGCCAAGGAGACGACGCAGAAGATCAAGGAGACTGTGGTTGGGAAGGATGAAGATCATGATGATGATGATGATGCGGGGGGGAAGACCATGGACGAGGATGTCGTGGAGTTAAGGCGGCGTGCTGGAAATCCCAACAAGAAAACGTATTAAAGGGGTTTAATTTTTGCTTTTGTTGTATTTTAAGAACTCGAATAATTGCCCCTAAGAAATAGCTCAATCGGCTGAGACCACACTTAATGAACTAAAGGTCACTAGTTCGAATACTCCTCCTCCTCTTGTGCAGAAATGTCAAAGAAAAAAACGAACTCGAATAATTGAGAAAAACTTGTTTGATCTTCTGGGTGTTAATGGTGTTTGTGCTGTAACCTTTGTTTTGGATTATAGTTATATAATAACCGAAAGTAAATTTTATTACTTAATCACTACTTTAACACTTTACTCAATCACTATTTAACACTCTCTCTAACGTCCGGATTTAGTTCCTAAGAGGTAACTCAATCAATTGGGACCACGTCTAATGAAGCGGAGGTCACTAATTCGAATCCTCCTCTCTTTTTTGTGCTCTCTAAAAAAAGTGCTTGAAATTAACGGAGTTGAAATTCAATCCCAGAACTTAATATTAGGTTAAATTTCATGACTTAATATTATTTTAAATTATTAATTATTTCAAAAGTTACTAAATTACCGGGTCTCAATTTAATTAGGAAAAAAAAAATGGTTTCAATTAGGCCAGCCCATATTGGGCCCATGGGGCTTGAGTCCACATAATATTTGCACGAAAATGGATTTCAGATGCTCCCAGTGTTGGTAGGTTCAATTCTCTTTTCTTTTTCTTTTTTTACTCATTATGGCATAAAGAATAAAGATGAGAGAGGAGATTAAAAAATCAGAACATATTACTACAGTAAACACTAATAATAATCAACTCCATTTTACTTGGTCTATTATAAAAGCCTAGCTATTGAAGGCCAAGCAGTTGCAACGTGTAACTGGCGGACTGGGCCCTCCTGGCCTGTCACTCACAGTGGTGTACCCGCGGCCAAAACATAAAACGAGGGGGGAGGGGGTGGGGGGACAGGTAGCTGCCGATGCGCCATTTTCACGAACCAAATCCATCATTCAAATGGCAGGAAAGGACCGTGATACGGAACTATCACAGCCCACTACCAAACCATCTTTTTTATGTATGAGCTTGGGGTTTTGGTCCACACATCACAGACAATCCCTACCAAAGGACCACGTTCTGTCTAAAGCCTAAAGGGTAAAATGGGGTCGAGGGCGCATGGAGGACGATCCACCGTAGCTACACAATATAACTCGTCCCCACAATTGGAATACCGAACAGAACGCTAGCGTTTGTCCACAAAGTGGTGACTGTGGAAGCAGTTGTAACCCCTAAACGGACGCCAGCGTCACCTCCCACCATCTCTGTCTGCTGCTCCTCTGCTTACGTTGCTCTGGGCACGTGCCACTCCCAGTCCCACGCTGATCATATCACCCCACCTGGCCCATCTTCCACTTACAACTTAGACCGACCCAAATCAAACTTATCTCCCTACTTAATTGTTCAGACTTGAATACCCCTATTTACCCTTCTATTCAAATTTGTATATGGATATGGATGTATCCATATCCTGGCCGGATCCAAGTCATAAGATGCCAACCTTCACCATATATGTACCACAATTTTTTGTTAATCTCCAATTTACAAATAATTAAGGGAAATTTTTTTTTAAAAAAAAAAAAAAAAATTGTTAATTTTTTTCAGAATGTTCAAAATACTCCTGTTTTTTTAAAAAAAATATATATATATATGAAGATTCAGAACTTTTTTTTTATAAAAAAAAAAAATTGCAATTTTTTTATATAAAAAATAGAGGTATTTTGGGTATTTTGACAAAGATTAATAAAAAGTCCTAACGAAAGAGCATTTCCAGCAGCTTCTTCGTCATTTTTCCTACATTTAAGGATTTAAACTACTTTTTGTTTCTCTATGTCAAAATACATCACAATAACTTCCTTTAATCATTCCCTATATCATTAAAATATTTGTTTTTTTAATTATATTATATATATATGAGAGGAGAGAGGAGAGATAAACGTTTTTTTTTTAAAAAAAAAAATTTAATAATCATAAAGATTGCAATAGCGGAACCCTATACCTTGGGTTCCACTATAGCGAAACACATTTAGGGAGTCTGATGTGGGACGTTTTTTGCGATTTTTTAAACATATTCCCTACACATAGGAAACAAACTCTCTTGTAAGGGAGTCTGCTGAAAATGCTCTAAGAGAGTAATTAAAAGTTTAATACCATTAATTGAAAGTTTTTAAACTTTTAAGGTAATGTCAAAACGAATGAAAATTTCAAAAAAATTTTTTTGAAGTTTTCCCAATAATTAATTTTTTATGGATTATTCTTGAGGGCTTCATTTGCATGATGTTTTAGTGGGTGTTAATGGATGAATCTTAATCGTATGACGTTCATATTGTATCTTATTTTGATGCATGTAAGATATATATTGTATTCTATTCAAGTTTTAAAATGTTATTTGCTATCACTATAATTAAAGTCTCTTCTTTTAGGATATGTGCTAAAAAGTAAAATATTTCTTATTGTTATACTATGTGATTTCGACCATGAAAGGTTAACTATAGAAAAAGTAGCAAGATTACCACCATTTGTAAAAGTAATTACTGTTTCATATTAAAAAGATGTCGACCAATTGGGAAAAGGTAAAGACAAAAGGTTGAAACTTGGCTAGATTAAGCATATGGGATATTTCATTCAATCACACGTTAAATCATAATACCAAACAGCAATGGTATGTGCAGAAGATACTTCTCCTAATTTTTGAATTGGTGTAATTTATGGACAGGATTTCTGAGATTCTTTTTGTCCAAAATGATGTCCAATAGAGAATAAGAGAGGAAACTCCGAGTTGCAAGGTGTCAGACAGCTTCGAGGACAGATTCCATCTACGTGCGCACTTTAAAAATTCAACATCACCTTTCTCATTTCTTGGCTAAATTTCTAAAGAGTCTCGATCATTAATTTTTTATTCATTTATTTGGGGCAACGACCTCAATAGAATTCATAGTTTTTGCCCGAACACTTCAAAACCTAAGTTTTTAACTTCTTTCCTATTCAAATTTCTTGACATTTAGTTTGAGAAGTTTTTTTAAAAAATGTCAATATATAATTTGTAATTGATTTAACTAGGGTGTGGACTTTAATAGGATCTAAAGTTTTGTGAGTGCAATGCTATTAGAATTAGAACTGACAAATTTTTATACAATTTACAAACTCAACACAAAATTAAAATGATAGATTTTTGTATAATCGGATTTGAGTCAATTTGGATTGACCCAAATTATCCCATTTTAGAAACAAGCTAACTCGGTTAACCCATGAATAACCCACATAAACTATATAAATTAAATTACATTTTTTTTTACAATTAAAAAACAACCCATAAAATTCTAAAATTCATATATAAGTCAAAACGGGTGGTATTTGGATTAACCCAGTACAAACTATACAAATATCTAATCGTGTCACATGCTTATTTAAATTAATTGTGTTAAGTTACAAGATTTAAATCGATATTGAATTAAGGATATTGAATTGACCCATAAATGAACTCGAACCCGATACTGATACGCCGCTAAGAATTGACAGCGTACAAGTATCGGATCTAGTCCTTTGTGTTGAGGTTCACATCGTGAGGCAACGGACAAACGGGTCACCATTAAAATTACAACCATGAGAAATGGGGAATTTTCGGATTACCGGGGGAGAATATCGTCTTTGCGGAAAGTGGGAGTCGGGTTTAGCAAGGATTGGCTTGCAAATAGTTCGAATGATGTCAGACGGAACAGAACTGAAAAATAAACAAAAGAAAAAATAGAATAGAAGACTCAAGAAAGATTGTTTACATGAAAGTGGAATGAGAGAGAAAAAGACAGAAAGAAACAGAGAGAGAAAGAGAGAAAGCAAGAAAAGGAGAGTTGCTGAGGTCTGACACACCCACCACCCCCATTGACGACCGCCACGCGACCTCTCCCTTGAGGTAGGCTGTTCTTCCGTTCCGCCGCCTCTCTTTAATTCCCCCAATCCCCCAAGATGAAAGATCCCTCCTCCTCCTCCTCCTCCAGTTGTTGGGTGCGTTTGCAAGATTTCAGGTGATTCGATTTATATGTTGTGCATGTCTCATGTATGTGTTTATTATTCTTGTTCCATTTTCGCCTTTACTGAACACAAAACCCAATTCCCTGATATCTCGCTTACCCCCAGATTGAGACCTCTCCTTTCTGACTTTATATAAACACTTACACACATAAAACAGCTCTTGATTTTACCCTTTGTCTCTGTCTCTGTCTCTGTCTCTGCTGCCATCTTTATTACAGAGATAAAGGGCCGGGGTGGTGAAAATCTTGGGAGGATTTTGTTGTGTTGATGATATTTATTTCATCTGGGTTTTTTTATTCAACAGTCGAGAAGAAAGATAGAGCCTTTTGGTGGGTAGCTAGGTAGGTGAGGATTGCATGCACAAGGTGTAACGATGGCCGTTAGTTTTTTCACTGTGTAGATTCTCCAGGCTTAGAGACAGACACGTTGTTGAGTTTCCAAAACTGAAACGCTCCAAATTCAATCCTGTCCTTTCCTTCCCCAAATCCTGCATGCTCCTTTCTTGATATATAGACATAAAAAAAAACAAAAAACAAAAAGAAGATAAGATGCAGCAAGAGAGAGATGATGGAGGAGAAGGAGCAGAAGACATGAAGCAAGAGCGGAGACTGAAGCCTATGCAAGCTGATCAAAATCAGCAGCAGCAACATCAGCAGCCTCAAAAATGCCCTCGGTGTGATTCTCTAAACACAAAGTTTTGCTATTACAACAACTATAGCCTCTCTCAGCCGCGGTACTTCTGCAAGACATGTAGAAGGTACTGGACTCAAGGAGGAACCCTCAGAAATGTCCCCGTCGGCGGCGGTTGCCGGAAGGGAAAGCGTGCTAAAACCTCCTCATCGTCTTCCGGTGAGAATCCACGGCCGCAACAACAAAACCCACCATCTGCATTAATCGCCTCTATTAATCCAATCATCCAAACAAGCCCCGCAGCTCTAAGGAGTAAAGAAGGATCGATCCCGTCAATTGCGCCTTACTATGCGGGAGGTGGCTATTTGTCTTCTTTGGGAGCAATTCAATCACATTCTTTCACTCAATCTCTCCATGTTGGGGGCTCTTCAAATATGGATCTGCTACAGGGGTTTTCTCTCCCTTCTTTCGGATCACAGCAGCAGCAAACGCAATTTTATCAAATGGGTAGTTCTCAGGATGATTGGCATCAGAGCTTTATGAGCAATCCAAATCCCACGGCATCCGATGCCGCTTTGTGGAGTATGAGCACCATCACCACCACAACCGGAAACACTAACAGCAATAACAACAACGGCGGCGGCGGCTCTGCCTTGAATATTCCAAGTCAGTGGCCTAATCTGCCAGGATATGGCGGCCCTCCTCCTAATTCCTCCTGATGGGTGTGTTTCCAACTTCAGGATATATGATTTGTGGAATTCTTTTACTTCTGTATACAAAAGAGTCCCATTGGACATCTATCTATTTTACCCTTTTGTCTACTTGATTTAGTTTGTATCATGGAACAAGGAGTGGTAAGAATTTTGTGATGTGGTAAATGAAAGAAAAGCGCGCGGCAATCGAATAGATCGCCTTCGTTCTTTATAGTACTATAGAGAATTTCTGGGTTGGGTTAGGTTGTTTTGAACTTTATGATGATTTTATTATAAGCTAATACCAAGATGTTTGAGAGCTTTTGTTTGGTTGCTTTAATCTTCTTCTGCTTTATTCTGCACAAAAGAATTTGCTTTGCTTTTTCTGTAGAAAAAAAAGAAAAAAAGAAAAGGGAATAGTTGAAGAATTAGAGGATGCAGAAGAATGCATGGATGGCGAGGCGGATCCTATATATGACTTTGTAGAAAAGTCGATAAAAGAGGATTTGTTTGTTTTTTGATGCATGCATGTGGGTGTGACTTGGGATTCAAGCGCTTTAATCCTTCACTTTCACAGTTTCAATTGCTTTCTCCATCACTTCACAGTTCCAGATGCTTAATTAATCCCACGGTTTGAATGCTTTATACATATGTCTGTCAGGAAATAGTTGCAGAGGGTTTGATGATCATCATTCACTCAACTGTTATCATGGGTGATTGCCATGGTCAAGATCACGCTGCTTTAATGCGTGCATGCTTTGTTGTACTTGACGTACTAAATATAATGGCTAAATAGTAGTATCGTGCATGTGGATATTATTTCTGACCATCCTAAAAAGCAAAAGAACACGTAAACTCTTAGTTGATGAAATGATCAAACATTTTGGTTGAGGATGCAACGGGTACACCATTGATACACTTTTTCTCAATTTCACCCTCAAAGTTTTAAAATTTACACTTATTGTCTCAAATTTTCAATTTTTTCTAAAGAGAAAATTGTTCTTGATAAATCTGAAGTTGGTGTTGTCGTCGCGGCTGTGGTGGTGGTTGCGGCGGCGCCGGTTGTGGCTCAGGTGAGGTTATGTGGTGGTTACTGGAGCTTCGGTTGCTTATTAGCTCCCATATATAATCCATTAAAGTAGGCGAGGAGAAAGGCACAGAGAGAGCGTGAAGTGAATACGTAGGATAGGGTTAGTGGAATAGTTGTTGTTTCAGATACTCTTACAGATCTTGTCTATACTGTCGGTTGGTTTTTGAAGTAAATTATATTTTGGAATTTTAATGATATAAGTAAATATATAAAACTTTTACAAAATGTTCTCTTTTTTTTAATAAAAATAAAATTAAACGAAATCTAGATGGACACGCAACGCGAAAAACGCTCACTAGATCGGACGTTCAATATTGAGGTAAAAGATCAACGCTACAGCACTCTCACCTTTCTATTTACTTGACTTCTAAAAGTTTACTATTGAATATGGATTTAATTTTGATTTAATAGTAATTTTAAAAGATATATTATTAAATAAAATAATGCTATGGATCATATTTTTATTTTTGATGGTGTTTGAATCACTGGAGTGATCTACTTTAGGCCGTCTTTTAGGGAGGAAAACTCTATTGTAAAAGAGAGGGGTCGTTAGAGGCCCCCGGTTTGGAGATTAGGAGCACTTTAATGCCCAAGTAAGTGAGACTCTAGGAGGTAAGGTGTGGTGTTTGGGTTAGTGAATAGATCGAATGTATAGAATGAAGGAGATACCTTACGCTCGTCGTTTGACTATTTATATATGTATGTAGACCTTTTAGTGTCTTCTTACTAAGTCTGGATGCCTATCGAGTTTGGGTGTCTCTGATGGTCTCAAGCTCACCGAACTTCGGTTGTTCCAATGTTTCCAAGCCCGCTGGGTTTGGGCTGCTCTATCTGAGTCCCACAATTTCTTTTCATTATTTAAAAGTTGATGTCGTTTTTAAAATCATTATTTGATATAATTTAATAGTAATTCATCCCAATTCGAATGGTAATTTTAAAAGTTATATCAAATTTTAAAGGATAAAAAGATAGTTCCTAACATTATTCTATAGGAGTGAGAGTGTGTATAGCATTTCTCAAGGTAAAATTTTATTAAAATATATATAAAGCATTAACAAATAATGTTTTTAATAAGGACATAAAGTTGGTAGGACTCTAAAAGCAACTTGAGTTCTTTAAAGTATTAAAGATAAAAATAAAAACTTAAGAAGCATTGACAAAGTATATGATTCTTACATGCAAGAGATACATGCTACTTTTAGAGACGAATTAGGATTCTCTCCCGTTAGTTAAATTGGAAGAGTATTTTTGTCAATTTAAAACAGTGAAAAGACAAAAATACCCATCACATATAACTAACTAAATATTATTCAGTTCAAATGAAATTGAGAGAATCATGTTTCGAAACTTTAGAGACTATTAGAAACTTTATTACAAACCATTTTATAAGAAATTTTTGTCAATTTAATAAGTTATTGAAAAATTAAAAAATTAATTATTATTTTTAAATAATAGACAAGTGTTTTAAACTATATATATATATAAATTCTACGAAAATTGTCTACTTGATTTAAATTCTTTATAAACATTTAGAAAAGTGCTAGAGAGCCAAAGAAAATTGTCCATAATTTTTTTCAAACTAACGTGGCAAGAATGCCACGTCAGTTTGAAAAAAATTATGGACAATTCTCTTTGGCTCTTTAGCATTTTTCAAATATTTATATATGGGAGGAGATCTCATGTTATTAGAAATTTGGGTAGATTAGGAAAGAAGCTATAAAACCTAGTTGCTTTAAGTAATGGATTCGAGATCTATGTTGGACATTAACTCAATAAGCCCCACAAACTCTCTTTTAAACTGTCCTAATTATTTTTATATACAATTTAACAACAAAGAATCTCATTCCTTGAATATGAGATCGACAATGATCAACTAATTTTTTTTTTTTTTTTTTTACATGACAATGATCAACTAATTAATAATAAAATGGTGGGTACGTAAGAGTGGAATTTTTTTTTTTTTTAAAAAAAAAAAGTATATATATATATATGTATATATGGCAAATCTTTGGTCTGGCAGAGTGAGATCTCTTTCCTTTGATTTAAAAGAGGAAAGTGCTCTCTGGATTCGGCCCCCACTTACTTTTTCGTACATTAAAAAAAATTAAAAAATTAAAAAAATTAGAAAACAAAAAAACAAAAAAAAAAAAAAAAAAAAAACTGAACAAAACCTGAGAAAACCTCATATTACAATCGTTAATCGTACAAAAACATCTGCCGAAGAAAACTTCGTAAGCCGATCCATAAAACTTGCACGTACGAGAGGTTTTTTTGTTTTTGTTTTTTGTTTTTTTTTTTTTCTTTAAGAACACTTTCTATTAAAACAGAAAGAAACGAAAGATTCTTGCCGCTACAATTGGGATAAGAAGGGAGATTGAAATAGGGGAAAAATGCAGTCATAGTCGCAGCTCAATATATTATATGATGAGCGTCGAAATTTACACTTACGTGAATTTTTCGAACAATCCAAGTGTAGGAAGCTGGAATGAGGAAGATGGAATTTGAGATAATATCCGCAATCTTTCAATCTTGAACAATTGAGGAGCGTTGCAATGCCATGATAACCACAAGAGAGTCATGGTTATTTATCATTACAATCTGGGGCTTTTATATCATTAACTTACATAAATATCAATAAAGTACAAATAAATGTTATTTATCTTTTTTTTTTTTTCTTTGCCCCAAGAGAAGTTAAACCATTTATCTCAATCATCATCTCTATGAAAGTAAAATATTATAAATTCATGCGATAATTTATATTTTTATAAAAAACTAAATGCCACATTAACTTCTATGTGATTGTCACAATATATTTATGTTCTGATATTTATATAATTGGATTTATATTCTTAGTATATGTCGATTTATTTTTTTTATTTTTTATTTTTTGTAAGTCGAATTAGGTTTATTTATATAGGTTAATTTATTTAACTATAAATAAGGACCAACGCATTGTAAACAATCAAGTTAATTAAAGTATAATTTAGTCCTTAGGGTTATTCAAAGTGGTACATGTAAACAGGGACAGAGGAAGGCCTGCCCCGGGGCAGGCCCCCCCCCCCCCCAAATGACATTTTTTTTTTTTAAGGTAAAAACAATTTTTTATGGTTATTTTTTTTCTTTTTTCTTTTTTTTTTTTTTGCTACTAGGCCCCTACCCATTAAATTTTTTCAGCCATGGCCCTTGTCAATTCTCAAGGATGGCTACGTCCCTAAATGTAGGTGTCTAACAACTAACCACTCGTAAATTTTTTGTGTTATTTTGTCTTTCCTACTTTCATTATTGTTTCTGTATTTTAGTTTTCCCCACAAATTTTAACATGGTATCAAAGTTTCATCATATTTCAATAGTGACAATCAACATTTTTAGCGGGTTGGTATGTGCATGGTAAGTATCAAGTAAATTGTCAAGTCAAATTGAAAACATAGTGAGTATTATGTAAACTATCATGACAAGTCACATTTTAGTGACCGACATGATAAATACTACAAGACTACCACGTTAATTTGTAAGAAATTTGTAATAAAAAAATTACAGTAACCCTAACTCCTAATTAACAACAGTACTCTATAAAAATTTCTCATCATTTGGTCTAGCCCCTGCATATTGACCAGTAAGTACTGATGGCTAAGGTTTTTTTTTTACCCCCTTCATCATGTTTAAGGTAAAGTCACCATTACAAGGTTGAATTTTACTTTGTAAACAGGGTCTTTTTCCAGAAGATTCTTATTGAAAACATGTTTTTGACAAGGCATACAAGAACTGTTCTCTATTATTTTTGCTACCAAAATTGGTTTTCAGAAAGATATATCATAAAATCTGTTTTTTTCACAAACTCCAAACAGTGAACAGTAGAAAAGATAACAAAAGAGATCAAAAAGTTGTTGGCACTTACAATTCAAATGGGAAGAATGTAATTGAAGAAATGTCTTTGGAATTTTGTAGGATCTATGAACTACACCCGGCCCACAAATTACCATCAATTATTGTGTTACTTCAATGCAAATGTACTTCTTAAGATAATTTAATAATCTCTAAACCTCCCTACTTTTGATTGAAGAGAGATATAGTAGGTTAAAAATAATGATTAAATTTATTATTTTTAGAGTCTAATCATTTATTAAGCGAGAATTTAAACTCACATATAAAAAAATTAAAATATTAATTAAATAATTATATTAGTGACTGATTCCAATGGAACCTTTTCCCTTGTGAAATTGCAGTCAAATTTGGTGGAAAAGTGATGATATTATGTTATATGAATAAAGTTCTCCATTAGTGTTTGGGTTGGGATCTCCCTTTATGGTTTCTTATGCCACAAGGGTTTTTGGTTTTATGATTTGTCCATCAAGATACTTTGGAGATGGACGAACTACTTTATGATTAAGTCATACGCACATTATATGACACTCTAGTGAAACCGTGTTTTATAAGTGATTCTAAAAACAACTTCAAATTAATTAATTCTTCTATTGAATTGGCACACAACTATACAAATTCACTGACCTAAGGCTGAAAAAACCAATTTTGATGATTATGAAGGCGGCTCATGAAATGTGTGGAGGTTTTCCTAGTCATATTTATCTTTGCTTAGGAAAAAAAAATTGACTAGGAATCTTTGATGAGTGGGGGTGGTGATGACAAGGCATAATGAGCATGGGGGGAAGCTTCACTCCACTTGAGACCTTTCTTCTCAAGCTATGTTTGCAGAGAATTGATAAATAGTTTGGTGACTAGTGCATGGAGGAAAGATCCAGTGTTTAGCTTTACCACCACACACATCACAATATGCATGAGCATGATTTTGATGTGTGGGACCCTTTATATACTTCTTTTGAAAATATCATTAGCATCCCCAAGTGGTTGTTCCACTTTCCATCAGACATCCCATCGGTATGGGGCTGCAAGGCCCCATTGCACCATCATTTGGTCAGTGGGTCTTGCAGTCTGAACACTTGTGGGACAAATTGCTTCTCTACACTACCCTTTTTGTATGCCTTTGGGGAAATATTATACCACTAATTTAACTGGTATTTCTTTCTTTCTCTCTTAATTATGCAATGATTTTTAGTAAACAAAGCTAGGATCTAGGATTTAATAGATGAAGCTATAGATAAAAACTGAATTCAATGAGAGTTTTTTTCGAGCTTAATAGCAAGGAAAAGAACCAAATTTCAACACTACTTTAATGCTCAAATTAATCCCCTAAACCCTAGTGTTTGCCATTTCCATCTTATTGTCACAAGATTTATCCTAAATAATTATAAAAAGAGCTTAGCTATAATTAAGGTTTAATTCTAGTGAAAAAGAACAAGAAAAAACTGATTTGGGACCAAAAACTGTTGGCCAAAATGGAAAATTTTAAAGAAATTTAAGTGAATTCGCTAGTTTGGATTAAGTGATACAAATGGTATAACTTTAGCTTTGAAGAACTTTTGGGGAGCCCAAATGCCACAAGTTGAACCGCAAATGAACAAAGTTACTTGTAAACATATTCGGACTCAACTCCGTTAAGCTGAACTTCATTATTAAATGAGTCATTCGGACAATATTGTTAAAGAACTAATATATAAGGCTCACTTGTTCAAATAAATCTTAAGTTATCTTCCTGTGTTTTTTACAAGTGAGCCAATTGAATAAGAACTCTTTCAAAAAGATCCTATTCCGTTAACAAGTCAATGTAAAACATTATTTTAAGATAAATTCTAATAGTAATCATTACATAAGAAGAAACTAAAAGCATTATTATTCTCATCGGAAGAAATCACAACCGAAAAAAATAACATATGTGCGTGAGAGTGAGAGGCTTGACTTATAATGCCGATAGGGAGGGGGGGGGTGGTGTTGGGTGTTGGGGGTGCTCAAACATTCGTCCCCTATATAGCTTGGTGTTAGCTTGTAAGCAAAGGTTTGACGCAATGATAGTAGAAAAAGGACCTTCCCACATGCTCGCCTCCCTCCTTTTTTTTTTTTTTTTTGTGTTTTTTTTTACACAAAAACAAAAACAAATAAGAAAAGATCGACCAAAATTGAAAGTTATAGTGCAAATAATACATAACAAAAAGCGGCGAAAACGCCGAAACAGTAGGACTCAACCCTCTCAATAGGGGCAACATAAAGCGGCGAAAACGCTGAAACAGAAGGACCAGATCGATAAAGACAATTGCGTGTATGGAGGTTTGTTTGCGAGGAAGAATTATTAAATTCCACACCAACTGCTCCATGTCTGGTACTCCTATATTTCTCGAATTGGGGTGCTTGTTGTCTTCTATTTGGCTTGGCTCATCAATAATGATTTTGGTAAGGCTTGTAATATAAGACAATAATTAACAAAAAGATTAGTTTAGAACATGTGGGTGGTGGATATTATAAGAAGATGGGGACTAAGATTACCCGAGCATGTGTTTTGTCTTCAAAACTACTATTATTTTAATGGAACTCTCACTTTCAGGGCCGGGTCATGTGGCCAAAATTAGCGTAATGGAGTAGAATTTCAATTACCCTATTGTCCTATCATCATTCTACATCATGAAAGTTGAATGCAATGGTACGTAACAGATTATTGCATTAATTTCAAAAGCCTAGAGAAAAATATCAACATAATTGACCTATTAATCGTTCCTTGCAAAAGTTATCGAAAATAACTGGTAATCTAGAGGGCAAAATTCATCTGGGTATATATATATATATACCGAAAGCTGACATGACAATAAGAAATGAGGTTGCTGGCCAAAAACTTCAACTGGAGAAAGAAATTGAAGAGGGAATGTCGATGGTGGTGGAATGTGGGTTGGACCAAATACCTCCTGATCAATTGTTTAAGATGATTTTCTAATGTTGGCTAATGTGTCAACATGGCTACCTAGCCCATTCAATAGGAGAGGCTAATGCTCTCGTTGAAAGAGATTATCAATTACTAGCTAAATCATTGACCCTTGTGTCTATGTGACAGATTTTCCCTCAAAAGTCAAAAGGGAAAGTTTTTGTTCAATAATATATATGTTAAAATAAAGGAAAAATACGTATTGGGTAATCTTTATTTTTAAGGGTAATTAAGTGAGTATTTCCTTCTTCTTTTTTTCAATAATTTTCAAGTTCTTGGCAGAGATCTTCCATGAAGCTTGGAACTTCACTGAAAATGGCAGTTGTTATATGTACCATCTGTCTGGATGACTTAAGCCTAGTCACCACATTCACAAAAACATGATAATTTAGATGAAGTGGGACAATTTTTGAAATGCATCGTAAAATGTCAAGCTGTTTCTTGTGGACTGGGATTAGCTGCAATCTCCTCTCGATGGGGCTCATATGTAGGAGACTTGTTCGGTCAGATAAGTTCAATCGAGAGCGTCTCTTAATTACTTTCCCAATTATTACGTTGCAATCGCGACAAGTAATTATAAGTGATTCCGATCTGTTTTTTGTACGTCTTTGAAGATCCCTTCACAGGCGCGGTTGTTTTGGGCCTTCATAGGGTTGTTAGCTTGATGGACTGGTGACTCAAGAAGAGTAGGCTTTGTTGCAGTGAAGAGTAAAGAAAATGGTTCCAAATTCCAATGATCTATCTTCAAACTGTTTTTGTCACTAAAACTGGCCCATAGCCCAGTCAAATCGATTTTGAACTTGAGTAAAACACCCTAGGGAGCCTATATGGGTTCTGACGGGATCCACCAGTTATCTTGGACCCGCTGCCGCGGAATATGCTACACTCACGGTTGTCTGAAGCAAAATCAGCCCTTGTGGCGATCATTGAAGTCAACTCGGCAACTCTCTAGGCTTAGATATATAACTCTATTATTGTTGATACATGACCACACACAAAATATTCCGCTCAAGAGCGTTGCAAGAAAGATAAGAAGAGTCAGAGAGGCTCGTTGAGAGACCAACGAAGACCACGTCCAATGCTTAAATGAGTGTATATATTTCGTTGAATAGTACTGAATGTCCCCTCTATTATAGGTTATGATCAATTAATGCACAAAAAGTATACAATAGTGGATGATCTCGGTAAATAAATTCACTCTAGAGTGAAGAAATGAGACTATTGAATCTCCCAACTATTGGGTAGATACATCTTTTTGTTTCTTAAGTCAAATTCCAGTATTGCTGCTAGAGAAGAACAAAAAGATAAAGAAGGCAAAAAAGAAAAAGTTAGAAAGCATGTAGCTAGTTCTATTTCATAGGCATGAGAATGGGAAGAGACGTTTCATTTGCTTCAAAAAGGAAAATTGTCCCCAACACCTTTCTGAGTTTTGACCTTATAACAGATAAAAACCTTAGTGTTTTTTTATTTTAAATTTTAAAAATTTAACCATGTCACAAATAAAGCTATTTTGTCAATTTTTTTTTTGAAGGTAAAAGTGTCGGCTGGCATATATCTTCTCCACGTTAAAGAACAATAAATTTATGTCAATTGTATGAAAAAGACATGTCACAATAACATGTATGCCTTTAAATAAATAAATACCAAAAAAAAAAAAAGCCAAGAAAAGAAGAAGAAGAAGAGAGCTCCATCATCCACCTCCAGGGGAGCAAGTTACGCGAGCGGCGAGCCGCCCTCTCTTTGTTACGGGATGTCTATCTCCTTTATTGGGGTGATGGAAGGTGGAGCCACCCCCTCCCCATTCCAATAGAAGATGATATGCAATAGTAATATTGGTGGTGGCTACAAGAGGTGGAGTCACCCCTCCACCTTTGATTATTATTTATAGGTATATGTGGCATCATAATATAGCTTTTGATATATGTAGCATAATTTTATTTGTCGTTATCTTGAAAATGACCAAACTAGTACTTCAACGATATTTTATTATTATTATTTTTAAAGTACATCCATTCAATCAAAAGAAATTACAATAAAAACGAAAAACAAATACAAGCTAAACTGAAAAAACTTAATCTAGATAAACAACTAGCATCTCAGTGAATTTAAAGGAGACCAGAAAAGTGAAAAACACTAACAAATGCAACCGATGAGAGCCACAAGTTTCCAAAGAAACCGTCAAAATTAAACAGAAAAATAACAATGAAAAAATAATTTTTTTCACGAATACAGAGTATGAGGCTCAATCTGTTCAGGTTAAGCACTTCAACGACTTAAAAAACATGACAAAAAGACCTTATTTATCACACGATTAAAACTTAGATTTTTCATTATGAGAAGTAAAAACTCAAGTCCCTTATATTTATCACAAGACCGCCACCAAATTGGATAAGTATTTTAAGGTGAATATGGTTTAATTAGTGTGTTGAAATCATGCACGCGTGACGGGAAATGAGGAAATGATGGTGTTCGGTTTGGCTATCATGATGTTTATGTTTGATAGTGACTCCCAAATCGTAATTGGTGGTAATGGGTACGGATAATTAATTGTGATAGTAACAAATATTATTTATTAATTCTTCATAATTATCAACTAGGCCCAACCACACATGTCTTAGCATGGTGACAAATGGACGTACTATTTTTAAAAAAAATTTAATTTTATTTGGAATTAATTGCACCATTAATTAATTAATTAATATATGGAATGATCAATCACTATACAGTCTATACATATATATATAAGCTTGATTCATTCATCCCCCTATGCGTATGGAACACAATAATGTTTTTTAGTTAGATTGAGTCGTTTTCTAGTCAACTAATTAGGTCCATTAGTTGTCTTTTCGTGACAACTGATAATTACTCTGAGATTATCCCAAGACATTATAGAGCAAAAATCCTTGGGTATTGTCATGGACATGGACCCAAAAAAATAAATTAATATTCTTCAATAGTGAATCCCACTCAACCCTAGGTTTTTCTTCAATGGGTTGGAACTTAACAGAACAGATGAAATTATGATATTTTGGGGGAAGCCCTAAGCCCCTAATTGTGATGATGTACGTAATAATATCAATTGGATAACGAGTTTGAGGAAATTTTCAATTTATTTTATTAAACTCATATTTATTCTTAAAATTTGTAACTCTCATATATATATATTTTTAAAAGAATATATAATTTTCACGTGGGTTTTAAAAAATGCAACTGAAAATCATATGCTCTAAGAATTTAATAGAAACTTCACTTAACCTCTTAAATTGTCACCATTTTTATAATTATTTTCTAAACTTCAAAAGCTCTCAATTTAGTGTATATGTCGATCTTTCAATTTTATTTTTTTTTTCAATTACATTGATTATGAATTTCCGTTAAATCATGTTAAAATTTTCAAAATAGCTATGTTATTTTAAAAATATATATATATATATATTTTTTTTCCAAAGATTTAGGCATGGGTGTTTTTGAAAATTTTGTTAAATCCTGATCAACGCTTAAATCCTTACAATTTTTTTCTTTAAAATAAAAATGAGTATTTTAAAAATTTTGACACCCCTCTATTAGAATTTGTTGAAATGTGATGAAAGTTCATGCAGGTAAATGAAGTTTCTACAATAATTTATTTACTAGACTAAATTTAAAAAAATTTCTTATATCTTTAAAGGGCCATTAACTTTATCACAGACCCGACATTCTTCCTTTTGTTTTATTTTCAAAACAAAAATATTAACAAATAGCCTAAAATATCAACAAAAAAAAAAAAAAAAAAGGCCAAAAATACCCAATAAAAAGTCCATGAAGATGCACAATAATATAGCTAGAGTTGACTGTGAAAGTTGCATCAATTGCACAATAATAGAGATAGTGTTGAAATAGAAGTATAACAAAGACAATAGACAATAGTAATGTGAGATGCTAATTATGATATAATTAATTATAAAAATGCAGTCTAGTATCCCACTCCCACCAGTTGAAAACACCACTACTGCGCTGCCTCCACTCATATTTATGCAGCCCTTTCCTTCCCAACCAACCTCTGCCACAGTGATTTGCTTATTTTCCACAATGATTAGTGGTACCCCATTAAGGATCTACACTAATGCTACCATCAATCCTACTACTAGATCTACTACTTTTTTACCCCATTATATATTCTCATTTTTCTACGACTATATATAGTCTATATACACCCCACCATCACTTCCACCAATAGTTCCTCTCCTGCAGGTCAACTTCTGCCTGTTTTCTCTCCACTGAGGTGAAAATAATAATGAAATTAACAGGAAAAATGGTTCAATATTTCTAAGTCTGAAAAAAAAAACACTCCATTTCCTAGCTAAGTTATAAGGTTACTACATATTTCCCCACGGGCTGGTAGCTAGCAATATATTAAGCCAAGGGCAAAAAAACCCTAGGGGAATATTACTCACAAGATGTACGTACACACAAACAACCCTGGTTTTCAATTATGCTGTCGGCAAAGCTTTAGAAATGGTACTATGGGGCTTGGAAAATGATCAATTGCTACAAGTTAACGTAGCAGTTGCTGCAATATATATAATCGTACTATGCAAGGGTGAAGTACTACCGCAATAAAACACACAAGTAAATTTCTCTTGTCTAATTTTTAAAAAATAATACCTACCTAAGGTCAAAAGAATTCTTAGCATTCCTCTAAAAAGTATCATATATCAATCTCTTGTTCATCTTTTTTGCGAATTCACCATGCAATCTCACATTTAATGATAGATTTGTTCATCTCTTATAGAGAGACAAATAAGAGATGGACAAAAAATGAAAACTAAATATCTCTCTATATATGTGTGTGTGTGTGTGTGTGTGAGAGAGAGATTTTTACTGCTAAATAGTATTACTCTATATGAGTGATCCAAGAAATGGAGTAGGTCCCATTTCTTGCAAGTTGCAAGGAGCAAGCTTCTTCACTCTTGCATCCTCAACTAACCCCTAACACTGCAAATTTCTGAATATACCTAAACTAGGGAATAAATTGCAGTAGTACTACAGACAGCAAAGTAAATCCAAGTATATAATAATTTCATTTACATCTATATTGCTAAGTTTTATCTTTATCATATCTAACAACTCAAATCCACACAAGTTGGACATGCAGAGGCTTCCACATCATCTATACATCACTTATTTTGTACTCGGAATGTTTGGTATTCAATGTGGTTTGAAAAATATCAGCACTGTTTTCCAAAAGCACAGTTCCTTATCCATATCATCAAGACACCAAACTAAAACAGCATGTAACCAATGCCAACCACATAAACTAAAAATCCACATTGGAATAACAAATCTCCCTCTCTTTCTATACCATTATACCCAACCCTTCCCCAGAAAGAAAGAAAATAGTAAAAATTAAATAAAAAATTATTAGTTCCTCAGCTGATCTTCATTGAGGACTGCAGCATATACCCCCCAATCCCCACCCAGTAACCAATACATTGGAAATTAAGGAGACAAAAAAAAAAAAAAAGGACATGGTCATGCATATATACATACAAAATAAAAACCTACTTACTGATCATTAACTAGGTTGCTCCAAAGGACCCTCAATATTCTCAAAGGAAAATTAAACCTTAGCTTCCACACTGATAATACCCAGGCGATGAGATGAAGAGGATCCGAGGTTCCTCTCAGCGCAATTGGTGAGTCTCAACCTTGATAATAAAACTAACCGGCTGATTCTTTGCAGCTGACATGATCGCTCCGATCCCGTTCCTCCCATCGTTGCTTCATTTGTGAAATCTTGCTTTTCTTTCTTTTCTTTTCTTTTTTTTTCTTCTTTTTTTTTTTCGAATTTTGATTTTGAAACCCACTACAACAGAAATGACTGAAAAGGAGGGAGAGACAATAGAAAATGACGTTTGTTTTTTGCTAGATCAAAGAAGTGACCGAAGACCCGATGTTTCCGGGATCATTCCAAGCACCAATACTTGTTGCATTCCAATAGAGAGTAGGATCCGACAACCCGACTTGATCCATTTGATTCCAATCCGACCGGTTTTGGCTGTCTTCTACTTTCACTTCTTTCATGGAAATCTCGGCTTCAGTGTTACCCATTATTTGCAACCCTTCAAAGGGTCCAAAGCCTTGAAAATGGTTGGGTGGTCGAATGTCTTTGATGCCTCCATTGACGAATTTCTGTTGCTGAAAGCTAGAGCTTAGGAGGGAAGCCATGGTTGGAGAAGTGGTGGTAGAATTAGCAGAGGAGCCGAAGATGGAATTATAGCTGGAGAGATCTTGGATTTGCTTAGCAGGATTAAACCCATTTCGGAAATCATGATCACCACCATCATTAGACAGAATTCCAGACGAAAATCCAAGCCCAAGAGCATTCATCTGGGGTTGCAGATCATACCCAGAAACAGTTTCACCGGAAACTCTGGGAATATTGAACCTGGGAAATGGAAGTGATCTCACGATATCAGAACCTCCATAAAACAGAGGACTCATATGATTTGATGTGGAAGCAGATATATCCATGTGCGGTTGAGATGGAGCGTCTGGAGGAGCTGATGAAGATGAAGCTCCATCAATGGCGGAAGGTGCTGCAGGCCTCTTCACGCGCTTGTTTTTCCTGCACCCACCACCTACAGGAACGTTTCTTAGAGTTCCCCCTCTTGTCCAGTAACGCTTGCAGGCCTTGCAGAAATGCCTCGGCTGAGACAAACTGTAGTTGTTGTAGTAGCAGAACTTTGTGTTTGATGAATCGCAGCGCGGACACCTCAGAGCTTGTTGCTGTTGTTGCTGTTGTTGTTCTGGCTTTTCCATTACCCTACCCGTGGAAGCCATCAAGCCGTTTGGATCATCTATCTGGTTCTGCAAAAATAAAGCAGAGGAGGAGGAAGAAAAGAAGAAGAAAAAAGAAAAAGAAAAAAAAGAGAGAAATAGTTTTGAGGTGGCGTTTTAGGGTAAAAACTACAACACAGAATACATATTCTCTTCCAAAAGCAAAGCAACAAAAACGGCGTGGTCATGTTTTTTGTAATAATTGAGAGAGAGAGAGAGAGAGAAATTAGGAACCTGCTGTGACCATTCGTTTGGAGTTGGAGGGATGAGCACCATCTTCTCACAGTTACCCAACATTTTCTGCACTCAAGGGAATCGTTGAAACAAAGAGTAAACAGACAAAGAGCAGGTGGCGACGTGAGTCTTTCTTCTGGGTTGAAATATTATGCATATGAGAGAGGGGGGAGAGAGAGAGAGAGAGAATTAATTAGTATTATGTAAGAAAGATTTATTTTAATCAAATTTCACGTGATGGGTCTGGTCCAAAATCGAATTTGGGTAGAGCATTATTATAATGAGGGGTTAGAATAATGAAAAGAATATAATATATATATATATATATATATATGGAGGACATTCGAAATCCAAGAAGAAGACAGGGAGGTAAAGTAAGAATTACAGATGAATCTTGGGAGGCTCAAGGAAGAAAGAAGAATACATGAGAGACTACACAAATATTCCACATCTCACTACGTAAAATTCCTTTCTACAGATGGAGATGTAGATAGATAGAGGGAATCCCTAAGAGCACAATACCCGATGCACTCACTCACCAAGCAAATCCCACTTCCACTTTTTTTATTCATTCATCATTTTTCTCTATATTAATCATTTTATATACCTTCTCCTTTAACGCCTAATCTTCATTTCCTCATCAACACTGCAAACTAGCCATACCCTTCGTTTTTGTGTGCTCTTATTAAGCCTCACATAAAATAAATTTTTTTTCAAAAAACCCGTTCTCAATGAGTAGCGCAATCGGTTTACTTCCTTAACATTGAATCATAGCATAACACCCTCCGACAAATCCTACCTCAAGTACTTCTCACTTTCTCGGTAACGTATCATGTAACATCTCACTTCAATACATTTGTCATGTCCTTCCTTCTTTGTAACAATAGCAAGTGACAATTATGTTGACGAGATTGTCTTATCATAATCGTATTATAACAAAAAGCAAGACAGTGATTCACTAGAGTTAATGACCAAAGACTCTACCTAGTCAGATTACTGGCCAATAGTAAGGGAATACCCAACAAGACCTATAAAGCTATTGAGAGGTACAAAACGATTTCATTCAGTTTACTAGATTCCTTCCTTAAGAGATTTTAACGAGGTCACCTGTATTAGTTCTTCTCGGTATATGTTTTATTGGCTTGGAGTACGGTGTTCAATCAACTGATTCTTCAAAACCCGTCTCCAACGTCTATTTTTTACTAAAATAATTAGTGATTTTTTTTTTTGGTAGTGGAAGCAAAACCAAAAATTCAGTCAAACTGATGATAACAGTTAAAACTTTATATCATATACCATTTGATCGTGGACCATTGATGGTGTATATATGATACTTAAACGTAAATGATGAGTAGAGGTGTGTAGAGAAAGTGGAACGTCAGGGGTGACTTCATTTTGGTGATATGGATAGTGAAAATTCCAAGCGAAAAGGACAAGGCGGCACCATGTGGCAGTCAACATCAGTCTCGGACTCAAACATAGGACGACCACGCTTTTTGCAAGCTAGCCCTCTTGTTCTTCTTCTTCTTCTTCATCTTGGTTTTGCTTGTTAAAAATGGAAAATTAAAATAAAAAGAAGAAAAAGAAACCGTTAATGGTGTCAGAAAAAAAGAGAGAGAGAGAGAATGGAGATAGCAATGAGGTGCAGAGCAGAGCCATGTGGTGGGCAGCTCAGCTCCTGAGGAAAAAAGAAAGGGAAAAGCAAAGCATAGGTTGGGGAACAAACGGATTTTGTAGTCCCCCAAGGGATCTTCTCCTCCTCCCTACATCCATCATTATTCTTCCGCAGTCCTCTGCCTGTTGAACTTTGATCTTTGGTAACTAAAATATCACTGCCATCTTCCCCTTTACAAACAGCACATTTTCTTATTCTTTGTAGCTGGTGTGGACTGTATGTTACTTGCAGGTTAAAGCCTATACTTTATTGCCATTTGGATCATATTCCTCCCAAGATATGCTTGTCCACCTAATAGCATCGAGTTTTGTGAGGGATCAAGGGTAGGGTTGGCAATTTTTGACTTACTCTATGAATCTAATACAAAGTTAATATAAAATTAGTGAATTAGGATTTAAGAGTTTGAGTGGTTTAATTAAATGGGTTGAGTTAGAGTTTATCTATAAAGTCTTATACTCATGTCTTGATACGCGATAACCGACACAAATCCAATACGAAATTAACGAATTTGGGTATATGTAGGGGTTTGATCCGTTTAATTAAATACATCAGGTTATGATTGACCCATATAATCTTATACTCATATCTCGATATGGCTCGAATCCAACACGCAAACACGATTTATCATCCCTAGCAAAGACGGATCAAATCCTTTTTAATGATATATATTTGATCACATTGTGAAAATGTTGTCATCTAACAAACGTGGGAGGAGAGGATCCCAGAGACAGTTTTACCCTCTTATATTGCCTAACCAGTTCCTTTCCATTTCTATCCTTTTCCAAGACTGAGAGATTAAAATCTTTATTACCCACAATTGGTTATGATTATAGGTACAATTGCTCCTCCAAATTGATGCAAGAATTGGTCAACTGCGGTGAATGGATACATGTAGAACAGGACAGCAGCATAACTTTTTGGTTATTTGGGTAATGTTGCCGAGGGTTTAAATGGAAAGCATAAATATTGTGTTTGGAGATCGAGTGCATGAGTGATAATGGTTGTCTTGATGCAGCAAACCGAGAGGGGGATGGAGGCAATGGAGTGAGTCAATTTTGGAGGTAGATGTGGAGGTGGAGGTGGGTCCTACGCCCACCCACACCAGTCACCACCCCACCACCACCGGACAAGAGATTCCAATATGGCCAACATGAAAGAAACCCAACACGCACGTTAAAGGGAAGTGTGTGTAATTTGAGAAGAGAGAGAGAGATATTGGGGCCTATGGGGAAGGGGGGACCAAAGCATCAAATCCAAGCCAACTGTATCCATCAAAGGCTGACCACAATGCACCCCGTTACAATGTGCAGACAAAGATCTCACTTCTTATTTAGTATTGTTTTTTTTTTTTTTTTCTTCCCTTGCCATTATTGCCCTCTCAATGCCTATCTATATATATATATATATATATATATATATATATATATAGGGATAACAATTCATGTTTATACGTTTCCTTTCGATCATTATCTGTTAATTTCACGATAAGTTCATATTGGGTTCATAGATCGTGTAAAAAATTAACAGCCCTCAATGTCATGTGTAGGGTTTGAATTGTGTCGAATCATGAATATAATACTACATATAGGTAAATTCTAATTCAACCCTTTTAATTAAAAGGGTTATACGCGAGTCGTGTTAAAAATTGTTAATCATAAATATCACATGTGGAGGCGTGGTATATATATATATATATATAAATTAATTATAACTCGATCCATTTAATTAACAGAAAAGTACTAGAAAGCCAAACAAATGAATCTAGAAAAATTTTCAAACTGACGCGGCAAGGTTTTTTAAATTAAAAAAAATACAATTCTCTCTCCCTTGTCTGTCTCTCACGGTCTGTCACGTCAGTTTGTAAATTTTTCTCGGTTCATTTGTTTAGCTCCCTAGCACTCCCCAATTAAACATGTCATTGCTATCTAACTTGGTTGGAAAAAAAAAAAAAAAAATTATAAGGGAGTAGGGCAAGTTGGAAATTTCGGTTCAATTTTTCATTGTAGCAATGAAAAAGGTATGTGCTAAAATGATTAGAGGTTACTTTAAATACTTAAAATAAGCGTAAAATAATTACAAGTCAAAATGTAAATGGATGATGCATGATGGACAATGCGGATGGATTGTTTGGAAAGCCATATATTCCATTATGGCGACTTGTCTATCATGTACCTCCTGTACTTATGTGTGATGTTATATGAACATGGTGATGTGTTATAAAACACCAAAATAATTTGTCAAGTGGAAGAAACACATGCTGTCCTTCATGATTCTCCAAGTAGCCTAATTTTTATGATATCGAATTTGCAATTTTGGACCTATTTACTTTCACGTCACCCCACTATCTGTCAACATGGCCGCTAGTACTGCCAAATCAACCCAACTTAAACTCACCCCCCTTTTATTTTTTTATATATATATAAATATAATTAAAGGGTCCAATCCAAACTAATGGAAAAATAACAAAGATGATGATGATGATGAAATGGGTTTGTGACCTAAAATTAGGACAAGTATCACAATTTTATTGGCTCTAACATATCTAATTCCGTCTAAATTAGTCCCTATAGTTAAATTCTGTCTACAAATTTATCAGATTCTGTTAGTGTAACACTGACTTAAATATGACAAATATCATAATTTTATTGGCTCTAATATCTCGAGCTATCAAAATTTGTTAAGTCAGTAAACGAAATTTGACTATAGGGACTAAATTATTTTTTTGGCATATCTCATGGACCTTTGAGTTCATTTTGATATTACACGGAGTTAATTACAAATCAGGTAAACCACACAAATTGATTTTTTTTTTCCTATTTTAAAATTTTAAGTTAATAAAAAAAATATAAATTGAATCGTTTATATAATTTGGCTCACTTCTTTACGCATGCATGGGCTTAAGCTTTCGTTCAATAAGTGAAATTGAATCCGTGAAATATTTAATTGAAATGTTAGTAAAATTAGGAAAACAATGTTCAACTCAAGACCTCTACTTTAAAACCATGTTAATTAAACCATCAATTATGTTAAAAAAATAAGTCGATAAGAAATGATTAATTAAATCATTTAATTAATATTATAAGAGAAATACAGCTTAATTAAAAAGAAAAAGACATTAATTAAGAAAATGTGTATGATCAAAGGATGATGATTTATTGGTAAGAAGAATAGGAGATAGACATAATGATTAAGGACAGATAAGGAATAAAGGGTTTGGGGATTACTTAATATCCACGAGGCATTATTAATGGTGCCACTGAACCTTAATAAGAAGAGAGTCAAACCTGGGAAATGTGCGAGAAGGTGCAATGGAAAATTCAATTGGAGAATCTAATGCCTTAACAATTTATGGTATGACACTTGGACTTTTCCTTGTGGAACTTTCAGGTGGCGCCGCTCCTGTGGGACCTTCGGAATGTACGTTGAGAGGGACGATTCCTTCGTATTTTAATTGGCTTTTGCCATCAACAATTCTTTTTTCTTTTTTCGAAAGAGTCCAAATCTTGGAAGACTCAGCCTATGATATAGTTAGCAATTTATAAACGGAATACTCTTGAGAATTTTCCACGTTTTTTAAAATAAAATATATGAAAATATTCATATTTAGCCCTTATCATCTCATATAATTTGAATTTAAACGTTGAGTTTTCAATTTCAATAATAAAGTCGTTGAGTTTTGTTCAAATTTTAAATTGATCTCTCTATTTGTCGTTTTACTATCAAAGTTAATGTTTTTCATATGTCAAGCGTGTCTCATTTGATACGCTAGGGATCAAGTCAATACCCAATATCAATGTCGATGTCAAAGTTAAACTAAAAATTCAAAAGATTACTATGGCGAAGAATATGGTTTTTGTTTATAGAGTTTGGTCTTTTGTTTGCTTTGTTTTTTTTTTTTTTTTTTTTTTGGTATAACTTGACGGTTAATTATGTAACATTGCTATTAGATGTTGATATGGATGTTGATGTGTTAATTGAGACGCATGTGACATATAACACTATTAGTTTTGACGAAAAAGTGACAAAGAGACCTATTTAAAATGTGAGCAAAACCTATGGACTGTTGAGATTAGAGACCTAAGAACTAAATTTGAATTAGATAAAAACCTAAGGTTTAAATTTAATTCTTTATTTAAAAAAAAAAAAAAAACAAAAATTACGGTATTTTATTTTTTATTTTTTTAAATAAGAAAAATAGGTGAGAGGAAATTTCTCTAATCTAGTATGTTAAATTAATACATGTTTTTATAATGTCTCTAAGTGGTAGCTCAATTAGCTGGGGACTTCATCTTATAAAGCGGAGGTTACTAGTTCAAATCCCTCCTCCCACTCTTATGTGAACATGTCAAAAAAAAAAAAAATGTCCTTATAGAATTATATAAAAATGCATGTGAGAATCGTTGAAGCAATTCTTTGGACGGCCAGGCCAGCGACAGTCACCTGCAAGACAGGAGAGAAAATATCTTACAACACTTTTTTGAGGTGCATGCCTTTTTAGAGAAAAGCCCTTGCCTATGATCTTTGGATGTTTGTCACGTACCAGGCTACTAGTTAGCCATACGATTATTTTCCATGTAGAGTGGGTCGATGATAAATTTATTGTACCAACAAGAATTACATGTCAGTTTAATAGATTGAATTAAATTTTTTTATTTTTTATTTTTTAAAAAAAAGGTTTTATGATTATAATATAATATTTATGAATACGAAGAACAAATAATAGGAAAATAAAATGGTGGAGAAAAGGGTCTCTCCAGCTGTCAGTCAATGTCCACTATTCTTAAAGATCGTTAGGGACCATAATGTAAGTTTATCAAAGTGGAATAAATTGTATAACTTCTGCAACAAATTTGAACTCTATGGCATTAATCAAATCCCCACTATTCATTATGGAAGTCAATGAAAATATCATAGATGTATATGTTCGTCAAAGATAGTTGTTAAAAATCAAATTTTTATTTTACAATCATAATTATCACAGAACATTAGCATGGTAGACACAACTAATTTTTAGATTTTTGTTCTGTCAACAAAGACTCGTCAACATTCAAGGATTGATTTAAACTACCACATCAATATCATTTAATAGTTATGAGATAAAAATGTAGTTTATAGCATTACTCGACATAAAATCATAAATAATATTATATACTATATTTTTATGAGTCCGTCTATGCGGCTGCCAAATTGAGGCAGCCAAGCGTCGTCCAACGCGTGTCTGCCTCTAAAAAAAAAAAAAAAAAAAGCGGAAATGAAAATTCTGTTGTTGTTTTTTTTCCTGTTAGCTAAATTTCCATGAGCCAATATTTGGGTTCTAATGCCTCAAAACTCATTTTTGGATTCAAAACTAAAATTTAGGGGTGGAAGGTTAACCTTTTAAGGATGGTATCACCTTAAAGGGATTCGGTCATCCTAAATTTAGTGCTAATGCCTTAAATTTGGTGTTAATGCCCATCTAGATGCATTGGGAGAAAAAAAAATTTGTCCATAACATTACTCCATTTTGATCATATAACTATCTTACAATGCTGATATAGCAGTTTCAATTAATCTTTGATTTTTTTTATTTTTTTAATAATAATTGATCAAATAGTTTATTAAAATTATCACATCAGTATTGTGAGATAAATTGGAATTTTTAGTGTTATCTTTAACAAAAATCAATTAAGAAAAAGACATTTATGATAATCAATTGAATCCTATGAGACGACATAGATAAAAATAGTGTTCTAGTTAATGATTGAAGTGGATCAATGTTGTAGTTAATCTTAGAAACAAATGAAAATACAAAGTGCTAATTAATCAAACAAACGTGGGCCAGGAGTCAAACGTGGGCCCACACAAGACGGTGCTCCCACGAATTGAAGCCCAAGTCATGAGGCCGAAAGTCCGTGACCAATCAACTGCATTCGATAGTCTTGGAAAGGAAAGGGTTGGGGGACAAAAACAAAACACCATAGAAATTAGAAACACAAGGAGAAGGAAAAAGAGTCAGAAATGAGTAGAACACAAAAGTCGAGGAGGAGGGATCTTAGAACAGATTATTAACACTGTTCATGTTTTATGTTTTTTTCATAGATTATTATGTTTGGTGTAATTCGAAAATATACACGTAGGCGAGCCGGGGGCGAGAGGAGGCAAGTGATCCGAGTCTGCTTAAATTTTTTTTTTTTTTTTTTTTATTCAATGCGGGGAGGAGAAAAGGGAAAATTATGCAAAAAAATGAAAAATAAAGGCAACAAAGCTTTCTTGGGGACATTTGAGAATATGTCAAATAAATGACACGACCCATCAAAGTAATTGATATTGCCAACAACGGCAGTTAAAGGTAAAGTTTCATAAAATGAACATAACCCAAGAACACGACCATTAGTAGCCGACAGCTGATGCAATCTATAACACAACCATCAGTAGTCGGTGGAAAGGCTAGCTATACCTATAATTTTTTCTTAGGAACTAGGAAGGGTGTTTAAACTTGTCAAACTTATCAAAAGTTAAGTAGTTTGGGGTGAGTAAGAATTTTTTTCCCCAGGGTAAAAATTCAAGTGATTTTGATATAATTCCATCAAATCATAGAGGAAGTTGGTGTATTTTATGTGTTTTGTTTTTTTTTTTTAACCACTAAGCTTTACGTTCAAAAGTTGGTTGTGAAAAGTTGTTCAGAAAAGGAAAATCAGGTTATACATAACCCTCTCGTTTGTTTGATATTTTTGACTTTAAAACCCATGTTTTTAATTTTATACATTTGAAACGTGAGTTGGCCCATTCCAAATTCAAGACCTCTGTCATCATTTTTGTCAAATAAATAACATAAATGGATATGAAATTACAATTATGCCTCTCATTAATTTTACGAAAAGACTGATGATGATTTCAAATTTAATTTTTTAATGGATATCAAAATATCCAAATACAATTAGCCTTTTTCCCTCCCCCCTCTCTCTCTCTCTCTCTCTCTCTTAAAAAAATTGTATTTTCATAACATTTTCTCTTATCTATTTGACCTGTGATTCCAATACGAACCAATATGAAAATAAAGGACTAGGGATGAGGAGTTTGAGCCGTTTAATTAAACGGGTTAGTTTATATATCTATGCCTCGATACAACCGAACACGACACGGGACATAATGGCTAGCAATTTTTGACATAACTCGCGAATCCGATATGAACCCAATATAAAATTAGAGGGTTAAGATTAAAAGGGTTTAATCTGTTTAATTAAATTGGTCGGTTTATAATTAAATTATATAATTCTATACATATGCTTTGACATAACCTGAATCTGACAAACGAACACGAATTGCCACTCTTATCTCAAATTTATCATATCAAAACCCGAAGTCTTAAAGTCAAAATGATAAAAATAAAAAATAAAAAGAAGAAAGAAGAAGGACCATGCCCGGATTTCCCTTTAGGAAAACAAGTGCAAATCTTTCTTAATTAGTGTTGTGTCATGAGAGAGAATCATAGGATTGGTATTGTTTGCAACCACAAGCATGCATGCATATGAGGCGTCTTTGGTTCATTATCATCTACCTTTTAAATAAGTTATATTTCTCTGAATTTGACAATTTGGAGATATCATATATAAATAACTTCTTAATTAGTCACCTTAATCCCTCTAATATTTAGTAATTACCCTTTCTGCACCTAACAAGCAAATAAGTTGGTCATCAACACCATTATCAGCCACACCCATGCACTTCATGCAGCTTTGATTTATCTATTTTTCTCAAGTAAAATAATTTTGATTTTGACAACTTGGGTCATATTCTGATCATTCATCGTAATCCGTTTAATATTTTACCCTCTCGACAAGTTGTGCTAGGTCTTGACTTGTTTCTACTAGCCTCTTCGCATCACACACCTAACAACCAAATATTTCATCATCATGATAATGACACCAAGAGTGATGTTGCTATTCCACCACCGCAGAAATGATAGAAAGCAACACTTCTACAATCTTTACTTTCATTTTCCCTCTTCTATGAGCATATATTTACTTCTTCTTTTTTCTTTTTTTTTTTTCTTTTTAATTTTTTTTTAAAAAAATAATAGAGTATTATTAGGGTTTGTTTGGATTTGTGATTTCAAAAAGTGTGATTTGATTTTAAAATGTTTGATTTAGAAACGTAATTTTTAAAAACACAGTTAAGCGTTTAGCAAAATCATAATTTAGCCTTTAAAATTGTGCGTTTAAAAAAAAAAAAAACATCTTTTTCTCTGCAATTTGAAAATATAGATTTTTTTCGTTTTCAAATCGCAATTCATTAAAAAACAATCCCAAACAATTCATTTTTTTTGTGATTTGGTTTAAAATTACATTTTTTTGTCTATAAAATCACAATGCCAATGTACCGTAACATTCTTACAAACTAACATGACAACTAGTCACAATCAAATTTAATTATTTAATTGTTGATTTGATAAGTGTCATGTAGACCTAGAAACCGCTACAGAAAACAATCCTAGCTACAACCATGCTTATATGTCGGTGCTTATATTAAAATACCAGCACTTATTTTGTTACCGACACTTTTTTTTCCATGCATCTTACATATATAATCGCCAAGAAAAATATGCACTAGTAGGTCATTTTTTTAGTAGTGAACTGACATATAGTTTTAATCAAATTTATTTGTTTAATAATTAACGTAATAAGAAATTTTTAATAAAAATTATAGTATCCCCCAATAATCTTGTACAAATTAAATCCCCTTTACAATTTAAGTGGTCATGATATTGTAAGGACTAGTATTAGAGGGAGGCCAAACCCCAAACCCTAGGCATCATGACGTGCAGGATTTCTGGATTTAGGACCACTAATTGATAAACTTGAGCTTTGTAATCATGGTTGATTAGGGTCAAACTCAAATAATTTTCCTTTTTTAATTCCAAAACGCTCTCGCAAAAGCCATTAATCAAGCCGCGTCAGCCTATCGGTGGGACCATCCCACCGAATTAGTCCGTTAGTGGTCCCCCGTTTAACAAGCAATCTGGGCCTACTAGATTTTCAAGTTTGGTCCAATGGCCCATGCTAATCATTCAGGCTAATGGGCTAAGATTATTTGGAAGGCACAGGACCAGATTGGGCCAAGACAACACATAAAATTCACAGTTTGGGCCCCTATGCATATGCATTTTTCATAAGGGCAAAGTTCTGTCTTGTCAAAATCAGACAAGACAAGCTTTCTCTGTTGGTGGGGGAGACAAAGGCAAGATTAGTCAAATGAGGTTTGGTTTAGGCCACTTTGGAAACAATTTACGAAGATGAGCACAAAAAATATACCCCACCTTTCCCTTTAACGAAAAACTGAAAAATAATAAAGAAAGAAGAAAGCCCATAATGCCTCTAGAGAAGGAGAGAGGGTGCCTGAATAATAATTAACTTTACTTTTTGCCATCATACGAGGGGGAAATTTCTGTACCATAGTATTCTTTATGGATGAGTCATTCTTATTTTAAAAGGAAAATATAAATGTAATGATTTAGGAAAATTTCTATATATGACTTACATAAAAATGTTACGCTATCTAGAATCCAAAAAACCAGAAAGACAAAAAGGAAAACGAAAACAACCTAAATTTAAAACACACAGGCTAAAACAGGAACTTTTCGAGCCTTTCAGGAGGAGACAACAAGGATGATGGAGATGGTATTAGAGATCAAGTCAGCCATCTTCCAGTCAAGGACCCAAAAGGGGTGTTGGAGAGCCAAGATGACAGAGAGCTAGTCAAGTTACAATTAGTGTATGCTGTGCATTTGAACACAATTCTTATCCTTATGAAGTAGACATTCGGATATGTTCGAGAAAAAATCACCTGACTTCTCAAACGGTCTGATGAGTGAAAAATAATTGCATAAGCTCACTACATGGAGATTAATTCTCTCCCTATCTAGAAAATAACTAAACGTTCTCTCTGTCACGTGACAAGCATTAAAGGGATCATTCCTATGAGCTCTTTAATAAAAAGAGGCACACAATTCCTGATAAGGGAACTTTTTCTTCTCCCACTCTCCATTAAGTTTTTTTTATTGGAGAATCATTACTGACTTAAGCATCGGAGGCTGACATAGTGGAAGACTAAAGTAACTAATCAAATAGCAGCATCTTTAATTCTGCAAGGAGAAGCGTATTCGTCTTCTACCCAAATATAAGCTCAAACCCGCACGTTGAGAAAATAACACAAACTCCACATAGTTTTGAGAGAAAATTCTTTAATTTGACAATAATTTAATGAGTTCAGTTTTACATTATAAGCTACTCTATTTATACAAGAGAAATAAAATGAGAATAAAGTCTTAATTATAAAAATAAATAAATAAAGCCTTTAGTGGGGAGAGGACCACATGCTACATCATAGGCTCTTTGGGTCCTCGGGACCGATGTTTTTCGGTGACTATTTTTTTTGTTTTGCAGGTGACCCCACTCTCCATTTAGTCTTTATTAGAAAACTGTTACCGACTTAAGCATCGAAAACCTTTTCAATCCTCTCGATAACAGACGATTTTCAATGACTCTTTCTCTCGTTTTGCACTTGACCCATCTCCAGTCCGGCCGCCCCAAAAATTACTTCAACAGAATCAAAGACTTTCATAATACTACATTTTTATAAAAGTGAGAATATATTCCTTTCCATCTTTCCATCTATAAGTTGATGAGGGAACAACAACAGATAGATCGATAGAGACGCATCGATATTCTCTCACCTTGGTGTCTCTATTTTGTCCGTCAGGTTCATCCAGGACCATCAATCCAAAGCTATCCATTTGTAAAATCCCATTATTCTCACAATCTTGTCTCTTTCCCCAAACCCTTTAATTTGTTGGGCAATTTTTTAAAAATAAATTAACATAAAAGGCTATAATTAATTAATTGCTACGTACGTGATGTGCTTTTCTGAACAGTACACTGGTGTCAAGCAGAATACACGATTACGGCAACAGAAGTATGACATCATCTTCAATTTAAGTATGACCTCATCTATGACATCATCTTTGGTCTGGAGACAGCTGAATCGAAGAAAATTCAACCCTATCTTATTTTATATATATATTTTTTATAACCTATACTTAATTAATTCATTACCTCTTAAAAGTCCCACCTAGTTTTTTCTATTCTTTCTAAACTTTAAAATTAGGAGTAACTTTATTTTAAATTTATGAACTATCACGTATTTTTAAAAAAATTTCTTAAATTTTAAAAACTCTTGATACCTCATGAACTTTCAATTTGATTGACCTATTTTCGTCAAATTTAGCCGTTAATCCCTAACGAAAATTAATAAAAATATTAAATTATCCATTGATTTTCATTTTTTTTAATTTAATTTGAAATTAAAAGTGAATTTGGAATTTTATAAAAAAAAATGGTATAAATGTTATTTTATCACTTTTAACGTTTAAAATTTGACAGAGATGGGTACATTGCATCAAAATAAAAGTTCAGGAGGTAAAATTGAAAATTTTTTAAATTTGAGAGAATCTTCTCAAAATATATGATAATTCAGGAGTCTTAAACGAAGTTTTTCCTTAAAAATATGTTCTCTTTCGAACTACTTAACCCTTTTACTTAGCATTTGTTATTAAGATTTTTAATTACTCTTGATGGCGAATGCGTTACTCGACGGACATATAACATAAAATATTCATTATATATATGAGAAATGTGAAAATCTCACATACATTTATGCTCTGAAAGTGGATCGAATAGGGTATCTCTAAAAAGATGCCCTTGCACAAATGGGACCAATAAATAGGATAATGAATGAAGGGTGGTCCAAGGAGACGATGGAAGAAGTAGTATATATAATGTGGGGGAGGTGGGATGGTTGGCCACTTTGCTGCAAACCAGTTGGCTACACCAACAAAGAAAGAAGATGCAAGGACATGCAATTGTAGACAATCGTACAAAGGAGATAGGCAGAGCTTGTCAAATCATTGGACCATATATACAAGAACTTCTCACCTTTTTCACCACTCAATAATACACTTTGGAAGAAGAATTCTTCCCCTCTATCGGGAAAAAAAAAAAAAAAAAAAAAAGGACTATGCCTGGCCTACTCTTAGACTGAAAAAAAGAGTCTCCATGTACGTGCATATATATGATAAAAGATAAGCACATCAACCAGAAAACCTGCTGCTTTAATTAGAGTTAAGTAAAATGACAGACAAACCCCATTGGTAATGACAACATGGTTGTCTAGCTGCATGGTTGGATTACATGATATTGAAAGCTCCCCCTCCAAAGAATAGACAGTCTAACAACTACTACCATTAATCAATGGGGTAGAAACCTTTTCTGGGTGATTTTTGGTTTCGTACGTTTAGTCTTCTTGAAGCGATTTAACAAATCTCAACTCACACTCAAATCTTCATAGAAATTTCTATAGAAAGATTCAAATTAGAGTGAGAGTGACCCTTTTGTAACCACTCCAAAAAAAACCCTCTCACTTAAGATTCTGACTTTATGGTATTGTTAAATTGCTCTGATACTATTTATAACTATTGATATTATTTGTAACAACTTTCTATTTGTAACCACTTGAAAATAATTTTTTAATATAAAACTGGGAAATTACAGCTTTTGTAGCGCAGGCCCTATAAAGTAAAGGTATTGAGGTTACTGTGGAGACGTATCAATTATGTGGTGTTGGAGCCAATTATCTTCGTCTTTGCTTTCTACCCTTCACTATTATTCTTATGCTGACAAGGGGAAAAATGGAACTTGTGGTCCTGATATGTGTTTTCTTCTCCTTTTCCAACCGTATATTAAGGTTTTAGTCTTCTCCCTCTTGACTGCTAGCTATAGCTCTCCATCTACCTCCTCGTTTGTCTGCTCTTGCTTTGCAAAATGGAAACAAGCAAAGCCGAGGGAAAGAGGAGCTTCAAGTACAGTAATACGGAAGAGGAGGAGGAGGAGGAGGAGGAGGAAGAGGAGGAGGAGGATGAAGATGATGGTGGATTAGGATTTAGAGAGCTTGATGGGAAGAAAAAGAGAGAAATAACTTCCTCTAGCAGGAAGCCATCTGGCAGTGGAGGCTCATCGCCGCCTACTTGCCAGGTGGAGAATTGTAATGCTGATTTGACCGGTGCAAAGCACTACCACCGCCGCCACAAGGTCTGCGAGTTTCATGCTAAGGCTGCTTTTGTCCATGTTGCCGGAGGCCAGAAAAGGTTTTGCCAGCAATGTAGCAGGTTAGAAAAAAAAAAAACCTAGTTTTCCAATTATTTCCATTAATATATGCTTGTTTAATTTCTTCACACTATTGCTCCAATTTCTCCCATTCTTCTTTATTACAAATTATACTGCTTTCTCACTAAAGATCCAGGCCAGGGAAATAAGCTTATAAATTGAAGCTATTTGTTTAACCAAATTAACCCTTTTAACATTTTTCCTATTGGGTCTACTAGTTTAAATTTATCGATCGAATGGATTAACATAGCACAATATTGAGCTCATTGATGAGTTCTCCCATGATGAATGTGAAAAGTACTACACTGCATTAATTTGAGCAATTGGGTAGGAGATTTTTGACCTAGATGATGAGATAAAAATATTGTCAACAAAAAACAACTGCGCACAAGTACATTCTTCTCTTTACCCAACCCTAACTCTTTTCTAAACCTGAGGTATATATATATATCGACGGACAAGACATGAGAGTTATAAGACAGGATATATGATGGGATCCATGTGAGCTGGAAGCCATGCAATTTGTATGAGATAATGTACTGGACAAAGCCATCAATGGACCACGCCAAAAACCCCACTTGATGATCAGTTCGATTATTATCAAAGCCAACTTTTCTAAGTCTTGTCGATCTGTTTAGTTGACAAACCACAGTTTAATCTTATCCTCAGGTAATAACACCTATTGGACCTTCGACAAATTTGATTGTCATAATCAGGCCATTCAAATTGAGTTCATCAATGTCCTATTTCGGCAATACATATGTAGATGTTGTTTACCATAAGATATCATGACAAATTGGTTAAGTACTATATATGTACTAGAGATTTAGTTTACAATCATTTTGTTACAAATTAGTGATGCGAGTTTAGAGGTGTTGGGAACATTGAAAGCAGCGGAAAATTCCCTAACGGGTCGTGTTCCATGATCAACATTGCGCCAGTTTTTTCAAAACCTAAAAACAACACATGTATTCTTGAAGAAATTGCATACCTCGGTAAGTGGAACTTCAAGAACGGTCTAGAGTCTAGGGTTTGCTCTTAAGACTTATTGGATTTTCTCCTCAATTCTGATTTTGAAACTAAAGAGTGTGGGTTCTCATACATAGGGCTCCTTTAAATAGACATGTGAATCCTAGCTTGGTAGGGCTCCTTTAACACTCGTTCACACACCTATTAGAAGTATTACTCCTTGTGCAATTAAGTTAAAGGGTAAAGTCTACTTAACCCCCTCAAACTACCACCCTAATGATAGTCTACCCCCCAAATTACCAAAACAATGACAATGTACTCCCAATTTTAACAAAATGACAGAATTACCCTAACTAAAATAAAAACAAAAATACTAAAATTTATTTATTTTTCAACATTTTAAGGGTAATTTCATCATTTTGCTATCATTGGAGAGTACATTGTCATTGTTTTAGTAGTTTGAGAGGTAAATTGTCGCAATTGATAATTTGGGGGGGTAGATTGTCATTGGGGTAATAGTTTGAAGGGGTTAAGTGGACTTTACCCTAAGTTAAATCTTAAAGATAATTATCAACTTGATCCAATAGACCTAGGACACTTGTCATCTAATGACTTGTTCTAGCTTACCAACTTACCATTAATTACAACTTATTCTACTAAAAAGTTATAATTGCACTATAATATTTATTTTGATTAATTAAGAGCTCTATTGACTTCTTATAATTACATTTAACTGCTTCATGAAATATCCATATTGAAATTAAATTAAAAAATAAATTTACTGTCACTTTATTTTACTATTTCTTAATCCATGATTCCCCATTTAATCTCTTGTTTATTTTCATAATTTTGAAATCATATTTCATTGAGTACATATAATTATAGTAACTTCTTACTAAAATACTTGTTCCCATTAAATTTATCTCACGGGGATATTTCACATCTCTTTGATTTCAATCAAAGTGATTATGGATTCCATCTTGAGGAGTAATATTGTTCCCATAATGCTACACTTGACCACCCAACACACTAAAATTTTGTCAGTGCAAGGTCTCAATCGTGAATGTATCAAAGTGAGCTATACTTTACATTTAAGTTCACATTCATTTTAGAATTGAGGGTCAATGCTATAAGTAATCGTGAGTTTAAGTTATTCAATCGACAATAGTTTATAGAATAACAACTTACACAATATAGTTCAATGTATTCTAATCACACCAATATGTCAATCAGAAGTTTATACTTTCATGATCAAGATAGATAATCATGATTGATATGTTATAGTCTCATAAGATGGAATGCTAGATCCTATCATTGACTATTAACTAGGATTTATAAGTCACAAGGTATTATAGTTTAAATCTATGTGACAATCTCATCAACATACCTAAACCATACTCAATATGTATCTTGAGGACTACATATACAGCACACAAATGTATATGGGTGTGCACGCACGTGCCAAATGTTTCTAATTTATCTCAGAAAAATAAACAATTTTATTTATAAATGAAAATGTCACCTAAAACAAATTGGGTTTTAGGGCACTATCCCTAACAAAAGTGTGTGCGCGCGCACGCCCAATGTTCTAATTTATTATTAAATGAAAATGTCACACAAAACAAATTGGGTTTTAAGGCACTATCTGTAACACCCCAGTCTCATATTAGGAAGAGATGAGTAACTCACATAGAGTGAGTAGTTTATAAGAGATAGTTATGAGTGTTAACTGTTAAGTCTCATATTGCCTAGTTAATTACTAGGTGAAACTGAGATTTATAATATATTATAGGAAAGCTCTAAATTGACTAGTCATTTTAGGATGATAGCGCAGATGTAGCTAGTGCTTTTTCCTAGGTCGTTACAAATGGTATTAGAGTCACCTAGTAACGTCATGCCATGTGGTACTGGAGCACTGCATGACGTGGCCCTGATGAGGATGTCAGGAATTTAAGAGGGGGTTTGTAACACCCAAGTCCCATATTGGAAAGAGATTAGTAGCCCACATAGAGTGAGTGGTTTATAAGAGATAGTCATGAGTGCTAAGTTTCACATTGTCTAATTACTAGGTAAAATTGAGTATTATAATGAATTCTAGGGAAGTTCCAAATTGACTAGTCATTTTGGACTGATAGTTCAAATGTAGTTAGCGCTTTTCCTTGGGTTGTTATACTATCCCTAACAAAAGGGTGATGCCAAATGTAATTTGTTATATCCACATGGGTTGCGCACATGATATGCTTAACCCATTGGGATGATTATTGGGACCCCATCTCTATTTATTTATAATAAAAAAAAAGGAAAACTTTACTTTGGCTTCCTAAACTTCCACTCGATTTTACAAACCCTCTCTGAACTTTCAAATCTCTCATTTTGGACCCCTGAACTTTCAATTACTCTCAATATGGACCCCTCCGTCAGATTTTAAACGTTACTTACCCTTGACTTTTGTATAAAATTTCAACTTCCAAAATGTTTTTTTTTTTAAAAAAAAAAAAATGAAAATCAAGGACATTTTGGTCTTTTTTGTATTTTTAACGGCTAAAATTAACGGAAAGGTTCTAATTGAGAGTAGTTGAAAGTTCAGGGGTCCAAAATGAGAGATTTGGAAGTTCAGGGGGGGTTTGTAAAATCAGATGAAAGTTCAGGGGGCCAAAGTGAAGTTTCCTCTTAAAAAAAAAATTAAAACTAGCTAACTCCAAATCACTCAATAACTCATGACCAGCCGTTCCTAATACCTTAACCCATTGCGAGTCTTCATTCTCATGAGTAATGCTAGAAGGAAGACTCTGGTCCTCTTTGCGTGATTTCAAATGTGGTGTGACTTTTAAAATCACCAATAGATTAAAATTCAATAATAATTATCTAATTCCATAGTGATGTTAAAAGTCATGTCACATTTGGGATGACAAAGAACGAACAAGAGTCATCCTTCTAACATTACTACATTCTCATGATCCAATTGCCTAAACCAACACCTATGGAGTCGCTAGCAATAGTGTTCTTTTTGTCTAGCTACCGAGCTAGACTAGTGCCAAGGGAGAAACCAATCCCTACTCTACACGCATAAACTTATACTCGTCATGTTTTTGGAAAGAGTTTGGCATAAATAGTACAAGTGTTGTACATAAGGTCCATTCTCATCCTACCCTTCTTTTCTGGGCAAATATAAAATAAATAAAGAACAGACAAGGAGACTCTTGCCCTAGCATCCTAGAGAACAGCTTAGATCTTCTTCTTGAAGGTGTAGAACATTCCCCAGCTTTGCTTTGACTGGGATAGAATTCCACTCTAGCTTCCATATTAGAAACTTCAATATCTTATGAATTCTTTCTTTCCAAAGTCTGTCCCAGGATTTTGAACCAAGAGGGTCTTAATGGAGGGTTCTGTCTTGAATTAGTATATTATAAGTTGATTTGACAGCGAAGTTCCCTTTCCTATCTAGGACTCAAGAAATATTATCTTCATCAAAATTATGGTAGACTTAAATATTAAGGATATTGTCTACTGAACCTTGATCAAAAAGATGGGAGATCATTCTTTCATACCACACTATAAGGGAGAAAAATGTCTGCCACTTTGAGGTTGAAACTCTGGAGGATCAATTCTTTCCATTGGTGTTGGCTTGAGCTTTACATCCAAAGGAGGACATGTTGTAAATTGAGATACTAGCAGTCATAGGCTTGATGAGAGTAGTCCTTAGACATGTCATATAGGAATATTAACAATTTCCCTATCGATGCATGAGTTTACAAAATCATATGAATATTCATTAATTTTCTTAGATATTTCATTTGCACAACATGTAGACTTCACAACATTTAGAACAAAACATTTCATGCTGATAAAGAGTATGCAAGTTAGTATCAAAGTATACATGCTAAAAATGTTGGTGTGTAGTTTCTATGTAAGTTTTACTCACCTTGGTCGTACAGATCCTCTTGGTACTCCTTGTAAACTTCGGCTCCTTCGTCTGCAAAAGATTTTACTATTAGTCACACTTTAGACAAGAGCCTCACCTAAAATCTAGAACTTATACTTCTAAGCATTTTGTCAGCCGAACCGTTGGAACGACTCAGGGACCATTGGAACGGTCTGATCATTCAAACTTTACCTGGATTGTTGGAACGGTGTCTAGGGAAAAACTCCTAAACTCCAAAAAATCCCACCTTTAACCTATCTAACACGTTCTATTGCTTAAAAAAGATTCATTTCATTACCCTAGGCACATATATCACATCTTTTATTAAAAAATCCATCATTTCTTTCAAAAGATGAGGCTTTCCTTTTTAACACTTCAAATGCACAAAGGATCTACTCAACATCACCTCTATTAGTAGATCCACTCTTCAACAGCAAGGAAAATGAAATGGTTCATATCATCCAATAAACTCCGACTCTCTAATCCTAAAGTCATCATTATCCCACAACAAAAACATTTTCTTAAACCTTCTATCAACACGCCTTGCAAAAATAAACACAACACAGAAACTAAACAAGGTTTGATACCAGATAGATCACAAAACACACCCTACTGCCACTATGTTTGCTTGTTAGTTTTTCTGCCATGAAGTTAGTGTAACTCACTAAAGAGATACAAAGGAAATGAGAAGAAGAAAAAATGAAGGACAAAGGCACCTAATAATGGAGAAAGTAGAAGGACAAAGTTTGTTTTCCTTCATGATAGTTTCTTTGAAATGTTGCATTACAGGTTCCATGATCTATCAGAGTTCGATGAATATAAAAGGAGTTGTCGCAAGCGCCTGGCTGGACACAATGAGAGGCGTAGGAAAAGCTCATCTGACTTTCCCAGAGAAGGCTCCAACTGAAAAGGGTTATTAACCAGAGGTAATTAAGCTTATGGAAGAGAGATTTGGACCTCTCTCCCACAAAACAACTTCTCTATATTAGGGCTCTCTCTCTTCTGTCAATGGCTTGGCTTTCACTATATATGCACTACTGCTGTTGAGTTTATCTATACATACACTATAATAATTATTGCCTATCAGCATTTGGCACCATACAACTGTGCCTTACTGGTGGTTGCTATCAAAAAGTGTAAATCATTGCTATATTGACTACCCTTCTAAAGCAATGTGTCTCTATTTGTTCCATTTACATGAATTTCTTCTCCACTTGTGCTCCATTTGCTTGGGTTGGAACTTTTCCATTATCTATATATATATATATATATATATATATATATATATATATATATAATATCAAGGTTAATATATATATATATATATTTTCAGAAGTGCTCAGCCTCAGGAAATCCATGAGCTCACCCTTTTCAAGCTGTGTTTGCAGCGAAGGTAAGTTTTCCCAATTCACCTAACATTATTTGGTGCCTTGTGGACAAAGAAGTTGGTCTTAATCATCAAATAAAAACATGGTTAGTTGAATGAAGCAGGGTGGTATATGCTATTATGGGTGACAGAAAACATTTAACATCTAATATGACCACCATTTGCTTCGTTGCCTGGAAAGGGGGGAACATATATATATCCACACGTCTCAAAAGGATTCTTGAAGCATGTATAGGCCCCCAATACGCAGCCAAAAAAGGAACATTATTGAACAGGTAGTGATGAGACTGCACAATTGCTTAACTCACAAATGCAAGGGACAGATTCTGCTACTGCTTTAAAAGATGCATGGTAGCCCACTGTAATAGTCTTCGCAACTGTTGTCCTTGAACTTGTGGGGGTGAGGTGAGATAGCAATGACGTTGTGTAGATTAGCGAGGGAATCATGTTGACAAATTGAATTTAAGTCGTGTCGAGACATGGGTACAAGACTATATAAATCAACCTTAATCCGACATTTTTATGTCGGAATTTGCAGGTTGTATTGTATTCGTGTCAAGTTTGCAAGTCATGTCAAAAACTGTCGAGCAATGTCCACACTATAAAGGATGCATGCATATGCAACTCAACTCATAATCTTTCGAAAAAAGAGACGGTTGTGGCCAAAATTGAAACCCTTTATAATAAGAAAGAAAGAGATGGTATTGGGCATTAAAATTAGTTATTATTGGCAACTTGGCATTCACAAGTTAGTTTAGATGTGCTTGTTCCTTGATATGGTTTTCTTCTCCTTGTCTTACTAGATTGATTTCTAGTAATTTAATAAATGGGTTTGATTTAATCTCTTGAGATTGTTTGTATATGACTTGATATGGATAGAGAGGGATACATCATGCTAGCCACCACAAGGCAAAGCAAAGGAACCATATATCATACGTCTGCAGCCAACCACAGAAAGGGAGCGAGCCAATTTTTGCAACCTTCAATTTATTTGGTTACAAACTAATGGCTGAACGGTCTATAATCCTAAGCCCAAGAAACTGGTAGTTCTTGGCCTTAGCTGCAACCTAGTCTGTTCATTTGTAAAACTTCAATTTGAGAGATCATCATAATCATTCATAGAGGTAACAATTTATATTTCCTGAGCAGACTTGTCCAGCACTTAAAAAATGTTGCAAGCTAACGAGCATTACAATCAGTCTTGAAAATTTTACAAAGCTCAAGCTCACCTAACTTAAACTGAAATGCATGAGCATCTTCTTCAACGACTCTAGTAAGTCAATCTTGCAACCACCCTACAATGGAAAAAGGGGCGAAGCAGCGGTGAAGAGGCTCTTAAAAGAAAAATCACAATGATTCAAAAGAAATCACTTTTGTCAGTCCAGCCTGCTAATTAATGGACTATCAAATAAGATGTTGGAGCTTCATTTCCAAAAAATCAAGCGAAATATCAGCACTCCCAGGTCAGACCGTGTCAATAACTTTCTGGATGAAATCTTGGCAAGCAGAAACGAGTGGATGTGCTGTAGGTAATGGGCCGGGAGAGAAAATTAAAGCATTTGGTAATTGAAGAACAAAACGCCGTCCTCAGTCATGCCTGATGCCTAAAAGTTTCATAGCTAGCTCCCAAGTAACGATTGCTGCTGCATTGGCAGGAAAAGCCCGAACTATGGTAGGACCAAGACCTGTATAGCATCCTTTAACTCCAGCCCTCCTGTAAATCTACAAAAGAAGACACATTCAGCTTCTCTCTCTTCTAAACCCCAAAAGGAAGAAAATAAGGGAAAAAAAAAAAAAAAGGCTTTCCTCTCTTTCTTTTCTTCCTTTCTGTAAATGGAGAAGAGACAAGAAGGCTGCCATTAATGACAATCATGAAATGGAGGAAAGCAGGACAACTTACCGAGCTCAAGATTTGAAAAGGATTTCTTGTAGAGCTTTTATCTGGGGTAGTCTGAATTAAGGTTTTTGCCACATCGAGGGGCAAAACAGCAGTCCAAAACTGGAAGAAGGGAGGAGAAAAATTCACAATATGAATGGTTGCTGAATCAGAGAATGAAATGAGTGAAATGTAACATTCCTTATTCAGAAATATGCTGAAGGTTTCAAGAGGCATACACCAACACCACCAAGGCCACCACTCACAATCCCAATCCCCACGTCAATCAAGTGGCTGTTTTCAGATGAAGCAGCTTTTAGTCGTGAATGCATGTAATAACGGACATACTCATAAACGCTAAAAAAGACTGCATTGCCAATAGTTTCTCTTAGCAATGTTGTAAAACCTCCACGAAAAATGCCCGTAACCTGAAAGGTGTTATGTCAGCTCAAAACCGCATCATTTATAATGTTGCCAAATGGAGAGGATTTTCTCACCCCTTCTGTTTTTACGGCTTTAAGGGCGCAATCAAGGGGACTACTGTATCTCCTTGACCTTGGAACCAAAGAGTCGGTGCCTTGAACTTGCATCCTACACTGAAGAGCTCAGTGTGACAAGAGTACCATTAGAAACAACAGAGTGAATAAGAAAACAGCCGTGCAACCTACAAGCCCTCCAATTCATTTACCTTCACAAGCTCTGATGGACATAACACAAAGCTGATAAGAGCTCCGCTATAAGCTGCAGAAGGAATTATTACTTGGAGCTGTGGGCCACTACTTTGTACACCTCCCTTCATGAGCAGAGCAAAGATAAAATTGAAAGGTTGTTATGTAACCATATAACAGTCTTAACAGATGCAAGACGTAGGGGCGGAGGAAGGGTAAAGCTAAAAAAAATTAAGAATTTGGGGGGTGAAAATTTAATTTTTAAAGGGGTTATAAGGGTAAAAAATTTGGGGAAAACATGGTGGCCACAATATAGTTCCACCCCTGGCAAGACCCCTTCAGAAGAAATATAACCGCAAATCATCTAAGTGATTGATGGAAAATAAAATCAGTTAGAAGCTTATCCAAATAAAGCAAACCTGTAGTGACTGCTTTGTTTGGGAATAAATGCCAAAAAGAAGCGAACTCTCAAAAGCCATCCCAACAAAAGATGATGTTGCACCTCTATAAAGTCCTCTAATCTGTCAAAGACAAGTTTCACTTAGTTCCTCCAGGAGGAAAGATGTGTGGAAAATTCAAATCCTACAAACCCCTGACCCACCCCAAACCCCAAGCCGAGATGGGAAGCAAAAACAATCTACATTGTCATTTCAGAGCAATTTAAAAGTTGGTGACTCTTGAAATATAGAGCTTCATGCATTTTAATGGGCATAGAATGCTATATAAACTGGATAGAAGAGATAGGATTTTGTGTTTTACAGTCGCATTTTGATGCATTACAGACTATACAACACAGCTAACCCACTAATTTTTGAAAGACAGGGATGTTGCTTCATAACTTAAAGAGGGAAAAGCTGCTTACAGGAAAAAGAACAACTTGAACAATTATTTTTAGACAAAAAGAAAACAAAACAGAGAAAGAGAAAAGTGAATTCAATTTTGGGGCCACTCCTTTATAAATCATTTCAGCAGTTAAAAGGCAGTCAATATTATGGCTTTCCCTTTCCAAAAAATTTTCCTAAGATAATTGAAATGTTGGGTTTATTTCAATACCTCAAAATATTCAAATTAATACAGGAACAAATAATAGATACTAAGACTCTTATGTGAGTTTAACCTAAATCGAAATACTTTTTGCTGTATTTTTAACCATTAAATTATGAGAAATGTCAATGTCATTCAACCTGCACCAGGATTTATACCTAATCTATACTCCTGTGAAGAGTTGGGAGAAAGGAATGGAAGTAACTTTAAGCTTTTGCATTACTCATGAATTTATGTTAAGATGACTAGCCCAAATTTTACAAACCATTAACAAAATGTTTAAAGCATATCTTAGAATCATTTTCCATAAATTTAGTATCCCATTAGAATCATTTTCCATAAATTTAGTATCCCATTCATTGTATAACTGATGTCTTTATATATTAGGCTAACTGCAGATGCCAAATGAACACTAGTGACTTCATCCTCAACTAGCCGCCTTAATGTTAATGTTGAACTGACCATTATAGACTATATGAGTACTTAACTTCCAGATTACCTGCATAATGCAAGATATGACATTCCACAAACTTCCCTGGCAATCTGAAGGCTTTTATGCACCTTCTTATGGGGTTCAACCTGTGTAGTTGGACCCAAACTAAGTTGAACTTTAGAAGGTGAAAGTTACAGCTAGAATAGGTGCATCTTGGCCAACCATCGAGGGGGATGAGTACTTAACGGTAAATCTGCAAACTATCCTTATATAACTAGGTTAATCTGTTTAGTGCAAAGTAAGATAAAAGGTAACTATTTATATAAAGTTGAGTGCATGCAAGATAACAAGGTCCATCATGCAATGAGCAATTTAAGATCAGGTTATACCTCTTTCTGGACTCTTGTTATTGATGGATCACCAAAGAAATCATCTCACATAGTGAATATTGAAGTTAATTACAGATTTATTGATAGCAAAAATATACTATCCCTAATCACTCGGCAACTTGTCAGTATTTATAATTGACTTATAGGATGATTCGTTTGAATTGCTAGCTGAAACAATTAACTAAACAACAAAGTTTATTCTAACCTTTTATTAACCTAAATTGCACATACGGAGATAATCATGGCTTATTTTTGTCTCTCGCAAGAAAAAGTTTGAGAACCATACTCCCTCAGTCTTCAGTATCCTAGCAGTACAATGTAAACCACTCCTGTATGTAACCCCATGTGCTTCAGTATTGTGCTTTTGCAGCTTCACCTAATAAATGAATTAAACATCCAAGAGAAGCTTAAGAACACAGTGTTATTGTTACTGCAAAACTAGCAAATACATGAAATAAGCTCACTCATTTTCAACATACAAATGGTCATATTTTAAGATATTAGAGTCCCAAGGTGTCCTGATTTCATCAATAATCATAAAAAGGGAAACTTTTACAACATCAAAAGAGTGCAACCTGATCATCGTAGAATCTTCCAAAAGAAGCTGAAACAAAATCAAGATCACAAAAATGATGATAATGATGATATATGTATTCTACTTGACCAAGTTTTACATAAGAACAACAGAAGCAAAAAAGTAGTGCCGGATACCATTAAATTGTTGAGCAGGAATCTATTTACTAATTCTGATGAGTTGTGATGAGGAATCCGCGCAAAGAAATGCTTAAATTTGTAGTTCGCATTACAACAAAGAACTTCAATTTATATCAATTACCAATCATCTGTCCTTCACATTGCACAACTTAAACATGCAGCAACCTTATACATCCAAAGCTTTTAATAAAGCTAAGGGAAGCTCAATGCTTAAAATGGAAGAAAGAATTGCACTTAAATGAATGCACCAGTCATACTTACCTTTCCTTTCTTCTATTAATTACAAAATGAAATTCTCTATGATTAAAAATTCCAACTTTCAAAAAATCTAGTAACCATGTTACTAGCAATTCACAGCAATACCGAAATCGCCTAAATGGGCAGAATATACCTAAAGATATCCTTTTTAACAAATGTAATTGAAAGAATAATTCAACTAATACCAATCTAAATCCCATCTCCATAGTTATTGTTGATATAAACCCACTAACTTTTCATTTTATTAATCATGAAAAAAAAAAAAAAAAAAAAAAAAAAGAAGATTGTCCCAGATTAAACTTTAGGGTGTCAATGGTTACTCCAGCTCGTACCAATTAGACTTCCAATCAGAAAAGTCTGACACCCATGAAAGCAAAATGCACTAAAATAAAGACCATATATCACAACATTAGAATCGCCAAACTGAAACATAAAAAAAAATTAAAAATAAAAAATAAAAAGTACATGAGCATATGTTTGTGTAGTTACAGTTACCTTGACGGTGTCGAAGGGGTGGCCGGTGATGACAGTGGCGACACCGGCGAGCAACCCTGCCAGGTACTCCTTGTAAGCGGAAGTCTCCCCCATCTCTCGCTCTCTCAGAATCTCTCTTCTTACGAGGAACTATATATATTTCGGACTATCATCATGGGGAGCTGCTCCCCTCCAAATATCCTCCCATTTTAATCCGTGTTGAAAAAAAAAAAAAAAAAAAAAAAAACCGAAATCCAAGGGTAATAAGTAAGCCACGTCAGACATCTAAAATAAATAAATAAAAAAGGAAAAACGTCAGGTCGTTTTCGTTCATAGGAGCAGCGCCTCCCCTGCCTCGTCAATGTCGTCATAGGTTAAAAAAGAAGGTTGAATAGAATAGCAGAAGGTGAAGGCATTATTTTTGTTTTCTAGTATGAAGAAGAAGAAGAAGAAGACGACGAAGAGGAGCGATTTAAAACGTAAATGTGGGGCTCCGGGTCCATCTGATTCGGGTAACTGGGCCCACTTACCCTGCACTCCACCTGCATCCCTTGTGAATGGAGTGCACCCCAATTGAAGAAAAGTTGCTTTTCCTTTTGCGCAGACACTGTTTTTTCAGTTTTTAGAATAATTGGTATATAGTATATACCAACCGACCCACTCTTTAGAATATTTCAGTGCAGCCTGAGGTCATCCAGGCAATGAATGGTAAGAAGTTGCTGAACATCTGTCAAAAAATTATCATCACAAGCAACATATATGGATTATACTTGCACAAATCAACTAAACAAGTGCACCACCAAAGATAACAAGTTTTATATAGTCAGTCAACCAAAAGATCATAGGAAACAGGAATAGGCCTATAAAAGTAGAGGCTTGATGTTACCGATGGCTAGGGTAATTCGGCCGCCCCAAATGATCAAATGGGAGGTGGCTAAAACCGCCTAATATCAGTCCATGTGATTTACCTAATTTGCAATTAATTCCTTGTGGCATTAAAATGAACTCGAAAATCTCTGTGGTATACCAAAAAAACAATTTAGCCCTTACCGTCAAATTTCATTCACTGACTTAACAGATTCTGATAGGATAAAACGTTAAGAACCAATAAAATTGTTATACTCGTCCTATTTAAACCAATGTCATACTAACAGAATACATTAAATTAACAGACGAAATTTGATTGTAGGGACTAAACTGTTTTTTTAGCATACATCAAGGGCTCTTGAGTTCATTTTGATACTACATGGAGCTAATTGTAAATCAGGTAAACCATAAGGACTAATTTTACATTTTTCCCTTAAACCAATTGCTAATTTAATAATGTTTGTTGGAACTTTTGTTGTCAAAAGTAGATTTTAACGCAATCCAAATATATACCGTCTTATTCATAAACCTTACAACATAACAATACGCTCAAGGTGCTTCTCTCTCAAAGTTCTTTTTTTGTGTTGCCCCTGTTTGCTCCGGATAGTCTATTATGGACTTGATCTCAGTGTTGTTGATGCTCTATTAGGCAGTGCAACAAAATCGCCTGGTGTTCATAACTTGCTTGGGATAATCTTATCAGAAAGCCTTTCCACCTTGCCAAGTTGGCCGGACTTTTTAAGCAACTCCTGTCTTTCAGCCATAAATTTAGCAAAACGGGAACCTTTCTCTTCTTTGTTGTTATCTTCTGGTGGTGATTGCTGCAGCTCAGGCAAAGGAGGGGGCTTAGGGGATAGCTGTGGCATCAATGCCCATACAGAAGAAAGGTGTTCATTTGGTTGATCAAGGCTCCGAAGAAGTGAAAGATCCTGCATATCTGTTGTAGGAAAAGCCAAGTCATCAGATACAACCACAAGCATACTCCTAGCCAATTTTCAGAAGAACCTGAACTGCTAAAATTTTTGAAAGTAAAATTGGGATCATATTTTGAAGAATAATAGAAGCAGAACCTTTTCTAATATGATGGTAATGTTAATAAAAGTGTAATCATCTTATCTTCCATGTGGTTTAAAAGAGGCAATAGCTCAATAACCTTTTGAGAATTTGAAGATTGGTTCCAGAGCGGCACATGGAATGCTGAAGTTCAGATGTGGTATAACTGTTCCTCCACCATGCCTTGCGTTGCTGGATCAAGTGAAAGTCAATTAACAATCTTTGAGAAACTTATACAAAAAAAAAAAAAAAAAAAAAAAAAAAAGAGGAACATGCTTAAAATCTGAATTGTTGATGATGATAATGCAAAAAAAATCAAAAAAGAAAATTCTACCAGTAATTCCCATCCTACTGTTTTAAATGATGCAGATGACACAAAACCTAGTAGCAAGCAGCACCAACTTCAACCAAGGAAATATATACTCATGGATTTGGCATCGCCATACTACCAATCATCTACATTAAAATACAGAAACCAATAACCAATAACATCAATGATATCACAACACAAAATTGTGGAACTGGAATAACGTCACGGGCATAGCAAAAAAAGTGCATTGATGCATGTCTGATTAAAAAAATAAAAAAAATAAAAAAAAAATAAAAGAAAGACCCTCTTTGACCTCAATAAATTATTTAGTTTGCAAAATTTCAGTCACTGTACCTCGTAACAAGTCCAATCATATGACCATCTGAATTGACAACGGCACCACCACTACCGCCAGGATGGACAGCAGCTGTTGTTTCAAGCATCACTGGAAAGTGTCCTTGCGTATTTCCTTCTTGATTGGATGGATATGAGTGGGAAATCTTTGCTTTGACAACCTTTGTTACCACACCGGAGCTGATAGATGGGAAGAAGCCTGATGGGGATTCAAAAGCAGAATCATACACAAAGTCTTGAGAAACTATACTGGGAGGGGGGGAACTATACTGTTTTAGTTGGTTGAAATTCAAAACGAACATAGAACAAAAATAGATGCTGATCTCATGACAATAGAAACTAGTCCTCCTTCATGGCACTTAGAAGTAAAAACCCCATCTCTAGAACAATTTTCATCTATCAGTGTGAAAGACACGACATATGGAGTCAGAAGCAATTTCAAGGTTCAGATTCAAGGACATAGTCATACGTTTGAACATGAAAAAATTTTACGTTATAACTGCGTCATTTTTTTCCAAGTAAATTAAATCACGTATTTATGAAGGAAAAAAAAAACCCCATGCTTAGCAATGTTGTGTTATTCGTTACATAACACTCTCTTATGTGCAGTAGCAAAGAGGCCTTCTAAGACTTGTACTAGAACAAATCAGTCTATCAGAATCTCAAACATGTGCCACTAAAGTCTTCTTGTGGTATAGTGGTATTAATCCATAAAATTGTTCAACCAACATATGACCCAAAAAGAAAATATACAAATAACATAGTATTAAAAGTTATTTCAGAAAACATTACTCATCACAACTAGTAAGGGAAAAAATTGATAAAATTATTCTGTGACACATGCACACACAGAAAAGTCCTTGAAATCCAACAAAGTCTTTTAAGATGTCATGCCAACGCAATGCAATATTTTTATTTCCATGGGATTTCAACCAACCAAAAGCAGAGAAATAAGTTAAGCAAGCTATACCACATCTCGGGCCAAATAATCCATGTCCAATAACATACGCCTTTGATCCCAAAGATGGCCATTCAAAATCCATGATGATAGGTGAAAGCTCATCTGGAACATACTCGAGCTGTAGCAGGGCAACATCCAAAGGTCCTCTACAAACATACACTACTTTAGCATCACACCAAACCCAGGGTTCTGTATGATCCAGACGAACACGTATGTTTTTATTGCCTCCATAAGATAGACTTGTTTTATATTGCCCATGCTCATCAACAACAAAAGGATTCAGAGTCTTCAGCAACTTTGGCAGTAAACTCTGACTCTTTTCATTGCCGTCAACTCTATTTTGTCCAAGAGACGCAGATTCCTCAGACAGGAAGGAAATACTTTCTGATTTGGTTCCATATCTTTCATTCCTGACAGTTGTTTTCCCAAATCTCCATGGTTCTAACAGGTGAGCATTTGTAAGAATCAGGCCTTGGTCGTTGAGCACAACTCCAGATGCCCAAACACCATCATCAATTGTAACAAGACAAATAGACGCCATTGCCTTCTCAACTGGCAACTGGGAGGGGTAACACGAGTTAAGATGCTTGTGAATATAGCTGAAGGATCCATCTAAGTCTTTGCCATTAATTATAAATGCTTTCCCCCCAGCATTCATGTTTTCTTTGTAGTAATGAATCCCTTTATCTACATTTTGAGGCTCCTTATGCAGCAAGTCATTGCAAGCAGCTGCAACGGCTTCCCATGGAATGACCAGCTGTTACCCAAGGCTAAAGTTTTGCACGATGAATTAATCATGGGAAAGTTCAAACTATGTGAATGAGAGAGAAATCTTCTCAAGTTACCTGAACTTCAGCAAAACTGGCCTTTTGCCTTATCGGTTTTATAAGAATGCCAATGAGATGTCCATGCTCACCAAAAACTGGACCACCTTCCATTCCTGACAGACTCAGTATTAAAAGGAATGAGAAACCAATAGCATCAAATAAATAATTGAGAATCTAACAGAGTACTGCTCGCACCAGGAAGACCCCGTATGTCAGCCATCAGCAATGATCTATTCGATGAACTAGCTGGATAGCAGTTGGCAGTTGATCCCACTGATATACTGATACAAGCAGCCAAACTATTAAATCAAGAAAGGATAAAAACTGCTAACGCATTACAAAAGGTCAGCAAAATGGAATGCTACCTTGAGTTTGTGCATGAGAGAGAGACAGAGAGAGAACAAAAACTAATGAGGTCTCAATGATTGAATGGCCACTATGTGTACCCAACTCTCCTCCCCCCCCCCCCCCCCCCCCCCCCGCACACACACACATCCACGACACGACTTCACCTTTATCTTACTCTTACAAAGGGAGGAGGTGCAATTTGAGCTAAAGGTACCAAATTCATATATCAACTAACATAAATATTCCAATGAAAAGTGTCCCCCGGATAATCTGACCGTTGAAATCTCTAAAAGGGTAGGCAATGCTATAGATCATATTCTCAGATTGTACAATTCTGAAGAAAAAAAAAATGTTAAATAGAAAATTTTGATAACAAAAAGCTCGACTCAAGCACATAATCAAAAGCTTGTCATGGAGGCTCTTAGTAGGATGTTGTCTAGAGCTATGGTTGGGGGTTATTTGTCTAGATTTTGAGTCAGACCTCCAAAACACAGCCCCTTTGGAGATCTCCCATCGTCTTTTTCCACATGGCACTCTTATTATGTGTGATGCAGATTGAGATATCTGGGACACCTTCTCTTGTTTTGAGACTGTTTCAGGTTTGATGGTCAATCTTCGAAAATCAGAATTGGTTGCAGTGGGGCATGTACCGTATCAAGATGAGTTGGCCGACATTATGAATTGTAGTATTTCTTCTCTACTGTTGAAATATCTGAGACTTCCCCTAGGCGCTTCTTTCAAGTCCAAAGCTATTTGGTACAAGGTAGTTGAAGAAATGGAAAGAAGATAGGCTAGTTGGAAAAATATCTATTTGTCTTGAGGAAGTCATCTAACCCTTATCAAGAGCAAGTTATCCATTTTATCTGCATACTTCTTGTCCCTTTTCCCTTTACCAGCTGGTATAGCTAGAAAATTGGAGTACATTGAAAGGGACTTTCTTGGGGATGGTTTTGATGGTGAGTCTAAGCTTCATCTAGTGAATTGGAAGAATGTTTGCTACCCAGTTCCTAGAGGAGGGTTGGGTGTGAAAAACCTCATGTTGTTTAATAAAGCTTTATTGGGTACATGGCTTTGGAGATTCACACAAGAAGGAATTCCTTACGGAGACAGGTGATTGTGGAGAAGTGTGGGATTTAGAGAGGGCTGGTGTTCAGAGGAAACTTGAGCACCATATGAGGTGGGCCTGTGGAGGAATATTAGGAATGGCTGGAAGAATTTCTCCAACTTGGTCTCCTAAAGAGTTAGGGTTCATTTTTGACAGGATGTTTGGTGCAAAGAAGTGACTCTCAAGTCATCATTCCTGGAACTCTATTCTATAGCTCGTGGCAATGAGGCCTTAGTGTCAGATTATTTGGACCCCTCCGGCACTTATATATATTGGAATTCGAGTTTCTTTAGGGCAATTCAAGATTGGGAGCTGGAGTCCCTTATAGATTGGGTAAGATCATAATCTCTTTTAGATCCTATACTTTTTTTTCCCAATATTATTATTCTATTTAAAAAAAAAAAAAAATTAAAAAAATCACAAGATGTTTCTTCAAAAAAATCTTTGAATTTAAATCATAATTAAAAATAAATAAAAAAACCTGCGCATGATGTGGGTTATATGCTAGTGTTCCTAATGTTTCTTCCTCAATCTCTTAGATCTTGTTAGCTTTTTAGATTTTTGACACCAATAGGGTAGTGGTTTCAGTATACTTTTCATGTGCGAGAGCTTTGCCTCTTCTTCTAATAAAGTATTATTCATAACAAAAAGATTGATTTTTGTGACCCAATGCAGTGTTAAGTATACTCAAACTAAGTCAATCGTGCTATTTGAAATACAATAACAATGTTTATATATGAGTAGCACCCAAAAAAAAATTACTTTCAATATTTTGCACACCTTCTAATCATCATCACAACAGCCAAAGGAATTTTTCTTTTCTTTTCGATATAAGCACAACAGCTAAGGGCCTGTGGGCCAAGTGGTGGTACCTCCCCCCATAAGTACGGAGTTGGTGGGTAAGGTTTGGGGGCTTGAATCCCATCGGGTGCATGTGTTGCCAATTTTTTTAAAAAGAAAAAACTAAAAAGGGTACAACAGCTAGAGGACCATGGAAATCAAGTTATTAACATAAACTCTCCCCTCTAGTCAATGGGGAAGACTAAAGAACTTCAACTGAATGGGGAGATAAGTGGATAACAAAGGAAATTAATCTGGCCATTATGCAGTATACAAAATGACAGCCAAAAAAAGTATGACATAAAAATAATAAGAATAGAAAAGAGTAAATTGACAAAAGACAAAGGATACCATAGTGAATTTAAATATGAAAGGGTACGAGACAAGAAATATTCCTATAATATGAAAATAGTATCAATTGTAAACAACAACAACAACAACACCACCAGAAGACGCTGTACAAATTATTTAAGAAGTTTAACTACAATTTAAAGCTAGAAAGTGATTCACTATGCAAGCTTCTGAAGAAACCAAACTGAAGTTTTAACAGAAAATAAATTTATGCAGAAAGACAACACTACCTGTTAAAGAAGTGCATAGGTGACAGGACACCAAAAGGAGAACCCACTGCCAGAAGAAAATCCCCCCTCTTAATGGAGGGTGATATAATGATATTTGGCACATCCTAAATAACATGAATTCACCATTCACTCTCACAAATATAAATTGAGTGTCTAGAAAACTTCCACAAGAAAAATGATGCCAGCAAATACTCAGCTTATACTAAATTTGAATTTATTACCATGTGCTATGCTAGTAGAGAAGGTAAGAACAGAAAATTTACTTTACCTTGGGAGATAAGGAAACTCCAAGAATCACAATTCTAGTTGTTGACTTTCCCAAAAGACTTGAATTGCCTGATTCTCCCACTGCCAAATGGCTCTGACTCTCCAAGAAAGATTTAGCATCACGCTTGATCCGAATCATTTAAAAATTGCTTGTACATAAGATAGAAAAGAATATGAAATAATAATAAATTCAAAAGGCAAATTGAATATCATGTTAATGTTTTATCATTTCACCCAAAAAAGAAGAAATAGTGATTCGGAACTAGATAGCGTTTGTGAACTGGATAGTGCTTATTTACAAGGTTTACAAGAAATTCTTTTTGATGACCTCTGGTATGGATTTCTTCGACTTACTCTTTAGGTCAACCATTTCAGATGTGAATCGAAATCAAATTGCATCCCCTACTCAGGTTCTGCTATGAAAATGTGTTAAAAATATATATATATATATATATATATATATATATACAAACTGTTCCCATTTTCATCTCTACATTCAATTGCAGCTGCTAAAGCCAAAAGCTTCAATAGAATTTCAGCTAACCAATGTCCAAAGTCAATACAAGGTGCACTACATCTTTTGGAAAATAATTATTATTGACTTGTTTTTTGGATTACAGTGCCCTCTCATGCCAGCAGATCAGCAGAATAGGAGCTCCCAATTATGTTAATACATTCCCAGATTTCTCAAGCAAACAGCAGATTAAATACAGGCTGCAAAAAATTAGACATGAGAGAATAAACTCTTTTAATTTGGTTGGGCATCACTTGATTGTTCTAAACACTACGAGTCCTGGCATTGTATTTCAGAAAGACATGTCTCTATGGGAAGCTGATTAGTTAAACAATATTATGTTTGAAGTTCAGTTGATGACTTCAGTGTTTCTGGTTTTCCTCATTCTTGCTTGATGTACAAATTTTTTTTAGTTCAAATAAATTTTGAATTGATGATAAATTAAAATTGAAAACTTTCTCCCCAACCAACCTGTGTTCGAATGGCATCCATAAAAGGCTGCGGACTGTTATTGTGTGATGCCAAAGACCAACCAACCTCCCATCCATTCTGTGGCGTGCCCAAGGAAGCTTCAGTAAGAGTTTGGAGAGCAAGAGCAGATGCAGGGATGTCAGCCTGCAAATATAAAAATTTATTCAGCACTGAAAGCCATGAAGCAAGTATAAAAAGTTAACTAGGATACATTCCAGCAATAACAAGAAAGGGGGGCAACAAATCATAAAGTACTAATCATAACTTCCAGTGTTACTGACAATAAGAATTAACCATGACAATAGCATTGCAGTCTCGTGATGAAACATATCATTAAGTTATTGCCAAATATATATAATCAAGGTGTAAACAGAATTCCATTATTATGTGAGGCCAACATTAGAATTCGAAGCATCAAACAAAATATACCAGGTGATCAGTTTTATAATTTTATGAAATGCCTCCTTTATATTTTCTACTATGCATAGTAAAAATATATTACTATAGCTAGCCTTGATGACTTCCATTTACATCTACTAAGGTGAATTTGTGCTTAAAATTTCATATTAGCATAATAAGGATATTCAATTTACACAAGACAATGAAAACCATCATCACTAATCTTGTCAATAATTGCCAACAACGAATAGGGAAAGAAATGATAACTTAACATCCCATATATTGCAAGGTTACAAGCTCCTTTTACAGCTATACGACAATTGAGGCTCCTTATGCCTCTTTCAATACAACTAGACAAATGAACAAATGAAACACCTACTAATGTTAAAACTTGTGCAGCAATCCAACAAGGAGCTCCTTCATCCAAATCCATCGACTCCTTCCCCGACCCCACTTTTCGCTGCAAATCAAATCACATTAACACATCTCATCCAAGCCAACAAGTCAACCACAAATAGCTGTCACCCCAAGTAACAAACCGTTATAAATATTCCCATACCTCTACCATAATATCAATCTGAACACCGGGAATCAACTCAGGCCGGCCCTGCAAAGCACAAAAGCCAAACCAAACACACTAAAAACCCAACCCCAAAAATAACATTAACCACTCATTTACAATATATGACAAATTTTTCAACCTCAGAAAAGTTCTCTCGATGTTGCAGTGACAGAAAAGGCTCAACAACAGACGCAACAGTCACAACCAATACCGGGCACCCATCATTGTGGCCGCAAAGACGCTTAGCTACCTCAGCATCGTAAAGTGTATCAGGAAGCAAAAACCCAGAAGCCGATAACGTTGTTTTGCCAGAACTACAAAGGCCCAAATAGACAAAAACTTAAATAAGGGCTATAAAACCCAAAATTCAAAATGGTTATAGAGATGTGATTGACAATTTTGACTCACTTGTATAGGTGGAAAGCGTGGTTTCTCATCTTCAAGCCCTTTGGGTCCTAAATATCAATAAAAGGAAGTTCAAATTCATTACCAGTGAAAACAAATTTACACGTAGAAAGGGAGAGGAGTGGAACTTACAGGGCCTTGGACTCTGACCATGACAGCGAAGTTGCGGGCATACTCGACTATGTCAGGCAAAGCCATGGCGTCTGGAGGTCCTTGAGGAGCTTTTTCGGGCTATGGATTCGGATTTTGCGAGTGGGAGTTTGTTGGTCTGAGGTTCTGAGCTCCCTGGTTTTTCAGATATTGGGGCCTGGAAGAGTTTCCGATCTACGAGGCGTTTTGAGGATAAGAGGCAAAATGACCGATACGACGTCGTTACTGTTTGGGATTTAATTACAGGTCGACTAGGTCATTGAGAAGATTCTGTAAGGGCCAAAATATCTCTCCGTTATTACTTATTAACCGTCCACTCGTCACAACTGAACGGTGACGTTGTTTTGTGTTTAAATATATAAATAATGTATAAACTCTATAAACAGTACAGTTTTGATTTTTTTTTTTTCCTTTTAAAAAGCAGTTAATGGTTATATGCCTAGGCAGTTAGCCGATTTTACTAACTGCTTAGGCGGTTATAATTAGTAATTTTAGTCGATAACCGCTAATCGTAACCACCATTTCACCTCTAATTTTTGTCTTCTTCGAATGTTGTAGCTTGGCAAGCGTGGTCTAGGACGCGATTAGGGTCTGTATGTATTGGATCGTGTCATGCTCTCCACGTGCTAGGAAGGTTAACGTTTTTTTGTTTCAAAACACACCAAAATAACTTAAAACATTACATGAATTTCCTTTAAATTAGGTTGAAATCATTTTTATTCCATTTTGTCTATACATTTGTCATCTATCTCTTAGCCGGGCATTAGGGGCGTAAATGCGGTTGCATATGTGGTTATTGACAATACTTTTAGGTATCCTCATCTGTATTATGTTATTAATATCCGTGTGGTAATTGTGTTATTAAATGCAATTATTATCTGCTATCCACACACGAGGGAATGGGTCTTTTGGGCTTTGAAGTTGCAATTCCCTTCTAGTAAATACAAAAAAGCATTTTAGTTTTTACATAAGCTTATGGATGCCCATATAGACCTTAAATTACTCGGTAGACATTATTATTATTCGTATCATACTTTCTTACCATTTTGCTATGAAATTTTAATCTTATACATTATGTAGCTTCCTACATATAACGACCTAGGGAAAAGCCTATCAACCCAAAATGACTAGTTAATTTGAAGCTTTCTTATAATTTCCTATAAAGCTTAGTTTTTCATTGGGACTTGACATTCACGACTATTTTTATAATTCACCAACTCTATGTAAGTTACTCCTCATCTTTTCAATATGGGATCAATGTGTTACAAACTCCCCCTCAACCAAGGAAAAAACACTAGCTACATATGCTCTATCAACCCAAAATAACTAGTCAATTTAGAGTGTCTTTCTAATTTTTTATAAAGCCCAGTTGTACCTAATAATTAGGCAATGTGAAATTTAGCACTCATAACTATATTTACAAAGAGTAATGCTAGTACCATCTTTTTATCCTCCTAAAATCTTTCTAAAGTTGATGTGGCTTTTAAAATCACCATTAAATTTTAAATGAATCGTACCTGAATTTTGATCGAATGATGATTTTAAAAGCTACATTAGCTTTAGGAGGATTTTAGGAGGATAAAAAGATGTAGCTGGCATTACTCATTTACAAATCACTTATTGTACATGGGCTACTCATCATTTTTTCAATATAGGATTGTATTGTTACACTACATCATCTATTTATAGTTGGTAAAGGGAACAAATATTTGAAGAAAAAAAAGAACAAAAAAAAAAAAAACATATAGGACAATTTAATCAAAAAAGATATATATATATATATATATATATATATATATATATATATATAAAGGGAATGTGGAACCACATCCACATTCCCTAAAATTACTACTTGCATCCGTATACGCGAATAATAATTTTTGCTAACTGTATCTGCACATAATTGGCTAAATGCCTAGACGAATTACGCAATCGTCTTAGGCCCCCAATAAAAGGCCCCAATTATGACATAAAAGTTAGTCAATGCTCTTTAATTAAGACCCCAATTATGATAAAATAATTACAAATAATTGAATCCCAATATATTGAGACTTAAGGAGAAAATAAAGAAAAAAATGGAAGTCACATTAATGGCACCCCTAAACATTAACTAAACTCATACTTTCACATAAACTTAAAACCCACATGTCATCTAAGTTTGTTCATTAAAATAATTTTTATTTTGCGTTTTGCGCAAATTAAATTATGCATAAAATGAACTATATCTAGTAGCTCAACAGAAAATATGTCCTTTGTTTAAATTAAATGTCTCTTAGAAGAGATGAATTTTGTATCTCATTTGTAAAAAATTAAGAGAAAAAAGTGAGAAGACTGGTTTAAAATTAAAATTATTTAATTAAATATTTAAATATAAAAAGGCCCCACTTAAATTTGTCGCCTTAAGCCTCAAAATCTATTAAGTTGGCCCTGCATCCACATCCGCATAGGTAGATAATAGATGCGGGTGGTTAATACTTAATATCCACCCATATTTACACCCATGGACAAAACTAGCACTTGAAGTTTTGGGAGTAAAACTAACAAAAAAATAATAATTAAGGGGGTAAAAATTTAATTTCTAAGGAGTTATAAGGATATTTAAGAAATTTTTTTAGGAAAACATAGTGACTTGGGGGACTTTACCATATACTTTTACAGTTATACCCTTGTCTCTCGGCATATGTAGAGTACATAATTGTTTCATTAACATGAAAGAAATACATTATAAATTTATAAACCGAAGTAAAAACAATTCTTTCCTTTAAGAGAAAAAATATATTCTTTAAAATCCAAAACTACCACAAACACAAAGCTCAACCAACACTAACCTTTATAAAACGAGTAATGCTACAAGTTTTTTTCGTGTCCCTCCAATAATGATGTGACTCTTAAAATAATCATTAGACTTGTGATCGATTATTATTGAATTTTGATCAAATAATAATTTTAAGAGCCACACCATTCTTTAAAGAACACAAGAGTGACTTATAGAATTATTCTTATAAAGCCCATCTCTCTATCTCTCTTTCTTCAACCTCATTCCTCACAACCAACACCAACACCAACACCATCATCATAATCTTTTCATGCAACACTTTTGAAATCACCAATGGTAAATCCAACCTAGAAGAAGCCTCTAAATTAGAACCGACCCATATGGCCTATTTGACTTTCTTTTGGTTTACAAAATGTTATGGATTTTGGTTGGATAATTGTAATTTGTTATGGATTTTGAGAGATAATTGTATGTCTCTGGTACTTAGAGGGCAAGAACTCCTCCATTCACTTTTATAATCAGGCCGAAACCGCTTATTCTATATTGGTGTTTAAACCGTTTTTAGCGACCGTTATTGAGAGGTCCGAATAATTTTATAACCCATTTTCTACTTTTTTACTTGAATTTCTCGTATTGTAATTTTTTTTTTGTCCGTTGTTAAAGAGGCCACCCAATTTTCAATGTTATAATCCTTGTAATCCTTTCCTTATTTGCTATAAAAAAAAAAAAAAAAAAAAACAAATTGGATATCATACATTCATGATATTGGATATCTAGTAAAAATGAAATGCCAAGGAACAATGACACTCTGTATCATATGTATTCTTTTTATTTGATTTGTCAGTTGCATCCTATTATGCATGTGTGGCAGTGGCAAACTATAGACATTTAAGTATGCACGTGCAGTTTATGTTTATTTTTTAGTTTTAATTAAGGATTCCTTGTCCAGGTGGGGGGCCTTCCAACCTTGATCATGTTTTAAGACACCGACACGTGATTATATATAATTTAAAGCTTCATAAATCCATCACAAGGTTGACTTAAAATGAAGGGTTAATTACTTCTTCTTTTTTTTTTTTTTTTTTCACATGTTCACAACTTCACACAAGAGGGGACATAGGAATTCAAATTAGTGACATTCGTTTAATGAAACGTGGTTCTCAGATTGAATTATCTCCTGGAGATGGTTAATTATTTTTATAGTACTTAGATTTGTACATTTTTATTTTTTTTCACCTATAGTTCAAATCCTATCACAAATGGTATTTGACTTACGGGAAAATATCAACCTAATACCGACATTAGGTTCCGTTATCCCAAACTAACGAAATACCACGTGTTGTCACGAACAAATGCCATGTGTCATAAAAATAAAATAATAATAATAATAAAATAATTACATTTTTTTTATTAAAAAAAAAAGCAATTAAAAAACTAAACCCTAAAAAAAATATATATATAATAAAAAAAAAAATTATGGGGTGGCTGCCTTGGGGAAGGTTCGGCCACCCCCAATGGCCAAAAAGGGGTAGCTCGGCTACCCCTAAGGCCCTTTGGAGTGGTTCGGCCACCCACATTGGCCATAAATTTTCAATTCTTTCTTTTTAGGGTTTAGTTTTTTTAATTATTTTAATTTTATTTTTTTTATGACACGTGACATTTATATGTGATGACACGTGTGACGGAACCTAACATAGGTACTAAGTTGGTCTTTCCCCGTAAGTCGGGTACCATTTGTAATAAGATTTAAATCTCAGGTGAAAAAAAATAAAAATGTGTATTAACCCTAAAATGAAAAAAGAAGAAGTCATTTTATGGTTTGGGTTATTATTATTATTTTTTTCTATTTAATAGTATATATGTTGTTTACATTTTTTTTTTTTTTTTTTTTTTTTTTAATTGAATAAGGAAAGGGCAACAGAGGAGGATATATGTTGTTTACATTATTACGCTATTAAAAACTTTTAAATGAACTAATACTATGTACACTGTTAAACGTTGTAAAATTTAATTGCTTCATAGCCTTCATCTCCAAAGAATCCTATTATGGAGAGCCCGACTACCTTATTTACTAGGAACATAAGACTCTCCTCAATTTACCTGGATTTCCAATAATGCAGCTATCAAAAGCCTAGCTTCAAAATCCACTGTCCATGAGATAAAAGATTGCCTTATTAATCATGAGTGACGTCAGGATACCAAGTATCACATGAGTTTGTAAAGAAATTATAATAAAATTTGTAATATTCAAATATTTTTCATTAATAATTATTGAAATAGTTTATTGGAGTCATGACATCATTTTTTAGGGTGACTACTTCAGCTTAATACAAACCATCCCAAAATCGAAACTTAACGTATTGAGAATTTCATCATTTTATAGCAGATATCTTAATTTCTCTCACTCATTTCAAGTTATGGTTTTGTAGTTTTTATGAGAAAACTTAATCAGTTAGAAACCACGTCTCATGAAACTGAGGTCACTAAATTATGGTTTTGCAACAAAGTTCATCAAAGAGTAATTTTACCCTATACAACTTAACTCCATTTAATTTCTTATGTACTCAAGAAAAAAAAAAACACTACACTTACCCTCAATTTACCACCCAATTTGCAATATTTTCTAATATTTCAATTTGGTCAATGTATTCTAATAATTTACTAGTGGGGTTACAATGTCTCCCTTTTGCCTCCCAAAAAGGATTAAAAAAAAAAAACCCTAAAATAAAAAATAAAAAATTCGGGAAAAAACAGTGGGTTAGTTTTTTTTTTTTTTTTTTTGGAATTTTTTTTATGAACATTTTTGTCTTCTTTAGGGCAAAGATGGGCATTGCAACCTAAAAAATAAATCGTATGTTAACAAAATTCAAAGATTAGGGCACATTACAACAAGAGTAGTAAATTTAGGGGCGTAAATATAATTTTCAAAAAAGAAAAGAATAGAACAGGCAAAAAGAAGCTGCCGGAACCCAAGGTGACAAAAGGTGTACTCCCCTCCAATTGCAAATACCGGCACACTGACAGAAAGTGCCCTTAAAAGAAAGCACACATTATCCGTCCGCCCGGCCGCCCGGCCAGATTACAAAAAAATGGGTATTCCACAAAGAGACCAAGGAAATCCAAATCATCTGCATCCAAAATATTTACCAACACAAATCACACAAACTCCTTTTCTGCTCTTAAAAACATTTTATTTTTTTATTTTTTATTTTTTTATTTTTATTTTTTATTTTTATAGTTTTGTGACCAATCATCAAAGCATTTCATTCATATATATATATATATATATATATATATATATATATAGCATAAAAAATTAATCATTAGTTTTTTTTTTTTTTTTTTACAAAGGAAAATGCTAAGTGTTCTTCTAGTGTTCTCTTGGTGTTCTCTCAACTGTGATGTGACTTTCAAAATTATCGTTGAATTTGAGATTATCATTATTGAATTTTAATCTATTGGTGATTTTAAAAGCTACATTACAGTTGAGAGGACGCCAGGAAAACATTAGAAGAACATTTATCATTTTCCTTTTACAAAAACTAATAAAAAAAGTTAATTTTTTAACTACCACGTCATCAAATTGTATGACAATTATATATCAATCTATCATTCAATTAAACTACATTACTAGTTACCAAAAACACTTAACACCATTTCAAGAGTAGCAATGCTCTAAGTTTCTACTTATTAAAAAAAAAAAAGGCAATGTCATGAGTTTCCGACAAGAAAAATGCCATGTGTACCAAATTTTTTATTAAGAAATGAGTATTAAACTGATGTGGCGCTCATTCATTAGTACCCGTAACATTTGTTTTATTTAATTGTTTTAATTATCTCTAATAAATGAGCTACACAAGGGAAAAGAGGGGATAATTCTAATGAGTGACTCCCGCTGCAGATTGAACTAGCCTTCGCGGACAAAAACTCATATTATTTGTTTTCTGACAATCCTACAATTTCCTACAAATAACAGCTATATATATATATTCTCAACAATTGTGGTACTGAAATACTTCCAAAAAAAAAAAAAACGTGTCGGTCAACGAATTAAGTAGGCATTATATAATAACGATAATATCAGAAATTACATTACAAATAGTATTTTGTCAAAGAGAAATAAATATGGGTTAATTCCACGAGCTTCGCAGCCTCTCTACCCGTCCGCCTCTCTCTCTCTCTCTCTCTCTGAAAGGTCAAGTCCTCCAAAGCCACACTACGCCACCTTCATATCTCCCTGTCTCTCTCGGTTGCTCTCCAACCACAGCAACCGCCAATTCCATAAGCGTAGATATACACAAAAGCTTTTTTGGGTTATTGGTTGGATTTAGCTTGGAACAAAAGCAATGCCGGCGCAGAAGCGAGGTCACGATGCGGCAGAGGATGATCCTGTGCAAGACACCCAGAGCAACCGCCATGAGCATCTGGAGGACGCGGAGGGTACGTCTGTTACTTTAGCTTCCCCCAAAATAAACCTCGCGAAGATTTTCACGACCGAAAGAGAGAGAGAGAGCTTTCGCGCACATTTTGTTCCGAGATTTTGATTGCTTCTTTTGCTTGACTTGTTCTTTCTTTTGTCAGAATCTGATCGAAGCGCTTCGTCGAGTAACGGGGACAACAAGGACGAGTGCGTTCTCTCTTCTTCTTTGTGCTTACCGTTCTGATAGACTGTTTTTTCTTCTCGTTTCTTCGTTGGTGTGTGTATGTGTATGTGTGTGGGTTTGTGCGAGTTATAGAGCTTCTTGTTGGGTGAATGCGGGGTTCGATCTGGGATCTGCGTGCTTTGTATGGTGGCACTGCTTCGTCGTTGTATTCTACATGTATTTTCTCAGGGAAGTGCGACATGGGTGTGTGGTCAGTGATAATTTTGAGTGAGTTTGAATGGTTATCGTTATGTTTTGTACTTATTCTGAGATGGGTATTGCTCTGCTCGCTCGGGTATTGTGGTGGACACGGCCGCGTCGGGTTCCACGAAGGTCGGTGGAGTTCGGGTTTGGGTCGTTTTTATGCTATGAAGAGCAAGAAAACGCCTGGGTCGTGGTGATTTTGACCCGAATTGGTATACATGCATGAGAGTTGGTTGCATGGTAGCTTCTGACAGCTTGATATTGGGATTTTGCCTCTGTGACGAAATTTGCATGGGGCTGCTGATCAGGGATCTTGTACTCGCATCGTGGTGTTGATTGCGTTTATACATGCATTTAATCTGAGCATGGTCCTTGTAGATTGCTGGAGAAGTTGGTTCAAATGGTCGCCTTATAATTGAGGACCTCCAGTACTGGTTATGTCAGTGAATTTAGGTGATGCAATTTTTCGTGGGCTAAGAAGGCGGGTTAATTGTTTTCACTCTGGGGTGCTGATTATTATGTTTACTTTTCAATTACCAAGTCTTGGAACCATGGTGCTTTTTTGTTTATGCGAGCTGCCAATTCTTGGGACCATGGTGCTTTATGTTTATATATATGAGCAGCCATTTTGCTGTCATCTGCCATGTGTTATTATATACTTGGATTGTTGTTCTGACCATGAATTTGATTCCTCTGAAATCTCATTTTGAGTTAAGTGAATCTCTTGCATTTAAATTGTAACAGTTTGATAGAGGTGCATTACTTAACCATCTTGAACAGTGAATTGATAGGCCTTTTCCCAAGACTCTATTGTTGATATCTAAAGGTGTTAGCATCACCCATATGCAACTAGATTTTCATGGTTTCTTTCATGACTCAAGAGATGCTCTCAATTTAAAAAGGAAAAACAAACATTGATTGATATGAATGCATCTTCCTGGTTGATATTATAAAATTCTGAGATAGAAAATCATTCTGTGAACAATGTCTTGATTACTCTTCTACATCTTGGGATATCACAACATATTAATTTGAAATGTAGAATAATTATAGCATGCAGAGTCTTGCTCTCTGGGTGTCTATGCTAGACCTACATGTTCATGGTTTTGCTAGAAAGTATGAGTCACATGTTTCTCTCAGTAAACTCTAATCTGTAATGGTGCTATATTGTCTGAGAATCTTGTTAGAAATTAACGACCTTTTCTTACTCAATTGCCCTTTTAACATAGTAATTAAGATGGTGTTGTACACTGTAGGATGACTGCTTCCCTCTGCTAGCTTCTGTTATTCAGTTTTTTACATGCACTTGTTCAATTTTACACATCATGCAAGATTGCTACTACTTGGGGAATGTTGTGCATTACCTTCCAAATCTGAAAAAATAACATCAAGCTGCTATTTTAAGTCTACATGGCTGTCCTGATTGGGTGTATTAACATGCATAAGTTAACATTTGTTGCTTAATTTGTTAGCGTCTAGGTCAGCTACATGTTTGACCCAGAGGGACCTTTGGGCCACACATGTTCTCTATGTGGGAAACACTCACGCTTGTTACCATGGTTCAGATTGGCATTTTAGGAAATCAGTTTCTCAAAATTCCATCTTGACAAAGGAGTTTGACTTTCTTAAATATGTTTTCTGGAAGCTATGATATTATCCTAACATATTTTAAAATGTTTCAGTTAGACCTTGAGGGTCATATTACCTCCCGAATCTCTTGTTTACACAAAGCTATTATTAGCCTGCTTCATAGTCATAGAACCTTAACATTTATTCCTTGCTAAAACATTTTCGTGAAAGTATGCAAGAAATTGCTTCAATATGATGCATTTCAATATTGCATCAACAACAGCATTAACATTCTTGGTTTCAATAAGAAATTGTATATCTCAAATTGCATGCTGAATCACATAATTGAGATGATTTTGGACAGAGTTAGTGGAACAAGCAGCAATCTATCCTTTTGTGTTAAGTTAGTTTTATAAATGTAATGATGACATCCATTGGCATTTTGAAATGTCTGACCACATGACTGCAATCTCACACATTGCAACAGCTTGTTATGGTACTTATTTTTATCTTTCTTGTGGCTTATATATGATACGTAACAACGTATTGGATGCATTTAAGAAAAACTAGCATAGTTAGATTTAATTAAGAAATACAACTATAGAAGATATTGGTCTTTTTTTTAAAAAAAAAAATTGTTTGTCACTTTGGGTGGTTGCAGGTGGGATTAACCCAAAGGTCAAACATTCTCTTTCTGTGGTTTCAGATCAATCTATTAGAATTGTTATCATTTATGTACCTGCTATTAAGTTTTATAAAACATGCTTGTGTATGAAATGCATATGAAGGGCGACCCATCTATTAATTAAGGGTAGAAAATAACATTCTTGATTTGCTGTTTGTTTGCAGATTTGTTGCAGTGAAACTGCCAGATATTCGTAAGGAAGTACAATGTCCAATCTGTCTAGGTATAATTATGTGATTTTTTGTTAAATATAAGAAACAGTTACTTCCAGCTGATTCTTAATTGCAGAAGAGCATAATGATTTGTTTTTGTTATATGTCCCTGGAGAAAGTTTTATTTTTTGGGTTCCAAGACTTGCATTACTTTTGAGTAAGGATGCTCCATGTATGGTCATGTGGATGAACATCATATATGCTTGGTTATATTATAGATATAGGTGGATATGTCCGATTTAGCATTAAATAAATATGGGTAGATGTGTTTGGCATACATAGTATTAGATAAATATAGGTAGATGTCTCTTGAAGCATTCAGAATATTACTATTTCTGAATTTCCATCATTTTGGACCTTTTTTTTCCTTACAAAAGTGACTAATTTGCTTCTAGTGTTGCACTCCCATTTCATTACATCAATATGCTGTTTTTGATAGTTTCTAAGAACCACATAACATATGAATTTGACCATTTAAAACATTCGGGCAAGGCCTAATAATCAGGTAATTGATATTTAATGGAAATTTCCTATGGCATTGTTTCAATGGAACCAACCAAGTGGGCATGATTAGCTTCAATATAATGTATCCCTATAGAGTACCTTCCATGCTAGATGTAGGCATATGGAGACTACTCTGTCCTCTGTATGATTTCCATGCCAGAGTCCTTCACTAGAAAAGTACATTTATGAGGCTATCTGCTTTGTTGATGACTATATTGTTCTCTGGATGCTTGAGAAACAACCTCTTCACCTATGTAAATCTCCAGGAAATCAGTGTATCAAATTTCACATGTCTGTGTCTTGTGCTCTGTCTGTAGACAATGGGACTTCCTGTTAGTGCTGTAACTGGAAATTCGTTATTTTTGCTTATTGCTTTTCAGTCTTATCCATAAGTAGGATACATGTGTCTATGAGCGGACTAGAAAAGATTTACTGCAAAATCCATGCTTTTAAGTGAGACCTAAATTCTTGACGTCCTTAGCTTTAAGTATGTTTTCTCATCATGCTATGGCGTAGATGTGAAGTCATTGATTCTTCACTGCTTTGAATTACTATTTTCTGCTTTTGTAGAGTAACTATTTTTAATAGAGCTTGTTACAGCTATATAAATATCAAATCAACTGAACTCAACTAAGCCATGAAATCATATATTTGGTGTTGATTTACTTATCAAAAAAAAATATATATATATTTGGTGTTGACAAAGAATTTGTATAGTTTATCATTCAACTCTTTTAGTGCTGTGGCCAAAAAAATATAAGCCGCACCGCATTGGTTCATGTCTCTAATTACTGCATGATATTTATTCACATGTACCATTCCACTCTTTCAAGGACCAGGGACTCTTGTAAGTCAATTGAAGTTGTATAGTTTTTGAACTATCCAAAATGTTGAGTTTTTTTTTGTGCTTTTGGCTACTGCATCATTCACTTGCTCATCGTTTACAAGTAAAGATTGTGGAAGCACCCAAAACGTCTCTGACAATAAAATTGTTTGTTGACACAATATTACAAATTTACAATGAGGATGCAGGCTATGAGCTTGCAAGCCTATCAGCTTTTTTTTTTTTTTCCTTTTAAGTTGTATGGCTCCTTTAACTTCTCCCAGACATTTCAAATATGCATGAAAATGAAAGCATCGATTTCCCTATTTTCTTATGTACAGGGATCATTAGGAAAACTAGAACAGTAATGGAATGCCTGCATCGCTTCTGCAGGGAATGCATTGACAAATCTATGCGGTTGGGGTATGTCATCTGACTCTCTTGTCTATATTTGATGTATCAGAACATTTGGATCAAATTTCCATCTACAGTGTTGGTTTGGATCATCTTATAAGTTTATTTAAAATTTTGAAGTATGAGCTAGAAGAATAATGTTACGCACCACACAAACATTTCACAAATATCTTACAAAGCTAACGTGGCAGGGTCTAGTAGCCCTTGGATCAGCCACTGTAAAAAAAAAAAAATCTAATGACTGCCTCATCGGCTTTGTGGGATATTTGTAAGATGTTTGCGTGATATGTAACATTTCTCAAGCCAATTTTTTTTTTAAAAAAAATTAAATTGGTAATTTTTATTCACTATAGGAACAATGAATGCCCTGCCTGCCGGACACATTGTGCTAGTCGTCGCTCCTTAAGAGACGATCCAAACTATGATGCCTTAATTGCAGCCTTGTATCCAGATATTGACAAGTATGAGGAAGAGGTATATGTTGGCCGATAAGTTGCACTCATACTAGTATTTGATTTACTGTCTCAATTTCTAATGTCTAGCACATATTATTGTGCATCTGCCCTAGGAATTGGCTTTCCATGAAGAGGAAAGGGCTCGCAATAAGCAGGTAAACTTTTCGAAGTTTAGCTATGAAGCCTTTTGCCCAACTACACACATTCTTTTGTTTTGGTATTCGTAAGTTCATTTACTTTTGTTTGTTGGGTCACATCTTCGGTGTCCCACAACAGTTTAAAGGAAGTCTGATTGACATCAAAAGAAAGCAAGGGGGAGGGGGGGAGAAGTCTTGTTTGTATTTTTCTATAAAATCACGGCATTCCTGTGATTGAAACCACATAGACAGAAAATTCCTAAACTCTAGATGATAAATGCCTTTATTTTTGTAGGTGAGTACCCTAACTTGCATGTTTTTATTATTTAAAACAGTACAGTGCCTTGTGATAAGAGTAGTATAATGGCCGGAAAATCATTGATTTTGAGCAATCAAGTATTGATGTTCCTCTTCGATTTGTTCACCAGCAGAACCTTTAGATGTCTAGTTTTTTTACTCATTCATTGCAGCAAGACTGTAATATTTAGCTTTATTTGGATAGATACAAGCTTCCATTGCCCAAACTCTTCAACGGCAGGCAGAAGCTCTGGGTAAGAAGCGGTATACAGTTAGGAGATCACGGGGCTATCGAAATTTGAGAGGAAGGAGAAACTATCGAAATGCTGCTGAAAGTCCAGGATCCGATGACAACGAGGATGTGAATGGTAATGATGGAGGCAAAGATTCATCTTCTGCTGATGAGCACACAGAAGTCAGACCCAAGAGAAGCAAAAGATGGGGAGGAGCTCGATTTTCTCAGCCTTCTCCTTCAGCTGCTGATGTAGATGGAGGCGGTGATGAAAATGATTCTGAAATAAATCGAGAACCCATGGGTGCATCTGCTGGACTTGTTGGCAGCTCAGAAAGGCTTGCCTGGGGCAAAAATGGCATGCGGAGTCACACACGGTATAGCAGTATGAGTGGTGGAAATGGTAAGAACGCTCGGAACAGCCGCCTCTCAAAATTAGCTGATTATCTGCGGAACTTAGAGGAAAAGGATGATAAGGTAAAGTACATTTTGGATGATGAACTTGGGACTCGGCTGTAATGTGGAACTGTGAATTCCATTTGTGGCTTCAAATTGGCACAAACTGTTGACTATGCCGAATAGTCACAATAAGTTCACAGCCCTTTTACGATGACTGTTTATCATCAATTTTTTATTTTGGTGGTGGGGTGAATGCTATATGCTTCTAGCTCCCAGTTACACAAAATTTATTGGAAAATAATATTTTCCTTGTTATTTCAGTTGACTATCAACCTCATGCTTGTTTCTTTGGATGAACAAAGTATCCCACGTTTGGAGAGGCCCTACCTTTGCTGCAGGTCCACCCTGTCAGTCAGACAACTGTGCCAGGTGTTATTCCTCAATCCTATACTCTGTTTTTCATCTAATTGCACTTCATCACATTGTAAAAGCTTCAATCACCACTACTGGAACTGGTTCTCATGCTTGTTAATACAGTATGTAGCAGTCCAGGCTGCATTGGAAGATAATGAAGTTGTACTATACTTGGTAAGAGAATTACATTCCAAAATCGACCTTTCAACCTCCGCAAGTTCTCCACTGTCCAAGTCCAATGTAATTGATCCGGGCAAAGATAAGTTACGAGTTCTAGGGGAGGAGGAAACTCTGGCAGGACTTATGACAAACTACTTTATTCATGGATATTTGGTAATCATTTCTTCTAGAACTTCATTAATATATTTTACACCTGAAAAAACAGACAAAGCACACGGTTTCGCCTTATATACAGTCGTTTGTGCATATCTTCTGGCTTGTAGTTGGAACACTAGATTGATCCTTTTGTTTTGATTGTGCTCTTTCAGCTTCTGGCATACACAAGGAAGTCGTGGAACTCGAATTTTCTGACGGGTTTGTCATGAAGAACAACAAGATTTCTCATATTTTGTTTATCAAAGTGTGGTATATAGTTATACTGACAATGGGAGTCTGTGCTAATAGATAGTTTCAATTCTCTAGGCTATTTTATATTAGGACCAAATCAAAGCTTTCCCAGGTTGGAAAGTACACAGAAAATGAACATATTAGAATCAGAAAAGTTGTTGTCACACTAAAAGGTTCGTTACCACTTTCCACAAGCATCCATATAGATTTGTCTAAGTAACCTAACCGTCTCTATATTCCCTTGAAAGTGCAGTGCATGCTTATATTGTTCTTTCTACTACTGCTAATGAGCTCAAATCAACCAAACAAGAGTTTTCATCATATGGGGCTGGTTTCATGGAAATCGTGGACATTGAAGTGCCTATCTCTCTGTTAAATTACGTCTACAAAAAGATTTCTGTGAAACACAATCACTTGCATGGGACGTTGATACAACAGAAATAACAGATAGAAGCTTGCTTGTTGATACTGGAGATTTGATTTAGATGTGGATCAGATTTCGAACTTAATGACCATTAAAAGTTTTGATTTTTAACATATGATAAAAACATCTTTCTTTATCTTATTAATGGTCACAGATTTCATGATCTAAATCCTTACAAATCTTCGGCCTACAAATTTTAGACAAATAATGTTATTTACTATACTTTTATCTCATTGCGTTGATGTGACAATATTGATCGGCCTTTAAAAAACAAGGGCTAATCTAGTGAGAAAGGGTGGGACAAGAGTGTAGAATATAACTTTGGGTGTTCTAATGTTAACCCTATTTAGTAACTTCTATATGGTTGTGTACAAACTTACCCTTTTGTGCTATCTAATGAGAGATTTAGAAGTCAACTTGGAATAACTTAAGAAAAACAAAAACACCATATCATACCAAATCTACTATAAAAAAAAAAAAAAAAAATCTTTATTTGCGTTTTGTTCTTAACACACTTCTTCAGATTTAATTTAAAAAAAACTAATGTGACTTGAGTCAATCAGCACTGCCCAACTATGACCCTATTGCAACTGCCTAGGTTGGACTACGCTAGCACTGCCCAAGTTGAGCCTTACCACCACCATCCTTTAGTGTGTGTTTTGGGTTTCACGCACCTTTTCATATTTGGTTGCAAAAGAGGGTTGTAGTAGAGGAGAAGGATCATCTCCATTTCAAATGAAATAGAGGAGGTCTATTTATTTGTTTTAAGATGACATTTTTGTCCAAAAAAAGTAAAATGGCAAAATTGCTCCTTAAAAACAACTAACATGTTCCTCTGAAATGATCCAAGTCCGGAAGTAGAACCCTAGCAAGATGACCTTCATAAATGCTATATATGAGCCTCATTGTCCACTACTTCACCCCATCAACAGCACTTATGCATGAGTCGCGACCGAAAAGAGAACACGATGAGTTTATGGAAAAGGTGTGGGCAACATGGAGTGGCCAGGGTGGAATCTTCTAGTGTGGTTGGTGGCGTCCAACTGGGCAATGACATGCTCGGTGTAATTTCTAACGTCGGAAAAGGTTGAGAGAAGTATTCTATGTTTTGTTTTCATGTTCCAATCTGACTTATCAATCTCTCATTAAAAAGTTAAAAAAAAAAAATTGAATTTGTCACACCACCCTTAGAAATTACTCCGTTTGTTTGCTAGTATGCGACAATGATGATATTTTCAAGCCTCTATTTAAATACTCCTTAATTCTTATCCTGAATTTCACAAATCTCATTGGAAGTGCCAAGGACAAGGTCAGGTCGCATCAGAATAGGTAAAACATCATATTGCTATAATTTTTTAATCCATTGTCGACATTGATGTTATGCATAATAGATATGTGTTCAATCTAATCTTTTATACAAAGACAGGACCAGATCCACACCCACAATCTTCTTGACTTTTTGGTTAACATTGCCAATAAGTGAGAGACAAGACAACAGGTCCCTCCTTAGTCCTTATCCATTAACATCTGGGTCCATTGCCACGTATCCTCGTTGAAAATTCTTAACATAATACAAATTTGTAGTGGAAGTTGACGTGAAATGGGCAATGATTAGATTATATGATGAAACATTAAAACCCACAGAAATATTTAACGTACGAAATTACAAAACAAGAGCCAGTTCATAGAAAACATCGTTCGAATTAACATTCCACTGAATAAAAAAGAGCTCCAAAAAAAAAAAAAAAAAAACAGAACATACAAATACCATTTATTTTACTAATTACAACAACGTAGCTTATGATCACCGCCGTCCAAGGCAGATCTGAGATACAAAGATCAACGACGGTGCCATCGTTCCACACCTTGGCATTTTACTCACAACCTTACTAGATTCGGGCCCAGAAGAAAAGCAAGCCTAGTTAGGAAGTACACGCAGTCACAGTACCATTAAAACGACACGCTGGTGGAAAAAAGACAAAAAAAAAAAAAAAACGCTATTTACAGGATGAAACCCTCCGTAATCGGCCGCCTCCTCTTTTTTAACGATGATGCTTGCTCCTCGTCTCTCCGCTGTAGAGCCTGCGATCACATACAACCAGTTACATCTTAGTACAAATCAAATCAAGCTAAAGTTTCTTCTTTCACATTTTACTTATTTATTACTCCATTTGCTCAATTTTTCAGGACAAAGAGTTCTTCCCACCTGTTTGGAGAAACCTTTGATCGTTCCTTAAATTTCAATCTATGACGACATAATACATTTATTACTAAAACATTATAATTATTAATATATAATAAAATATCCAAAGGCATCAATCCGCAGTAATTCAATCGGAAGTGAACCACACTCAAATCTCCTCCCGTTTGAATCTCCTCCCGTTTGAAGGGTCTAAAGACGCAAACCGACCGTCAGTATAAGAACACTTATCCGTACTTATCCATCGAGAGCCGCACAAAAAGGATCTAACCTTATAAACCGTAAACGCTCTCAAGTTCAAGAAAACCATAGCCTAACTCAAACTCACAGGAGGATTTCGTTAGATCGGGCGGAGGAGAAGAGAATCCACTGCTTGTGTGCATGTACACGTGTGTGAACTGACGAAAGTGAAACTCACGCGCCACACATAAGCGCGTACGGAAAATAGTATAAAAAATGTCCTAAAATTCCAAAGAATCTCCACCGTAAGAGCGTGGGCGGTCACGCGCAGCAACCCACTCTTTGCATGGAATATTTTTGTACGTACCAGTCGTAGACAGTGGGAGAGTTGGGCTCCGGCTTGTCAAACATCTGATGAGCACCTAGGGTCTTAGTGGCAAGGTTGCTCCCGGGGTTGAACACGCTCCTCCACACGTTGTCCTTACGCGGCACCGATCCCGGTGTTGTCGGCGTTATCGGTGTCGACGGTGTCGCTGGGCTCGCCGGCATCGACGTCGACCTCAGGAACTTGCTTCCCTCTCCTTCCGCATCTAACACTACGCACAAACCCACCCACATATATATTTAATAAGTACACCAAGAACACAACTTTAACGACATCTAATGATCTAAAGCAAAATTATATTATATCTACCTTGGACGTTTAAGGGCTTGGCGGTAATTTTCCTGAGCTTGCCGAGGCCACGCTCAGGCTGAGGTCCGGCGACGACATCGTCCCAGAGCTTTTCTAGCAGAACCATCTTTGCTGGTAATGGACCTCAGCAGCAGGTAGATTTCTTTATATAGAGATCTGGGTGCTTAAAATATCTGTGTGCCACCAATTTTAGACTCGCAATATTTCCAGATGGTTGTTTTTTTTTTTTTTTACTATTTCCAAGCACGTTTGACCACTCAGAAGCCAAATTACACAATTAACTGTGACTGGCGACAGGAAAAATGTGAGTGGGAATAGAGGGATGGGATGGATAAGGGTAAAGACTTGGCAATGCGGGGCCCGCAAATAATATCTCTTTAGGATGAGATGGGAGTAGGTTGGGCGGCTGATTTACGAGTTTACCCTTTCTAATTAGACAATCCTTTTGTCTGGTTCCTCTGAGCCAGCGTGGGGTCCATGATGGTGTGGTGCAGGTGGGACATGTGGTTTGGATGTGTGTCGTGTTGGGCCCTACACCATTGATCATGGGATTTTGATTCCGAGTCTAATTATGCTTAAGTCTTAATGGAGTGATTAGTGCACTACTTTTTCTTTTTCTTTTTTTGGATTAGTGCACTACTGCTTACTGATTAAAGGTGGTTGATTTTGAGTGGGTGTTTGAGCGTGTGAGCCAAGTGGGATTCCAGAGAAGGATCTAGAGTTGGCTAAGACATTGAGGATATTATGGTGATTTTGTTGGGGATTTTAGGCTCTGCTTGGTGTCAATTAGGACCGAGAATATCTATATTAGAATAATATTTTTATCTGTTCAAAAAATGAAAATACAATAATATCTCTCAAATATAACTAACTGAATACTCGCTCGTTTATTTAAAATGAAGTGGATCCTATTTCGTAGGTAAAGACTACAAATTATGGATACTTTTCCGTTCATTTAAAATGGAGAACATCCTATTCCGTAGGTAGAGGCTAAAAATTGACTTGATATTATTCATTAAAAATTGAAATTTTAATATTTTTTTTTTTTATCTCAAATTAATCATTTTTATTACAATTCAAATAAAAAATAACTACAAAATAAAAATTTTCACTTTTCTATATATATATATATCAATCAATTTTTACTACCCAAAAAAAAAAAAAAAAACCCAAGCCCTAAAGCTTTACCAAACAGAATCTTAGGTTAAGGGTGTCTAGTTTAAGGGAAATCAAACTATCAAGGTCTTCAAGGTGAATTTATAAATATAATAAAGCAACTTTTCTTTTTCTTTTTCTTTTTTGAAAAAAAAAAAAGAAAAAAAGAAAAAAAAGAAGGTGGCCTTGTCTCAATTGGTGTCTTTTTCTGTCAAGATTTTGAAGACAATTTTTTTTTTTTTTCTTGATTTTAGAAATGACATGAAAAATAAATAAATAAATAAAGAAAAAAGAAAAAAGAAAACAGAAAACAGAAAGATGAGATGTTTGTGTACCACGTCACCGACGGATCCGGAGTTGTTTTACTGATAGCTCAGTTTGCTCCTAGGCTTGGCTCCGTAAAATTTGACGCTTAAACCGATAAATTTAGGTGATTTTTTTTTAATAAATATTAAATACATAATATTTATTAATTTTTACATTATATATATTTTTTATAATTGATAAATGTTCTGAAAAATAAAAGGCTACCAAATAGGAAATCATTCAGGACTGTTATTAATAATGGAGACTGATACAGTTACTGCGGAACGATAGTATTTAGTTTGGCAGGCCAAATTTAAAAAATAAAATAAAAATTTGGGGGTTAAAAGGTTTTTAAAGTTTTTTTTTTTTTTTTTTAAAAAAAAAGGGAGACCACCCCTTTGGCTTGGGGGGCTAGGGGTAGTTCTGCCTAGGGCTGGCAATTTTGACACCACCCGCGAACCCGATACGAAGTTAACAGGTATTGAGTTTGGACTTATCGAGTTCGGTTCTTAATTAGGTCTACCCGATTAAGACACGATTAAATTCGTATCTGGCGGGTTAACTTGGCGAGTCCACGGGTTGACCCGCCAAACACGTTTAATAAATGGGTCTAGCGGGTCAGCCGGGTCTAGCGGGTTAGGTTAGTCAGACGGGTCTCGGGTGACCCGCCTAACCCATTTAAATTTTTTTTATCTTTAAGTTCTAATTAAGTTAACCCTAACATTTACTGACTCACTTACGGCCTCACTTCACTGGCCTATTCCTTGTTTTTCTGTTACTTTTTCTATGTGGGTCTATATAGTAAAACATTATCTATATATTAAAACATTCTCTTTTAAAACGTTTTATTCTTCTTGGACGGTTAGGGTAAATTTGACTAGTCATTTGGTCCAAGAGATTCCTTTATTAAATTATTTTTTCCAATTTTGATTAAGGATTTTTTAAAACGGGTCGGGTCGGTTGTGTTACCTGTTTGGCGCACGGGTCGTATCGGGTCATGTCAGCTCGTATCTACCTGATATGACCAGATTATGCTAAACGGGTTAAGCGGGTCGTGTTGGGTTACCCGGATATTTTCGTGTTATAATTGTGTCAGACCCGCTAACTCGTTTAGATAAACGGGTCGTGTTCGTGTCTCGGGTAATTGGGTTGCGGTCTTAACAGGTCCTAATCGTGTCTACCCGATTACTCGTTTTGCCAACCCTAGTTCCGCCCCTGGATACAGTCAAAGAAGTACTTATACTAATCCTTTGTTTGACTCACTTCCTTCTAATAGCCTCCAACAAGATTGAGATATCTTAAATGAGAAATGGTAAAGGTACTAATTCTTTTACTGACATATGAGTACTAATATGATGTTGAGTTTATTCATTGGAGAGAATAAAAATAATTAATAAAGAAAAATGTTACAAATACCAATAAATAAGCTCCACATCATGTTAGTACACATATGTTAGTAAATGAGTTAGTACCCATAGTATTTCTCATCTTAAATTTGAGGTTTGATACGAACACAACACAAACCCAACTCATGGCCAATTTCTCTTCTACGTAAATTGTCTTTTTTCTCAAATTTTCAGAATACCAAAATCCTCTCTCTCAATTTTTATTTATTTTTAGATGATACGTAGGAGAGAAGTTGGCCATAAATTGAATTTATATTGTGACCTTAACATTTTTCTTTAAATTTAGGCTCGAGCAGCCTAATTTAAGGCAATCCTTATCTCTTCCAACGTATTTATCAATCCCATACCAATAAAAAAATAAAGACCTTATTGAAATTTTACAAAAGAAAAGACACACTACACGAATATCAAAGTTGTTATGTTGACAAAGACAACATGGCATCAAAATACATACAACCTATCGATGCTATTATTGTGGGGCCTATTCCACTAAGGGGCCCTAGGCCTTAGACAACGGCCTAAGTCACCTAGTGGAAGAGCCGCCTCCAGACCTTACTTGTTTGAATAAGTATCTAGGCATCCTACGCCCTACTTGGTCGGGTGGTGTTCGAGTAGCTTAAATATCCGATGCGTTAGTACCACCAGAATAGGTAGGGCTCAAACAGACTCTCACAATGACTGTTTTAATATAATGTAAATAGAACAACCTTTTATCTCACTGAATCGGGATCCTCATGTCACCAAAAAACAATGGTATAGTCAGTACTAAACCCTAGCAAAATGTGGCCAGAGCTAAAAGTATCATCTTCCATCAATGTCGAGAATTGGCAAAACCCTACGCAAATTCATGATCCCCATATCTTCAGTTTCTTCTTATCATCTTCAGTGGCGGACCCATGTATAGGCCAATGGTGGCCGCGGCCCCCCCCAAGAGAAATTACAAAAAAAAATTTTAAGCACAAGTTTAGGTTGTTTAGCTGCTGACCACTCATCCATCTAGCTACATACGGCCCCACAATTCCACAAAGAATTTTGTTTTTTAAAAAACTTTGAACACTTGTTTGGAGCATCGAGCACACGATCAGCTACAAAGGGGCCCCTCCAAGTATTAAAAAAAAAAAAAAAAAAATTTATTGCTGGTCTGCAGTTGCCCCAAAAGTTATTAAAAAAAAAAAAATTATTCTCCCTCTTTCTCAAGACTCACGCACTAGCCTCTTGGCCTCTGTCCTCTGAGTTCTCTCCCTTACATTTTCTATTGCAGAATTATGCTAACGATTGGCAAAGATAAAAAAATCAAAGACATACTATCTTATTGATAGATTGATTCGTCTTATTTTGACTCTGCCAGTGTCTACAGCAACTACTGAACGAGCATTTTCAGCAATGAAAATTGTTAAAACACAACTACGCAACAAAATGGAGAATAATTTTCTTGCAAATAGTTTAGTTATTTATATTGAAAGGGAAATTGCTGAGAGTTTCGATTTAGATTCAATACTTGATGATTTTGTACTTTTAAAAGACCGTAAAGTGCAGTTCTAGACACTTTTTTGTATTTCTATCTTTTTGATATAGTGCCGACATGTTATATTTCTAATATATCAATTTGAGCACATATTTATGAACTTTTATAAATTTTTTTTGTGATGCATATACTGTGTGAATTACCAAATTTTCAGTGTGAACAAAATTTTTAGGACGCAAAAAAAAAAAAAATTTAGGATGCGAAATTTTTTTTTACGGCTCCTACATTCTTAAACATCTGGCTCCGCCACTGATCATCTTGGTATATTTTGAAGTGTAATAGACAGGTTTGAACAATTTGATAAGACTAAAATTACATATGGCTCCGCTCAATGTAGTGTTGACGGTGCAAACGAATAATGTTTAGAGACTGCTTTATATGTGGAGAACTCATGAAGGTTACAATTGGAATAATTCTTCTTGTATTCGTCTACAAGACCAAAAGGAAGGAATATTTCATATATGTTGCCTTCCAAAATAAAAACAGAATTTAGGCAGTAAACAAGAGGTGACCAAACTTCAACACCACAGACAGCCCAACTGAATTGGCAATAGTAAGCCCAAAAGATTCAAGTCTTTGAGCATTGGACTGCCAGTATAAATTATAGGGCCACTCCTGCGAAATAGATTTTACGGGCTAAAAAGCCCATGTTATTCTCTATAAAGAAGAGAGCTGCTTCTATGGGGATGTAGCACAAACTCACCCTTTTGTGTCTTCCAACGAGTGATAGACATTTCAGCTTAGTACAACTTAATAAAAGAAAACAAACACACAAAATCCGTCCGAGGTGAGATTTTTTAAATTGGGAAAATTATAGTTTGCTCCCTCAAAGTTGACAACGTTTTTCAATTCGAACATCAAAGTTTCAATTTTTGCAATCCACCCCCACAAAGTTCAAATTTTTTTTTAATTCGACTAATATTATCCCAAAATTCCCATATTGCCCTTGATTTTTATTTTTATTATTTTTTTAATTTTTATGAAAAAAAATACAAATTTGGGAGGTGCAAAAATGGCCAGATGGGCAAAGAGTGGCTATGGCCACCCCGATTTTTTTTTTTTTTTTTACAAAAAATAAAAATAAATAAAAATTAGGGGCAATATGAGAAATTTTGGATACAATTGATCAAATTGCAAAAATTTGAAACTTTTGGGGGGGGTAAATTGCAAAAATTGAAGCTTTAGTGTTCGAATTAAAAAATGCTGCCAACTTTGGGGGAGTAAATTATAATTTTCCCTTTTAAATTTCAGTAGATTTGAATGTGATATGGTGTGTTTATTTGTTTTCTTTTTTCCTTAAATTGTACTAAACTGAGGTGTGAGAAATATGGATTTGTGTCACAATCCCATAGAAGTTATTCTCTATAAAGAATCCCTGTTTCTGTAAGTAAGAGTACCGCTACTCTTCATGTGCCTATTAATACAAGACACGTTTTAAGTAGTTAATTCTCTCTATTGAAAGCAGTCCATTGATAATGATGGACTTTCACTTTCTCATATTTATATACAGAACCCTTGGGAATTCCCCACCCAATCCTCCACTAAGATTATTCCACTGGTCCTTGCTTGAGAGAAGTATTTGGAAGTACGTGGTAAAAACATACTGAGCCTAACGGGACAAAAGTTTTTAGTCTGCTCAGAATCCGCCGACTTTTGACAAAACAATAGATAAGAGGTCAAACATAAAATTACACCACAATTCTTTGGTATATCCACCAAAATGAAAACAGAAACAATGCAGCTGGAGAATTATTTTATCTTTACCGTCCAAAATTCCCATCATCAAGAAGAAGAATGGAAGCAGGATCACTCTATTCTTTCTTTCTTCAACTAAAAAACTACTCTTATCCAGTTATCCTCAACTTCCGGCCCCCAAAACTAAGCTAATCACGGCAACAGGAACAAAAACAAACACAGCAGAACATCTATGTACATCCAAAAACCCCACATCCAGTTGTCAACATGTATATATATATATATAGCTCCCCCAACTCTGGCAAAAGTGTGGCAGAGAATCAATGGCAACCCACCTGCAAAATAAGATATCTGTGGATGTTGCAGCAGACGAGGGTTCAGCTGACTCACTCTCCTTTGCTGGCCTCTTATGCATTCAAGATCAGCAATCAAAATTGCCTCCTATTATCAAAGAGGATGACCCAGAATTTGAATTTAGTCATACTCGACCACACTTGACTGCCAGTGATTCAATCAAATATTCCCCACCTGATGATCTGTTGGTCTCCAGTGGTCGGAATGAATCTTCGTCCCGAGGCTCATCACCGGCAAGTCGTGGCCGCAGCAGGAGACCAGATGGCATGAAAGTCAAGTTTAAACCAAATCACAAAGTGAGAATCCAGGCAAATACAGTGCGCACTGCAGCAAGTTCAGGGTTTGGCCGGAAACTATTCCAGTCATTTTTCTCCCCTTGCAGGCAATGCCATGCAATTACACCAACTGCAAAAGCGCATACAGCGCCAGGAGAAAATCCGAAGTTGCATTAAACTGAGGCTCTCTCTTTTCATATGTTTTTTCAACATTTAGTTCCTTGAAAATTCATTTCATTTTGTTGAAATGAAGATTCTTTTTAGAAGGTTGTAGGCTTCAAATCAAATTTCATCCCAAAGAGTTTCGGCTTGTGAAAGGTTTCAATTCAACCTGAGGTATTAAAATAAGCAGCACTAAATAAATCTTCAGTTATGGGTCTTCTTCCTAAAATTGAATGATTAAAGCACTAATGACAAGAAAACTATATGATCAATCACCTAATTGTTGCACATTTCGGCATCTAAATTTCTCCTCAGTTGAGTCAGTTTCACATCATTTCAATTGCATTTACATATATGGTCCCAGGATTGAACAGTCTAGTGAGAGCATCCCCAGACTATAAATCTATATAAGCACCAATATAGGCTTTAGAACAATTCACTGATACTACTCCCTTCGCTACCCATTCTTTACCTTATAACCTTATTTTGAAATCTTTTATGGGTCAAATTTCAGATCATCTCTGTCATTTGTGATGTTTGTTCTAATTCTTTGAAGTTGCTTCAGGGTTGAAAATTAACTTGGCTAAATCTAAGTTAATCTCTGTGGGCCCCATGGAAGATGTCCTTGGTTGTAGGGTGTCCTCTTTGCCTAAGTAGCTTGATCTTCCGTGGGGGCTTTGTTCAAGGCAAAATCAATATAGGATAGTATTATTGAGAATATGAAATGTTGGTTGGTGGGTTGGAAGTGGCTTTAGTTGGCAAAGGGTGGTAAGATTACTTCGATTAAAAGCACTCTTTCAAATCTAATCACCTATTAGTTGTATCTTCTCTCCATCCCGATTGGTGTAGCAAATCAAATATTGCCACTTGATTGAGACTTCTTATGAGGCAGAGTTGGTGATGAATTTAAATTTCATCTTGTTAGTTGGTCTAAGGTTTGTACTCTTCTGGTTGTTTGCCTGTTGGTGGTCTTCTGGAAGGAGGGTGAGTGTCGTGTTTTGGAAGATGGTGCCTACTTGCCTTTTTTGGTGTTTATGGAGGGAGAACAATAATAGGTGCTTTGAGGACTTGGAGAGGTTCTCAGAGGACATTTTATCATCGAGTTTTCATACTTTGTATCTTTGGACTATAGCATTTGTGTCCCTGTTGTCGATTAGTTTTGATGGTTTTCTTATTCGTTCATTTTTCCCTTTCTGGTAAAGTGATCTCTGTTGTATACTCCATGTGTATTTTGGGGCGCCTTACGCTTTTAATAAGATTGATTATTACTTATCAAAAAAAAAAAAAAAAAAAGGTTTGTACTCTGATTAATTCAGGTGGGTTGGGGATTAGATTGAGACGAGGCAATGAGGATAAAATATGTTGGACTTCTTCCAAGAGGCGTTTGAGGTCAGATCTTTTTACCACACGCTTAGCATTCCCATTAGGCCTTCCTTTCCTTCGAAGACCATATGAAGAAATAAAGCTCCTTCGAGAGTAGCTCTTTTGTATGGGCAACATCTCTAGAGAAGATCTGAACTTTGAATAATCTAAGGAATAGGCACACCATTGTATTGGACTGATTTTGTATGTGCAAGAAGAATTTGGAATTTATTGATCACCACTTGCTCCACTGCAAGTAACCTAGGATTCATGGGTTTTGATCTTCTATCATTTTGGGATAGAGTGGGTCATACACATCGGCTGGCGAGCTATTGGCTTATTGGAGGGGTCAACTTTGTAGCTACTGAAATAAAGAAGTTTGGAAGTTGGTTCATCTGTGCTTAATGTGGTATATTTAGAGAGAACAAAAAGAGTGAAACTTCGATAATTGCGAGAGGACGATGTTTGAATTAAAGGCTATTTGGATGGCTGCCTACAATTTTCTAGAATTTTTATATTCCTGTTCTTTTTCTTCTTCTTCTGTCGAGGATACCTCTTGTATACCTCATGTGTACTTGAGTTGAGCTCTTACACAATTTTAATTTAATTTAATTTAATTTAATTTAATTTATTTTTTTTATATATAAAAATTAACATATTTATATATAAAAAATACCACATGTGCAATACCATCTCCCTGTCATTATGGCAATGGGAACTAAAAAGCCTGCAGGTCTTGTAGGCAACATATAACATAATCTAGTTAGCTCTAACAGGTGCTCGAAGGTGGCACAACTTTTTAGAACACTTATTTCTCCACTTCATTTCTAGGCAATCCTCTGTTCCCAATTCATTGAATCCAATGAATGACAGCTTATAGGAATATCCTAGAGATTGAGATCCAATCCATAAGATTGCCAATAAAATGATTGAATGACTTCCAACTTTTGTTTAAGCCACTCATTAAAAATAAATCACTCAAATCACAACACATAAGATAGAGAAGGAGGAGATAGACCACGCGCAAGCCACAAGGGTGAGCGTTGAGGTGGTCAAATCACCACCTTTGGCCACAGGGTAGATCCCCCCACCCTCAATGACCGGTTATGAAGAGGGGGAGACCACCATCATGGCCGAAAGAGGAGATCAAACCACTCTTTTAGCTATAGGGGTATTTCAACCACCCTCGATGAGCGGGTTGGGGATAGCCATACAACCCTAGTGGCCAAAGGAGGTGATTCGGCCACCCTAGTGACTTGTATGCCACCCATCTGGCTTGCATGTGATGCAAGCTTGGCATGCAAGCCACCATTCTTTCTCACTCTTATGTGTTGTCGCGATCTAAATTGTTCATTTAAAGTTATTGCACCCTGTGCAGTACCTTGCACCAGATCTCAACCCATATCCTATAAACATAATATACCTTTTTTTGCTAAGTAAATTAATTTCATTTAAAAATACAAATGGCCACAACTTTGTTACAAATGAAGTATACAAGAGAAACTCCTAATCATAATACTACACATAATATACGTCATAACTAAGAGCCTATTTGGGGTTTGCATTAATGAGCTTAACAAATACTTTTAATACATAAAAAGTTGTGTCAAGCAAAAATGGATCCGTTCTGTAAAAAAAACATTATTTTTATTTATTTTTTTACTTTTTGCTCTAAAGGAGCCAAAAACTGCATTTTTGAGAGAAACTTGAAAATGAGGCTTTTTTAAAAAAGCTCTTTCAAACTTTTTGGATAGACAAAAGTTTTATTTCCCAACACAATCCCAAACAAGCTCTAAAAGTTCCCGCATCTTTCAATAGGGTGTTTTCCCTGCTAGTCTTGCATATAAAAGAAGGTAATAAACAAATAACAGACACAGCGGGACATAATCATGGATATGCTAAATCAACCATAAAAAGAAATATTAGAAAGTAAAATCCACTAGAGTCCTAAGCTCCCGTTTTGGTTCTCTCGTGCAATCTAGAGAAATAGTTCTCTAAAAAGTGTCCTTGAAGTACTTATCTGTAAAGCGTTATGTTGATAAGTAGTGTGTATGAGCGTGTGTGTGAGAGAAAAAGAGAGGATTTTCTTCTACTTAAAAATAGAGAACAATTAGAAGTCATTCACTATAGTACCTTCTTTGTGGAGTTAACAGACATATGTTAAAAATGGAGAACCACTTTTTTTTTTTTAGTCAAAAGCCAGAAAAGTTGATTATTGATGAGTACCAGCTTCTACACTAAAACAAAATCCTGTCTGACAGACCTATAATACTGTGCCACACAATACTACCATAGAGTTAAATCATTATTGATACTGTGAAATAATCTCATGGCCAAATGCATAGGGGTGTCAATTTCAAACTTAGCAAACTAAAGGCGTGTCATAAGTAAAAATGAGATAAGTACCTCACTCCACAAATATCTCCAGATATGGGCGTGACAACAACGTAGCAAAACATGCACATATCATCCATAAACACAGGAATCTGAAAACCATAAGCAGAAACTATGATAAACAGAATCAGTAATGGAACAAAAGTAAACTTCGTATACATTCCCAGCAATATTGTAATCCAATTGATTAAGAAGCCAAAGTTTGAAACGACCAATAAATTTCAGATGTCTACACTTCTAAGGAACCAGTACATTTGAAAGTACTATCTATTTGCATAAGTAGTATCCAGCATATCTTGAGTTCATGCCTAGCCTAAGGGCACATCAAATGAAGTGTTTAGCTGTGAAGCCCATTAAATGAACAAATAAAAGACCACAGGTCATAAGCTTGGTTGAAAAATAAGAACAGTTTTTTGCATTATCATTCCTAGACACCAGGAATTAGAGTTACAGTGCCTCGAAATAGACAGGCTTAGAAAAGGACCAAATGGGCATTTTAAGAAAGTAGCAGACACTGTTAAGCTGTGTTGTAGAAGCCAACTAAATTTAACATCTAGTGTTTTAGGCAACTGATATATCAAAGGAAGTATCATAACTTAAGTCTTTTATGCCTAGTAACCTAACAAAACTTTGAAAGAGCCATGATCTGTACAATTTACTCCAAAACAGATCAAATAAAAGGAAATAAAAATAACTAAAGAAGCATAACACACAAAGGAAAACTAAAACATCATGTTGTCTCAGTTTAAATTATGTAAAACATAGCCTCAGACAAACTGCTGATGACTTCCAATTCAGTGCAAGCGTATGAAACTGTACAAAGCAAAAACACTCAGCCTAGGCCTCAAGATTCTCCATATTTATCAACATATCCCTGCAAATAAAAAATTAACTGTCAAATGCCAGGAACAAATTATGTTCCGATATTTGTCCTTCCTAGAATATACTTTCACTAGAATCAAGAGACTCACCTCAACAAGTTTTTCAATTTTCGGACGGTATGAAGAGAGATATTGCTTTACTGATTCCATGGTGGTTGGAACTTGATGGGACTGTATGGTGCTAAGAACCTTGTCAACAGCTTTTTTTACTATCATGTTATGTGCATCCTTGCTGAGATGACCATCACGCCAAGTTGGTTTCAACAATTCTTTAACTAGATCTATAAGAGCAGCACGCGTATGTCTCAGGGCTTTTGATTCTTTTTGCACATCCCCATCTATCTTATGTCCGGCATCCATTTCACTCTCTTGTCTATCCCTACTTACTTTTAAGTCCTTTTGGTGTTTTGACCCATCATTTTGATGGATGGAAGCATCACCATCGTTGATCTTGCTTATTTTTTTAATATCTTTGCCATGAGATGGGCCCAAGCAATTCTCTTCTTTAGGCGTTGTCCCATTTTGCCAGTCAACAGAAGTTCCTTCTGTCTCAGCTTCAGTTGTAATTGAATCTCTTTTATGTGTATGGCAATGTTTCTCCAACACATTCTCATAAAATTTATTATGAGAAGATACAGAAGTTGTATCATCTTTACGTTCTGGGCCCAGGGTCCCAGTTAATACTAAATCACCATATTTCTGCCGATGTGATTCATCCACAATTGATGCCCCATGACTATAGAGAGAAACTCTAAAGGACTGGTCTCCTATCTTGGGTGACTCAATGCTATCACGAAGAGGGTCATACAGGCTTCCTGATATACTCATAGGAGGAATAAAAAAAGATGGTCGGAAAGGAACAGAAGGCTCCCAATCATTTGAAGAAAATTTTGTTTTGTGTTCAGCAGAGTGCAGTGGTACATTGGTTAGAGGTAGATTTTCTGATTCAGAACCAGAGAAGGGCGAAGAGCTTTGCAGCAGGGAATATGATCTAGAAGCACGGCATTCTTTTTCTCTGTCCAACAACTTTTGAGCGTCCAGAGGACTTGTATTGAAAGAGGAAGAACTAATCGGCAATGAGAAAGCCCTCCAGGCTGAGCTACAATGAGATGGCAACATGCCAATAGCTGTATGAGAAGTAATTGAGTCCGATTTCAGAGATTGGCTCCGAATACTAGAAATGTCCTCCATACTGCTTGAATGAGAAGAGAAGATCTCATTATGGTAATTGCGAGACAACAGCACAGAGCCATTTGAAGAAAACCCATGCTCAGGAAGAAAGCCATTCCTTACTGTAGAACTTCCTCTACTTTTTTTCGAAGCATGGTCGCTATAATCGTCAGCAGGCCAATTTTGTCTCTGACTATCTCTTCCTACATCCTTAAACAATGAGACAAAGCCAGGATCATCTTTAGATGAAGGCAATTGCTGGGGATCAGGGGTGATGCGTGAAGATAACTCCTCTTTCCCAAGCAATGGAAGCTTATATTTTTCATGAAATTGATGCCACCTTTGGGTTTCTCCAAGCTCTCTTGGCATGATTGTTTCTGAAGAGACATGTGAAGAAAATACCAGATTACTTTCAACTGAAGAAGCCAGTGGCTCAGGAAAACCAGTCAACCTTGATCTCTCAGTAATGTCTCCCAAACCTGTTGCAGGAAATGGTGCTTATCAGAATCATCATAGCAGAGAAGAATCTTGGATCCATACTTCACAAGACATATGATATATACCTTCATCAAGCTGAACTTTTCTTTTCCGATTCAAAGCAGCTACATCTGCCTCAGGCTTTTCAGCAGTATTATCCAAATCACCTTTTATATGAAGGAACATACATGAACTACCTCTGATGCACCACCCTTTTGCAAAAAAGTCACAAATAACCGCTGGGGGTTTGTTTCCATCCTTATTCTCAGCACCAGGGGACAGACTTCTAGTCCTTGCATCAGGAGCAGCCAATCTGGAAAAACCTAATGGTTAATAGGAACTGGCTCAAGTGTTATTTTAAAAATGGTGAAAAAATACCCACCACAAAAGAGATAATAAGCAGTTTAAGCGAACAAGTGGTTGTATGATAGGCAAAATTCAAGAATAAATTTCACCAGTACCACCAAACCTTGATTCCAGTCGATTTTTGTTATCCATTGACTGCACTTCCATTTGCTTAATTTCTGCCTTAGAATTCAGAACACCATTGGCCTCCTCACCTGAGTGATCCCTCGTTAGGATGGCATCAGCCATCTCATTTCCAGTGATGCTAGAAGGAAAATTGTTTTTAGCATCCAGATTCTCCTTAATACACATATGAGAATTGCTACGGCATGGTGATTTACTATAGTCTTTAGAGGCCTTCTCTACTGAAAGGGCCTCAGTATCTTTCTCATCAACCACAACTTCTTGGCTTCCATTGTCCTCGGCAGTAACCAGATCTTTCCCTGATTTTATATACTTGGAATCCTTATAGTTCAAACCTGATTCCTCCTTTTCTGTTGTCAATAGCTCATTTACAGGACTAGAAAATTTGAAATTACCACTGGTTTCTTCTACAGCAAGGGTGTCAGATTTCATCTTCACTTCAAAATTTTCTAGAGTAGAAGAACCCGATCTCAATGGCCCATCATGCCCTTCGAAATCCATATCTTGACAAACATCTACATGTAAGAAAACTAAATCAAGAATGGAGCAAAACAATCATTCTCTGTGAAATAAACACTAGGAGCCAAAATATTCTGGATGAGGTACTAAAGGATGATTGTCAAGCTACAAGTGTTGATACAGAAACAGGAAACGGGAAACAAACAAAACAATTTGGATATATAATACGAAAAAAAAAATCTTTAAAAAGTAGTATAAAATCTCACAAGAGTGTGCTTCAAAATAAACATTCGTTTGTAAGTAAATTTGTTAAAATGTTCCATAGCAGTACTGTGTACTAATATAATTATGTAAGTGAACTCTTTTCTATCTGGATAAGTAAAAAATTTATGGGGGAACTTCATTTAACTCCCTGAACTTTCATTGCATTTGCAATCACTCCCCCTAAATTTCAAAAACTCTTAATTTAGTGTATCCAAGTTTAAAAAGTTTGCAATGTCACCCCTACCTTTAGGGTTTAGGGTTAAGTCAGACGGCAAAGGGGTGAAATGTCCCTTATACCCATGTAAACATTTTAAAATTACAAAATTACCCTAATTAAATAATTAATTTTTTTTTCTAAATAAAATAGACTCACAGCCAAGCTGGCCATGGGTCAGCCAGAGCACATCAATTTTTTTTTTTTTTAAAAAAAAAGGGGTACTTTAGGAGATTTCGCAGAAAATTGTAACGGAGGGGTGACATTGCAAACTTTTTAAACTTGGAAATACTAAATTAAGAGCTTTTGAAATTTAGGGAAGCGATTGCAAATGCGATAAAATTTAGGGGCTTAAGTGAAGTTTTCCCTAAATTTATTAAAACAAATGACACGCATGAAAAAAGAAAGTTAAGATCTAAAATCATGTAGATCCAAAAAAACAGACAAGGAAGGGAGCCCCTAATTGTAACCACCCACCCAAAATGTGGGCTCCTAAAAGTGACGACTTCAATTTAACCACCACAAGCTCAACTCCACTATAAGTCCTCTTCCTCCAAATGCACCACATAAAGAATGAAGGTATGCATTCCAGATTACCCTACTTCGGAGACTATTGAATCAATCTTTCTGAAAAGCCAACAAATCCACCAACGAGCCAGCCATATCCCACAAGTTCCCAAACAAAAAGAAGACTAGGTACCATATAAGTAGCTTACCAACGTCCCAAATTTCTGACAGATTGCATATTCACACACTAATTCAGTGCTTCATGACAATAGTATCTGAAGGAAAGGAAAGAGGGGAAGGAAAAGGGATAGGAATGCGTTTTTCTTTCAGATGCTTAGAAAGACATGAAAGGGAGGGAGAATACGAAAGGAATGGCTTCTATCCTGAAGACACAATTTTTTTGCCCAAACATGGGCTGAAAGGCATTTACATCTGCATTGTAGAGGGGAAGATTCGTGCGGACACCAAATACAGGCCACCAAGCACATGTATAGATGCCGACATCGAAGGACGGCCCGACCAATGGATGGATGATTGAGAGCCGGAGATTATGTTCTTGCCACGTTTATTATTCAGCATTTTTATTTCATGGTCATGTTAATTATTTAGTAAACTTTGGGCTTTATGTTATTTCTTTAGTGGGCTGTCAGCCCAAGTGTGACTAGGGCCTAGTTCCCTAGTCTATTTAAGCATATTTTTGTACTGTTGTCAGGCCCTTTTGATGAGTAAAATAATTTTAACAGCTGTTTTCCCCTCTGTTTTCTTCCTCTTCCCTGTTCCCTTACTTCTTCTTCCTCATTTCCACTTTTCCTTCTCCTTTCAAATTCCTTTGTTTCTACTGATAGTACAACATCCAATTTGGTATCAGAGCTCTGTGATTGTTTTCTATCAGCAATCTTGTGATCCCAAACAAACCAACACTGATTCCTTTGCACGACACAACAGCACACAGCCACCCTTGCACAATGCCACCACTTTGAACCACTGAAACCGCACAGCTAACAATATCCTTCACACTGGGTGCACAGGGTTGCTTCACACCACAACCCTGTTGAATCTCCATACACCACCGCACAGCCCTTCAGAAGCCACTCACCACCACACTAAACACATCTCCACGCACAATGTCCTTCCTTTGTGACCCCAAAACGTCGCAAATCGACAACCCACCGGACTGCCACTATCTTGCTAGCATCATTCGCTTGCCACTGCCGCCGTCATAGTTCCATTGTACCTTTATCGATCTCTAGCACTGCCAACCCCTACCAAGAACCGCCTCCCTTTCTTGTCATTTTTGCCGCCATCAGTCATTAGAAGTCGCGGCTCCTCACTTACAGCTCTCGCCTGCTATGCCAACTTTGGGAAGTACGCCCCCAAATCTTGCACGATGTTTGTTATTGCCATTGGCATAGGTGGAGTACTTCATCAAGAGCGTCACCCAATAGCCTATTTTAGTGAAAAACTAAATGAGGCTAAACAAAAGTATTCGACTTATGATAGAGTTTATGTAGTAGTGCAAGCCTTACGACACTAGCAATATTATTTACTAATGCAAGAGTTTATCCTCTATCCTTACAGCCCTAAGCTACCTCAACACTCAGAAGAAACTCAACCATAGGCATGGTCGTTGGGTCGAGCTCTTGCAAGCCTATTCCTTTGTGTTGAAGCATAGGTTAGGAAGTTAAGAACAAAATAACTGACGAACTTAGTCACCAAGTTGCTTTGCTCTCCATGATGAGTGGACAGGTCACGGGGTCTAAAAGGCTCAAAGAGGATTATGACCCATGCCCTAATTTTGGAAAGGTAAATATAGCTCTACGAGATGGATAGTGGCCTATCGTAGACAGCAATTATCTTCAAGATGGATATATATTATGGGCCAACAACCTCTGCATCCCATAGACTTCAGTGGGAGACTTTTTTTTTTTTTTTTTTTTTTGATAAGTAATAACCAGTCTTATTAAAAGCGTAAGGCGCCCCAAAGTACACTGAGAGTATACAATAGGATCACCTAACTAGAAAGGGAAAAACGAACAAGAAAATCTTCGTAGCTAATCGACACTGGAAAGACATGCGCAACAGTCCAAAGGTACAAAGAATGATAACAAGAGGATAAAATGTCTTCCATGGATCCCTCAAAGTCCTCAAAGCATCTATTATTTCTCTCCCTCCATAGACACCAAAAGAAGCAAGTAGACACCATCTTCCAGACCGCAGCACTCTCCCTCCTCCCTGTAGACCACCAACAGGCAAGCAAATCGGAAACCCATCTCGGCATCACCCAAGACAACCCAAACCGACCAAAGAAGGCACACCACAAAGCATTAGCTACCTCACAATGAAGAAAAAGATCTACCGTCTCTTCACTTCTCTTGCACATACAACATCTGTTCGTCACAATATGGAAGATTCACGTTGGTAGCCTTTCAGGACACTTTGAGCATGATAAGACTACAAAGGAAGTAGAAAGCCTATTTTATAGGTCGAGTTTGAAGAAAGACGATGCCAAGCTAATTGGTCAATGTTGAACATGCCAGTTGACCAAGCACAAAAAGCTGAACATCTACACTCCACTCCCTGTCGAAATGCCCTTGGTAGGAAATGAGTATGGACTTTGTGCTTGGGCTCACGCGTACCCTAAACAAGCACGATCCCATCTTTGTGGTAGTGGACTACTTTTTCAAGATGGCCAACTTAGGTTTTTGAGCTATTTTTGGAAAACCCTATGGCACATGGTTGGCATGAAGCTGAAATTCGCCACATATCATACCCAGACAAATGGCCAGACTAAAGTGGTCAATCGAAGTCTAGGAAACCTTCTGCAACGTCTGATGGGCGACAACAATAGGAATTGGGACTTGATTCTCCCTACAACACAATTTACATCCATTCGTTCTCTCAATTGGTCTATAGGCAAGAATCCTTTTGAAAATGTGCATGATTAATAAGCCTACAAAACCATTAGACCTCCTTATGACTCCGAATGCTAGAGTTTTTGAGTCGGCCAAAACATTTGCACGACATGTTCATGACTTGCATCATGAGATTAGTAAACAAATCCAAGCAAGTAATGCCCAATATGAAATTCAAATTGATTCACATAGGCGTCACACTAAGTCTAACATAGGGGATAATGCCATGGTCCATATTAGTTCCAAACGGTTTCCACTTGGATTCATCCAAACATTGCAAGCTCGTAGTGTCGAGTCTTTCAAAGTATTGCAACGGGTCAGACCAAATGTGTATGTCATTCACATTCCGCCTGACCATGGAATTAGCTCTACGTTTAATGTTAAGGATCTAGTTCCCTATAAGGGCCACACAGTTATCCTAGATGCTCTTTCAAGAAATCTTCCCTTGACCCGGACACCAATCCTAAACCTGACAGGGGACAACCAGACTCAGACTACACATGAGTCATCACGGACACGTTGCAGCAGCTTGATCCTAACCTGTTGGAGTACTACCAGAGCTAGCATGAGCCAGACTTGACAGGGTCAAGTTTTTCCCAACCTGGGATAGTTGGTGTAGGCACCATAAAGCCACTGATCACGTGTGTATGGAAGCCAATGTCAGAGAACGGCCCAGCCAATGATTTTGTGGCTGAATGATTGAGAGCCGAAGATTATGTTATTACCACGTTTATTATTCAGCATTTTAAATTTATTGTCATGTTAATTATTTACTGGGCTTTATGTTACTATTTTTAGTTGGAGCTTTATGTTATTTATTTAGTAGGCTATTAGCCCAAGTGTGGCTAGGACTTAGTTTCCTAGTCTATTTAAGCATATTTTTATACTATTATCAAACACTGTTGATTAATAAAATAATTTTAACAACCATCTTTCCCCTTCATTTTCTTCCCTTACTTCTTCTCCCTCTTTCTCACTTTTCCCTTCTCCTTTCAAATTCCTTCTTGGTTTCTACTAATAGTACAGCATCAAGGCTCCCATACCCAATTATTTTGCTTATATATATATATAGCTTTTTTGTCCCTTCCCTAACTTTTTCATTTCCCTCCTACATTCTCCTTCCTCTCTCTCATTTCCTTCCCTTCCAACAAAAGAGTGTCGAGAGGGTTGAGCTAAGTAAACAATTAATGCATCATCCAACATTAAGTTACAGCTCTCATCATAACCTCTACTCTCCCATCTCACATTAGAAATGTAGCTTACAAATCATTCTCTCTTTTGACAATTTTTAAATTTTGAGAGGTTTTATGGAGTAGGTTTAATGACCACTTCAACTATCATCTAACAAAATATCTACCCCATATCTTGTACCATGGATATTATAGATTATAGATTGCTCCTACCATCCCCAACAAATAAACAGCTACATGGACCTCAACGAACAAACAGAGAAATAAATAGAAGCTACATGGACTTATGTTTGTTTCCATAACAAATGCTTTCATTATCCTACTTTAAAAGAATGTTTTTAAATCCTATCATACTGGAATCAGCAGTCAATCTAGTCAAATAAGCATTTGCATGAAGTAACATCATCTATATTGAAAAGAGATGATAAACAAAGTTCTAATGAATTAACAAAATTTTAAAAACATACAAGGTCAACTTGACAAAAACCAATCACAACATACTGCAGGTGCAAAGTAATCATGCTTTTGTAAGTCATTCACTTCACAAGGCACTGGGAGTTTTCAAAAAAAAAAAAAATTGAAGACACATACAAACAAGAAACCATTCCACACGCGATCAAAGATTTTAAATTTCCCACAAATCCCTCAAGTCATTCTAGCATCATCAATAATCTCAAATTCAGATTGGACTTAATGTCCACTAAACTGAAGATGTGAGGCAAACAATTCAGCTCAAAAACAGATAACTTTGAGTTTTCAGAGGTCTTCCTAAGGCCTTGCCATCAAATTCATCAATCTGAAACAACGAAAAGGTTCTCTATAACAAATAATGCTCTCCTACCAAAAAACAAAGAGGCCTTATTTCAGCCAAAGGATGTTCTCCCAATTAGCCTCCTCAAGAAAATTATATATTTATCACCAAAATAAAGAAAGAAGTAATACAGGTGACCCTTCTTGAAGCACAAAATTTTAATCAAAATGCAGAGCAACAAATCCCAGATAAGAAATGATAGAGATCTCCACACAGACCTACACCTTATGCCTCCCATTGTTAAAATGAAGGCCAAACTTAAAACAAAGAAAACTTTCTTTCCACGTCCTGCTTATGTAGGACTCACAAAATGTCACCTATGCTAGAATCCACGCATACAATGACAATAAGAGCTCTTTCTTGGGAAGTATTCCCCTTTCTGCAACCATTTTCTTAACAACATCCTTCAATCTTTGAGCTAAACTTACTCATATTTCAAATGCAACTTCTAAGTGCAGATTAGATTGCACCAATAAGTAAAAATTCCACTCAAATACAAAATCTAAGCAAAGATTGCTAATAAATCCAATTAGAACAGAGCTAGTACCATCTCTACCTAATTCGGTTCTAGTAGTTAGTTATGCTTATCAAACCGCTACAAATATAAGTTACCATATAGCGTTTCTCCATAAGCCCCTAGCACTTTCTCTTTTCTCTCAACCAAAACGTAAATCACACAATCTCCAGTACATAAAAAAAATAAATAAAAAAAGTTCAATCTTTCACCACATTAACAAGATTTTCTCACAAAATAAAATGCACAAAAAATAAAATTTATAGCATAAATCTGCAAAGGAAGGAAAAAAAAACAAACAACGGAACAATAACAAGACGATCACGCATAATCAACTGGTAAAAAAACAATATCAGAATCATTATCATACTGCATTATAAAAATTATTCAATTACAGATTAAACTAACCGTTACGATCCTCCTCAGCTTCGATCGGCGAATCTGAGAGGTCCACCTCGTCCTTCTCTTCCACCTCCACCTCCTCCACTTCCTCTACTTCTTCGTATTCTTCTACTTCTTCGTATTCTTCGTATTCCTCTACGTCATCATCGCCGTTTTCATCTTCCTCTTGTTCTTCCACCTCTTCTACCTCCTCATATTCCGATTCTTCTTGTTCGGCGTTATCGGCGTCGGAATCGGAAACTTCGGCGGGAGCGCCACCGTCGGAGCGCGTGGGGGGCATCGGGGTTGGGAGCCCCTGTGCGGTGCGGCGGTGTGGTTTTGGTTCGTGCAATGGTTTCGGCAGAGCTTTCGATAGGTACGAACGCTCAGGTCTGCTTGAGTCACCCCGGTTGGGTTGGGCACTGGGTGGGGTACGGACCCCGACTCTTGTTTCCTACGCGCTCTGTTGCGCGTGGAGGATGTGTCGCTCTCGCTGGGTTCAGGTTGGTCTTTGGGTCGGGTAATGCCGTAATGGTGGGTTTGAGCATGCAAACAGTATTAAAACCCGGACTTGGAAGAGTTGAGAGCCTTTATTAAACATGACTCCAGCCCATTTGAGAAGATCCATACCACTTCATTTGAAATTGTGGTAAACTATTTTATAGTCAAGTTTTTAGAACATTTACATTGAACTTTTTATATTTTATTTTTCTCTAAATTTGAATAAAAACATCATTTAAACAAGTTCTTTTAGTCGATGTTAAATATAATTATTGTCATAATTCCTTTCCAAATGTAAAGAGAAAAAAAAGTGAAAGTTGTCTTTTTTTTAATATTTTTCCTTGGTTGGCAGCATTATGTTTCGTTAGTTCATAGTTGGTTAATTATGCAACATTAATTATGTACCTGCATATGAATTGAATGCTCATCACTTTTGAGGTGTAGCATTAATTTTTTTGATTAGAAAAAATAAAAAATAAAAAAAAACGCTTGAATTGAATTGAATGTTAATTTTATACCATTAACATTATGTTTAGTGTTATCTTAGTATTCTCATGATCCAACGTGAATACTATTTTCTAAAAAAGCAGGAAAAAAAAATACACTTACCCCTGGTCCCTAAATAAAATAAAAAATAATACCTACATAGGATTAAGAAAATACCAAGAGGAGCCAGCCGTAGCATTCCTCTTTCCAAAACATCTGTATTTTTAAAAACATAATGCAATGCCCAAGTGAGCAAATCTAATAGAATAATCAAAATTGATAAATTTTGTATGAGTTTGTTTTGGTTTGTGCAATGATTTCGGCAGAGTTGTTGAAAGCGTACAAATGCTGAGGTGAGCTTTTTAAATGGAGTGGAACAAAATAAAATTATAACTATTGTTACACATATTTTATAGGACCCGAGCCCATTAAGAACCATGGATATGGGTACAAATATCGCTAGAAGCCCATAACCTTTAGGGTGGTCGGTCTTCAGGGCTGGCTCAACATATTTTGGAGCCTTAGGCAAAACTTTGAAATTGGGCCTAAATTTTTTTTTTTTTTTAAGTAACAATTTTTTTTTTTTTAAATTCAATTTTTTTTAAAGTAACATATATATATATATATATAAATTATTCTACTCGCTTTTTGTGATGCAAAATTTCTGATTAAGTTTTTATATTCAAGATTTTCTAATATCTTTTTTTTAATTGATAATATGGCTAATCCATTTAATCTCTCTTGTGACATTGTTGATCTTAGGTAGGATTTTATCAATTTTAATTTTGAAAAACTTCTTTCTACAGAAGCAATTGTAACAGGTATTATCAATAAAATTCTATAAGCAATACATGCATTTGGAAAAGAATCAAGTCTTTTTATATAATTTAATATGTCAATTTGAGCACTTTCTTCTATTTGTAAAATTTCTTTTAAAACTTTTAGTTCTGAAAATAAATCTAAACCATCAAGATCATGTTTTAGGAAAGATTATAGATTAAGACATTTATTTTGCAAACTATCATCATCTAGTGATTTTAATTTCTTAAAATTAAATAAAAAACCAAAAATATTTTCGTATATTTGAAATTGTTCAAACCTACTTTGAATTGAAGAAATAGCTTGATCTACTATATATAAGAAGTAATAAATTCTAAAAGATTCTTCAGCAGTTTGTGTTGTCTCGTCCTTAGCATTCTCATCAAACTGTTTCTTTCTACGAATTACATGCTTTTCACGAAAAACATGTTATATTTCCATTATGGTTGCAATCTTTTTAGATGAAATCATAGCCGATGCAAATTCAGTTTCTCTATAAGTTTTAAAATAGGAAATAAGACCTTCGAATTGATCTATAGCAACATTAATATGCATGTCTTTCGATTGTAAATTTTTACTAACAGTATTAACAGCAAATAAAATATCATACCAAATAGTTATACTCAATAATAATTCAAAACTTTTAATCTCATAGGTTACTAAACAATTAGCTTCACTTTTTGTTTTAGGATCTTCACTTATTTTTGCTAATTGTAGCAGAGCCTCTCTTATTTGTGGAGTTTGAAATTTTATTGCCTTTATACTTTCAATCCGACTTTCCCAATGTGTTTTGATAATGGCTTAAGAGTTAAACTTGGCACATTATCTAGTAATATTTTCCATCGTTTTGTAGATGACGAAAACAAAGTATATATACGTTGTACAATTCCAAAAAAAGATATAACTTTAGGACATGAATTAGTAATATCACATAGTACAAGATTAAAATTATGACAACCACAAGGTGTGTAAAATGCTTTAGGATTTATATCTAGTAGTCTTTTTTGCACCCCTTGTTCTTTTCCCTTCATATTAGATCCATTATCATAGCCTTGTCCTCGTATATCACTAATGTTAAGTTCAAGTTTTTTTATTAACCCAATCATTTCAATAAAAAGACCTTCTCCAGTAGTTTCATCTACTGTTATAAATTCTACAAAATGTTCTTCTACTTTTATTGGATTTTCTGAAATATTAACACATCTTAGAATGAGAGATATTTGTTCTTGATGACTTGCATCTGGGGTACAATCAAGTATAATTGAAAAATATTTTGCTTTTCTAACTTTTTCAATAATACTCCCTTTCACTTATGTTGCTAACAAATGTATCAATTCATTTTGTATGTTATGTCCAAGATAATGATTATGAATTTTCCCATCTTTAATACGACGAATATGCTCTTGCATTACTGGGTCAAATTATGCAATCATTTCAACTAGACTTAAATTTTTTTCATTATTTTCTTGGTAAATCTTTTCATTTTGTCCTCTAAATGCCAAATTATTCTTACCAAGATTCTTTACTACAGCAATAATTCCCAATAATACTCTTTTCCAATGATCTTTCTCTTTGTTAATTTGTTCTTGGACATTTTTATCAATTGTTTTATTTTTTAACAATCTCATTTCTAAATCAATCCAATCATTCATGTTAGTAATATGCTCATTGGTTGTTTCATGACTTTTTAGTTTAGCACTAAGATTTTTCCAGTCATTAGTCCCTTCATTAGCTAGTTGCATTCTATTAAGTTTTGAATTAAACAACTTGCAACTTGCAACAAAATACTCTATTTACATCTTTTGAATAGACTAGCCATTTTCTATTATGTTGCTCCCCATTTGATAATTTTCGTATATAATATGTATTAGAAAAATGCCTAGAGTTCTCATCTTTAGGAAAATCTATAGTATTGTATCTTATTGGACTATTTTCTACTAACAAATCCCTTAATTTTGCATTAATATTTTTTCATTGGCCAGGATCATAAATATTTGTAGCAATAGATTTAGATACATCAATAACATTTTCATTATCTTCTAATTCTTTTTGATGAGTTTCTTGTTCATTTATGAGTTTTTCACCTAAATTATCCTCAATATTTTGTTTATTGCTAATAACAAATTTATTTAGAGCTCCTCTTTGAGATTCAATCAATTTGCCTACTTTTCTTTTCTTTTTTAAGTTTTTCATATCCAGATGCATATTTTCTAGTAAACATGTTTAATTAAAAATACTAACAAATTAAACAAACACGATTTATCAAAAAAAAATTATGACTATGATAAAATAAATGACAAAAATAGAACAATAAAACCTGATTTGGCAAAGGAATTATGAAGCAGTTCTTGGAGATAGGACAAGAGACTTAGTCACTCGAAGTCGGAGAGGAAGAGAAAATGATGAGATAGGCAGAAAAGAAAAACTCAGAAAAGAGCAAGCAAAGAGGAGAGGTAAAGTGGCAAATATAGAGACTGATATTTAAAATGCCCATGGTTGACAGCAGTTTATATTTTTGGCTCTTGGCTTTCCCTAGATGGCTAAATAATAAATAGAAAATAAATGGTAATATTTTATTTCTAACATTTATATTTTCTCATCAAAAACAAAAAATTTCTAAAAAGAGGCCAAGAGGATGAGTGAATGATGTAGGCGTGTACTGTAGCGTCAGGAGCTCTAGGGAATTGGCGTAATGATGTATAAGGCTTTAATGCTTTGTCATTTTTAATTTATTTTTTGAATTATTTTTAAAATTTATAGTGGGCTTATTAATTGGGGTCTTATTAAATTGATGCCTCAAATTTGATAAAAAAAAAATTTTAGGCCCTATTAAAAAAAATTTGGGCCTTCAATTTTTTTTTTTTGTCCAAAATAATAATTTTTTTTTTTTTTAATTTTTTTTAACTCAAATTTTTTTTTTTTTGGGCCTTATTAAATTGGGGGCCCTAGGCGAGGGCCTAACTCGCCTAGGGCCTAAGCCGGCCCTATCGGTCTTACCAACAACTCGCATTGCCTTGGGAAAGCATTGTCAAGTATATCTCGAGAGATCATGGCTCACGGGTACAATAGATGGGAAATGCATAATGGTAGCTCAAGACCAGTTTCCTTCCAAGCTTGTGATAATGGTCGAGCCAATATAGTCGGAGCGGCATACTTATTGCTCACAAAACGCAGGACGTCATTCACAGGATGTGCATTAATCATCAGAATGGACGGTTACAAGCCACTCACATGATACGCATTAATCATTAGGGCGATTACAATTAGCCCATAACAGCTAGAATATTATATCATAAATTCTTGCTAGTGGACCGACCATCAGCTTACAAAATCATCATATAGGAAGGGCGGCACTTAACAAGCTTAAGGCTATAACATCAACCCCTCACCTAAAGATGAAGTTCCCAACGGAAAATAGGGTAGGTGAGGTAAGAGGAGACCAATGGGACGCCCGACAATGCTACAACGCCGCCATGAAAGAATGTCCCGGGGCCTCAACTTCAGGCGCAAAGCGTCGGGAAGAGGAAATATAGCAATTATAGGGTGGGGAGCCGGTTGAAGAATTAGAAGAGTTCTCGATTGGTGAATCTGATAAGAAGGTCAAAGTCGGGTCATATCTTGACCTAAGAATAAAAGAAGAATTGGTATCTTTCCTCCAAAAGAATGGCGATGTATTCGCATGGAGTCATGAAAATATGTCAGGGATAGCATTGCCAGTTATGGTTCACAAGCTGAATGATGACTCGAGTTATAAGTCGGTACAACAGAAACGAAAAGGGTATTTAGCTGAGAAAAGCCAAGCAGCAACCTAAAAAGTGAAGAAAATTTGTGAGGCCGGGTTCATTAAGGAGGTGCAATACACAACATGGTTGGCCAACGTGGTCCTGGTAAAAAAGTTAAACTAAAAATGGAGAATGTACATTGACCTCACCGATTTAAATAAAGTTTGCCCAAAAGATAGTTATATGTTGCCACAAATAGATTTGTTGGTTGACTCGACATCTGGCCATGAGCTTTTGAGCTTTATGGATGCATTCTCGGGATACAACCAAATCTCCATGCATGAATCAGACCAAGAGAAGACTGCCTTCATGACCGACAAAGATTTATATAGCTACAAGGTAATGCCTTTCGATTTAAAAAATGCAGGAGCCACTTATCAAAGTCTGGTCAACAAGATGTTTCGAGATCAAATTGGAATGAACATGGAGGTCTACGTAGATGACATGCTAGTCAAAAGTATACAATTTGCATACCATATTGCTGACCTTACTAAGGCATTTTGCACTCTTAGGCAATACGGTATGAAGCTTAATCTTGCCAAATGTGCTTTTGGTGTCTCCTCGGGAATCAAAACAAACCCTGAGAAAATTAAAGCAGTATTGGAGATGCAAGCTCCTCGAAGCATCAAGCAATTGCAACAGTTAACGGGGAGAATAGCCGCTTTAAACCAATTCATCTCTTGGTCGACAGACAAATGTCTCCTATTTTTCAAGATCTTGAAAAATGCCTTTGGTTGGGTTTAGATTGGAATATCTCGGGTTAAGCTTTCTGACAGCTAAAGGAATATCTCGGAAGTCCACGATTACTAAGCCGACTAGTTGAAGGGGAAGCACTCTATTTGTACCTGGTAGTATCTTCGACAGCAGTGAGTTTTACCTTAGTCCGAGAAAATCAAGGGGTGCAAAAATCGGTATATTTCACCAGCAAGGCCTTACACAGGGCGGAAGAACAATATCCTCGGGTTGAAAAGCTCGCCTTTGCTTTGATCAATCCAACTCGCAGATTGTGGCCTTACTTCCAAGCTCATACGATCAAAGTTTTTACCGAGCATCCACTTAGGAAAATTTTGCAAAAACCCGACATTTCCAGAAGGTTGGTTAATTGGGCGATTGAACTTGGAGAATTCGACATAGAATTTCTCCCAAGAAATGCAATAAACGGGCAAGCATTGGCGGATTTCTTGGCTGAATTCTGCAACTTCCCAGAAAGGGAAGAGCTTCCTCAAGAGGATACATGAGTTGCATGTGTAGACAGTTCCTCAACTCGGAAAAGGAGTTATGCTGGGGTAGTATTGATCTGGCCTGGAGGTGAAAAGCATGAGTCAGCAATTCAATTAAGGTTTACCACCACCAATAACAAAGCCGAGTATAAAGCTATTATTGCAGGGATGAACATGGCCCAATAAGTGGGAGCAACAAATTTGGAGATAAGGAGTGATTCGCAAGTAGTGGTCGGGCATATTAAAGGAGAATACGAGACCAAAGGTGACAAAATGAAAAAATACTTGGAAAAGTGAGAAGTATGATGGAAAGCTTTGACAGAGTAGTACTCACTAAAGTTCCCCGAGAAGACAATACAAGGGCAGACGCATTAGCCCGCATCAGTTCTTCTACAGACGAGCAAATTGCAAGAGCAGAATGCCTAGTACAGGAACAAACCGAGCCATCAATCACTCAGACCATTCAGGTTGCCCAAATTGAAGAAGACACCGAGGCCCCAGAATGGGCAAAAGATGTTATTCGTTTCCTTAAAGAATGAGAGTTACCCGACGACAAAAAATCAGCACAGAAGGTGCGTGTAAGAGCTGCTCGGTACACCATGATCAGAAATACACTTTATCGGCGAGGCTATACCCTCCCATTATTGAAGTGTCTTTTCAACTTATAAGCCAAATACGTGCTAAAAGAAATCCACGAAGGTGATTGTGGTAGCCATTCCGGAGGAAGAATGTTGGCTCACAAAGCAGTCTAGACGGGATATTATTGGCCCAATATGAACAAGGATTCGAGTGATGTGGTGAAGCATTGCGACAAATGACAGCAGTTTGACAAGGTAATGACAAACCCCCAGAGGATTTAAGCCTTATATCAGCACCATGTGCGAAAAGCCATGGGTAGTAATCGTAGATTACTTCACAAAGTAGGCAGAAGCCGAGGCCTTAGCCACTATAACCATAGGAAATATCAAAAATTTCCTCTTGAAGTCAATGGTATGCAGATACGGGATTCCCCATGCCTTCGTAATCGATAATGGTGAGCAGTTTGATTGCGAACCATTCCGAGCATGGTGTGCAGAGCTATATGTGAGAAAGTACTTCTCATCTCTCGAACATCCTCAAGTAAATGGCTAAGTAGAAGCTACCAACAAGACCCTAATGAAGACCTTGAAGAAAAAGTTAGAGGAAAAGAAAGGAACATGGGCGGAATTCCTACCAGAGGTACTCTGGTCTTATCGAACAACCACCCAAACACCTACCGGGGAAACTCCTTTCTCCTTAGCCTTCGGAATCGAGGTTGTAATTCCGGTCAAGGTAGGGTCAATCAACTTCCAGGTAAAGCACTACAACTCGGGACTCGACGAAGAAGGGATGAAGCTTAGCTTGGACTTACTACAAGAAAGGAGGGGACAAAGCTTAAGTGACGATGGATGCATGTCAGCAACGAACGGCCAAGTATTTCAACAAGAGAGTCAAACGCAAGGAGTTCAAGGCGGGAGATTAGGTTCTCAAGAAGGTTACTATAGCCACCCAAAGTCCTACAGAAGGCAAGTTGGGACCAACATAGGAAGACCCGCATAAAGTGCTAAGGAGTCATCGACAGGGAGCATACTACTTACAAGCTGCAGGCAAAAGGCCATTACCGAGACTATGGAATGTAGATCACCTGAAGAAGTATTATCAGTAATTTTAAATATTGTTTTCCTTTGAATTTTACCTTAACTTATCTATTTCAATGAATAAAGGATTCAAACTTATTTGAACATCGGAGTACCCTCGGTCAAATGACTGTCGGGCGCAATGATGCATCTCCTATCTTGCAGGAAGACAACCTTGCACCAAAATAAGGACACAAATACGCATACTCGGAACAAGACAAGGAGAAACCCCTAAAAAATAAAAAAAAATAAAAAACAGGGAGGAAACCCTAGATAAAAACAAGACAGTGAGGAAACCCTAGATAAAAACGAGACAGGGAGAAAACTCTAGAAAAAAACAAGACAAAGAGAAACCATAGATAAAAACAAGACAAGGAGGAAACCCTAGATAAAAACAAGGATTCAATTCATTAACATGGGGTTAGTCATCACCTTCGGTTCTCACTCAGATTCAATAAGTTAATAAGGAGCAAGCTTCTGAATTCCTCGGATTCAATTTAATAATGTGAGTCGGTTTCCGTCCGTGCATTTTGCTTGCGAATGGGGGGTCAGCTTGTATCCATGGATTCTATTTCTTAATAAGAAGTCAGATTATGACGTTGAGTTCAAATTGTCCATTCATCAAAAGATGGGAGCTGTGGCAAACAAAAAACAAGTACAAACAATTAGCTTCATGAAAGAGCATAATTGCCTTTAGGAACACACAGCCAATTAATCCTCTATGTACAGTTTATGAATTGAAGTCTAGTTTTGTCGATATATAACCTTATCTCATATATCTGAACCACTTGGGTCATTCCACTCACGTACAAGTTGCATTTAATGCTCATTGTCAATGTCTAGCTCAGTTTCAAGTGCACTGGAGTTTTGATGACTTTCCTAAAGTTCTGAACTGTGTATTCCTAACCGATACTGATCCCTGTTACAAAAAATTAAAGAGAAAAGTAAATAAGTATGAGTTTTTTTTTTTTTTTTTTTTTTTTTTTTTTTTTTTTTAAAAAGAAGAAATAAATGAGAGATTAATGCAAATGAAATGTAAAATAAACCAACGAGATCTCACGAAGAACTCATCATTAACGAGATCTCAATACGATTAAATTGAGATCTGAGTAAGATTCAATAGTGAGAACGAATCGATGCTCATTGCATTATTTCCATCTGAAAAAACATTATAATTTGACACTTTGACATGTTGAAGGCAATAAATGTAAATGATGCACACTACATCTCATCTAGTACGTACTGAAATAGAAACATAGATAACATACTTGAACTTTGTCGAATGGCTGTTTGACAGAAGGAGGAGGGACTGGGGCGCCATTGGCCATCTCTGGCCATAAGCTAGGGATGATGAAGTGGTTTGGAACTCTTGTGCACTTGCGAGCTCCTGAATTGCAAAAGGACTTTGGCCATTGTATAGTCAGGTAGTAATAATAAATAGCCAACATCCCAACTTGAAAACACAAAGCAAAAACAAGCAAGCAAGCAAAAACTAGATTCATTTTTTAAAATACTCTCAAGACATCGCTCAAGTGATCCATCTAGCACTTATATATATATATATATATATATATATATATATATATATATATATATATATATATATATATATATATTACGGGTCTTTCCATATTAGGCTAGCCATATTAATTTTATGTTTTAGGATTATATTATGTTAGCATAAGTCGGCTAACCTTAGCTGTATTAAAGTTATGATATTGTCTTTATTTTATTCCATATAAGGGTCTTAATGACTCAGCCCTATAAATATTGTAATAGTTTGCCTATTTAAAGGCCATTATGTTATGAACAAAGGTATGAAGAAAATTAATCACAAACCTTGTGTTTGAAAGGTCTAGGTTCCATTCGAACCTAATTTATCCCATTACAAACTTAGGTTCGTAACAATATATATATAGGCATTAAAGCAGTAAAAAAATTTGGTCAATGAATTAATTTTGAAATAATTAAAGATAACATGGCGTGCATGCAGCGAGACTTTGTGAGGACCACTCTGACGTTGATGGATGATCCGCTAGCTTGATGTGGCATGGGCTAGATGAATTTAATGGGGGTAGATGGACAAAATACAAAATAATGAAGAAGAAAGCATGCAGTAGGAAACCAATAGGATTTCAAAATGATATTTGTTATATATGGTTAAAGAATAAAGACTACTCACGTGGCTAACCAGTATCACTTCTTGAAGTTGCTTCACCCATTTCTCTTTAATTAATTCTATAATTACTTACTTATTTTTTCTTCTTTTTTTTGAAGGTGCGATGATTTTATTCTTAACATTGAAACTACATATTTCCTAAAAATATTTTATTTCTTACCTGGCTTTCAATGCTTTTAATTGCAATCTCATCTGGTTGGCGTTTTATACCCATGCAATTATGCAAATGAAGATGAGTTTTGGCATCATCCAACTTCCTAATTATTTAACTTATTTTATTTGAATGTTGTAATATTAGGAACAATCTTGCATTATGCAATGACATACTTGTTGCATTTTGCATCTTTTATATCTTTTTTTATTATCTTAATGACAATGTCAAAAATAGCGTAGAATATGGTGGTTTGTGCATGCATGTTTGTTCGGATTCTTCTATTGCTTCTTATAGCCTTGGATCAGAATCTTTTACTGGCGATTGACAGGAAACCAAGCTATATACACTTCATGCCATAATAAAATAAATAAGATCTTAATAAAATAAATGAAATCTTAATGAAATCGCGATCATGATAGCACGATCACAACTGATTCAAGAATTCTGGTATGATCTTATTTAAGATTCTCAATCTAGATATTCCCAAGAATTCTATTGTTGGATCTACTATTGAATCAATGAACATTTTCAAAAAGCTAGGGCTTTGGAATCAAAATTGGGTTAACAAATTTGACTCAAGTCATTTGAAAATTCCTTAGCGAAATTGGAGGACTGCAACAAGCTGGACCGTTTTTCAAAATAGGAAGATGACGTCATGTTGAAGTTCACGACGCTTGAAAAGCTGCTCCTTGAGTTAGAGAAAAAATAATTCTAAAGCCACAATGATATCATACTTTGGGCTTGCTATGAGAGGAGTGGGTTTATTTGGTTCTTCAATCTTACATTTTTCTAAAAAGATTTTATTCGAAAATTCAACTTGAACGTGTTGAGCAATTCTTCAAGTTTGATTAACCATTTTTATTTTATTTTTAATGTAAAACCACTTTTTTTTAGGTTGCATGAGTTTGATACTCATTATTTCTACTTTTATTTTAGAATTTGTTTTGAACTTTTCTTCAAGTTTGAATATCCTATAATTTGTAGTGTATCCCAAAGGTGGTAGTTGAATTAAGCTTTGCACTGGAAATTGGCACATTTCTAACAACATTTTAATTTCATCCTATAGAAGCCAACAAATCCAAACTTCAAAACTAGAAACTTGAAATTTGAACCTTCTTAACAATGTTGCAGCAAACTTATACCCACCTGAAATCACTCCAGCAACACTATCATATTTAAAAATCTGCAGAAATACCTTAAAGCCTATGCATCAACAACAACATCCCCAATTGTAGCTAGGGGTGTCAGAAAATACCGGGTAATCAGGATCGAAACCGAGAAACCAGTTCTGGTTCCGTTGGAAAAAATCGGTAATCGGGTACCCCGGTTCTGGTTCCGATTTTTGTTACCCGGTTATAACTGGGTAACCAGTGCATATATATATATATATATATATATATATATATATATATATATATATATATATATATATATATATATATATATATATTTTGCTTTTATTTTTTACTTTTTAGTTTTTAGTTTAGGTTTAGCGTTTTACATTTCACAACTTCACGACACTTCCGAGTTCCGCCTCTTTCTCTTCACTTCCAGTTCCAAACTTCTAGTTCCACAGCCTCTCTCTGACTCTCTCTCTCTCGCTCAGTCGCTCGTCTAGACGTCTTCTAGATATCAACACTCCACTGACGATCGCTCTCTTCTTCACTCCAACCGAGCAATAAGCACTAACAGCCAGGTATGGAGTCTATTAGAGGTTTTATTTATGTTTGCTTTTTAGTTTTGATTTGTGGTGTTTATATTTGTTTGGTTGATGAGAAAGTGTAGGAAATTTGATGAAAAATTTTAGGGTTTAAGTTTTGGGTGATGGAGTAAATGATGACCTAATGGGTGTGGGTTCGTTAATTTGTTTCGTTAATTTGATGTTTTGGGGATTTTGAGTTGTGGGTTCCTTTGCTTAATTTTGTCTATCCTCTATTTCTTGATTTTGTCTTTGTATGTTTCTTGATTTTGTCTACCCTCTGTGTGTGAACCTATGTTTCTATGTTTTTTAAAAATCGGTTACCCGATCTGGATAACCAAGTACAAACCGGAATTGGAAGGTTAACCGGGACCCAATTAGCCGGTTTCGGTTTTTCAAAATTAATAACTGGTGTACCTCGGTTCCGGTTCCCAATTTTAGTCAATAACCGAGAACCGGAACCAGGTTGACACCCCTAATTGTTGCGCCATAGATTTTAATTACTCATTATTGAGATATTTATTTGAGGATAAGATTATCCATATGACACATGATATTAATTCTTGAATAATTTATGAGATTATATGGATATTATTAGAATAAATTGGAAAGCAAAGCGTTTTGGTCACCAAAAATTTAATAGGAAGCAATAAATGATACCGTTTTAAGCTATTATATAATGACAAGATATGGAGATTTTAAAAGTGGTTTCATGATTTTTAGAAACTTGTAGAAAAATTTATGATTTTTAGAAGTATAAGTATCAAAGTTGAAATCTCAGTCATTTAAAACTACATAATTTCAGGAGATGTTTAAGGTATCAAAATGTATTAGGTCTTTATGATTTTTGGATATGGTGTGGGTCTCTGAATGAAGAAAATTTCAAAACAAAATTCGTGTCATTTGAAGTTAAATTCAAGGAGTTATGATTTTTTCAAACTTGACAAGTCAAACTACCAAACAATTACAGTACCCACGAATTGTGAAATTATTTGGATGGATTAATAATCTCAATGCTAGTGGGTCATTATCTTAGTTATTTGTCACACAAAACTATATCGCCCCAAAAATGGCCTTGACTAGTTTGCTAAGCAATTTTTTCAATTTAGCTAACTCAAGAATCGCCTCTCTCTATGCACCATAGAACTAAGACATATAGCTATTGAAATATAGGGCTTTTGAATCAAAATAGGGTTAACAAATTTGACTCTATTGTTAAGTCTCTTGAAAATTTCTCAGTGAAATTAGGGGATTGCAACAAGCTGGACCATTTTTCAAAACAGCAAGACGATATCATGCTAAAGTTGGCGACGCTTGAAAAGTTGCTCCTCGAGCTAGAGAAAAATAATTCTAAAGCTACGACGCTATCATACTTGAGGCTTGCTATGGGAGGAGTTGGTTTATTTGGTTCTTCAATCTTATATTTTACTAACAATATTTTATTTGAAAATTGAACTTGAACGAATTGAACAGTTCTTCAAGTTTGATTACCCTTTTTTTTTTTTTTTAATATAAAGCCACTTTTTTTTAGGTTGTATGAGTTTGATACTCATTGCTTCTACTTTTATTTTAAGATTTGTTTTGAACATTTCTTCAAGTTTGAATATCCTCCTATTCACCAAGTGGCACTACCTCGTCTTCGAACAACTGCGGAAAGTCGTCTCGTAAGTCATCCAAAGCAGCGTACTCAATGTTGCCCACATTGTACCAATTAGGGGTGAGTATCGGTTATAATGGTAATCCTATTTTCGATAATTAACCGAAATTATCGGTTAATTTGGTTAATTAACCGATAACATTTTGAGATAAGAAATTATTCCGAAAATTTTGGTTAAAACGGTAATCGGTTAATAACGGTTTGGATAATTGGTTACCATCAGACCAGTACTGCGCAACCCATAAGGCTCCGATGTTGTAGCACTGCGCAACCCATGAGGCTCCAATGTTATAGTACTGCGCAACCCAAGACCATGAGGCTCCAACGCTACACCACCGACAATTGGAGTCAAACCACACCATCATGGACTCACGACAGAAGAGGAACACAACAAAGACAAAGCCAGAGAGATACGACCATGAGCTGAGAGTGACGAGAGGGTCGGCCTCCGAGAGAGCTGGGAGTGAGACTGAGAGGGGCATGCGAGAGTCAGAGAGCTGAGAGTGAGAGCACTGCGAGAGTCGAGAGAGCAAAGGGGGGCGGCAATGATTTGATTTAGGGTTAGGGGAAATAAAGAAAGATGTATATATAGCATCCCAAAACTACGTATCTTTTGTTTCAATAAATTGTATATTAGGAAAAATTAAAAATAAAAAACGAAACGACGTCGTTTTATACCCTCACTATCGATTCCTTATCGGTTCGGTTCGAAAACTGATAAAACAAATATTTTATCGATTATCGAACCGAACCGAAAATCGGTATAAAAATCTTAACCTATTACTGACCGACTTCTGTCGGTTGACGGTTAATGTCGGTAATCGGTAATAGGTTAATCTACCCACCCCTAGTACCAATCCTCATCAATCTCAACACTAAAGTCGATCAACTAGCAGAACGAGTAGTTCCTCATGCAATCCGGATCGACGAGTATCTGCACCATAATCATGTAGAGGAAAGCAAACTCTTCCTTACTCGACTATTCTCTTAACCACAATAGAAATAGGTACACTATCTAAGTATAATCTTAACAAAAATAGTCATACACAGTCAATTCTCAAACATATGGAGATAATGACTCTGCATGTCCTGCTCTACTTCCCATAATGCTTCCTTGACACCATGGTTACGCTACAATACCTTAACATTGGGAATCATCTTGGTATGTAGCACTTGCTCCTTCCGATCCATGATCTTCACCGGCTACTCGATGTATGACCATCCTTTCTGGATCTCCAATGGCTCGTACTCCACCACTACGTCTGGGTTAGCGATGTGTTTCCTCAACATCAAGACATGAAAGACATCATGTGTCCCTGCCAAATTTGTTAATGCTAGTGGCCTAGTGGGTCATTTCCTCAGTTGCCAATCTCCCCACCGTCTGAGTGATCGTTGTCCCAGAGGAGAAGACAGTAAAAAAATTTGGTGCAGTAAATTAATTTTGAAATAATTAAAGATAACATGGCATGCATGCAATGAGGCTTTGTGAGGACCACTCCGACGTTGATGGTTGGTCCGCTAGCTTGATGTGGCATAGGGTAGATGAATTTAATGAGGATAGATGGACGAAATAATGAAGAAAAATATTTGAAGAATAAAGCATGCAGCAGGAAACTAATAGGATTTCAAAAGAATATTGGGAAAAGTACACTTTACCCCTCCAAAATTTGGGGCGATTTTCAATTCGACCTCCAATGTTTCAATTTTTGCAATGCACCCCCCCAAACTTACAAATTTTTTTCAATTCGACCAATGTTATCTCAAAATTCTCATATTGCCCCTATTCTTAAAATAAAAAAAAAAAAAAAAAAAAAAAAAAAAATTCGGGGTGGCTACGACCACCCCTTTGACCATCTGGCTATTTTTGCATCCCCTAATTTTTTTTTTTTTAAAAAAAAAAAAAAATTGGGGGTAATATGGAAATTTTAGGATAACATTGGTTGAATTGAAAAGAATTTGCAAGTTTGGGGGGTACATTGCAAAAATTGAAATATTGGAGGTCAAATTGAAAATCGCTCCAAACTTTAGGGGGGTAAAGTGTCATTTTCCCAAGAATATTTGTTATGGTTAAGGAATAAAGACTACTCACGTGGCTAACCAGTATCACTTATTGAAGTTGTTTCACCCATTTCTCTTTAATTAATTCTATAATTAATTACTTTCTTTATCTTTTTCTTTTAGGTTTTTGTTTTTTTTTTTGTGAAGATGTGATGATTTTTTCTTAACATTGAAACTACGTATTTCCTAAAAATATTTTATTTCTTACAAGGCTTTTAATGCTTTTAATTGCAATGCCATTAGCTGAAATTTTACACCAATGCAATTATGCAAATGAAGATTGGTTTTGGCTTCATCCAACTTCCTAATTATTTAACTTATTTTATTTGAATGTAGTAATATTATGGACAATCTTTTTATTTTGTTTTTATCTTTTTAAAATTGATATGAATTTTGAAATTACCACATTTGGTTGAATTCCGTGCAATTTTGCAATCGAAAGATTTTGCCAATTTTGCAATGGTGCAACGTCATATCACATTAACATTTTTTTTTTTTTTTGGTTAACTTTTACTAAAAAATAAATCTTTAAATTTTTTTAATATAAAAAAAAAATAAATATGTCCCTGTCCTCCTCCTTCAAATTCATTCTCTCATGTCACAATTGTCATATGTTACACATATTTTGCAAGACTCGAGCCCATGGGCCCAGGTCATGAAGAACCATGGATACAGGCACAGATATCGCCAAAAGCCTAGAACCTTTAGGGGGGCCGGTCTTACCAACAACTCGCAATGCCTCGGAAAATCATTGTCGAGTATATCTCGGAAGATCATAGCTCACGGGTACAACAGATGGGGAATACATAATGGTAGCTTGGGACCAATTTCCTACCGAGCTTTTGATAATGGCCGAGCCAATATAGTCGGGAGCAACACACTTATTGCTCACAAAACGCAGGACATCATTAATGGGATGTGTATTAATCATCAGAACGGTTACAAGCCACTCGCGGGATACACATCAATCACTGGGGCAGTTACAATTAGCCGATAACAACCAGAATATCATATTATTAACCCATCCGCCAGTTACTCTCGGATCCCGGATTCCCAACTCGGTTACCATCTTTAGCGCCTGGTTACCTAGTCTATAAATATGCTTGTACAACGAAGCCTAAGGTATGCGACATTTTCCATATTCTATAACCACAATAGAGAGAAGGCTAAGTTTACCATCAACGGAGGATTCGTCGGAAACATCCCTGACGCATTCTCTTAGCCTCTTTTTGTCTTGCAAATCAAAGCAGAAGCACCAGAGGAAATTACAGATTTACCCCTGAATTCACCATACCGGAAACTGTATTAACAACTATGAAATGTTTCATTTACATAATAAGAGTAATGCAACTCCTTACACTCATTTTACACCAATTAAAGTGGCTTATTTTGAGTTTTTTTTTTTTTTTTTTAAGTGGTTAGCATAAAAAGTTACTTAAAATACGTCAGTTCAACCGATATAAAATAAGTGTTAAGAATAACATTACTCAAACCATAATACAATGCCCAAATGAGCAAGTCTAATCGAAAAGAGTAATGCTAGAAATTTTTTCCATGTCTCTCTCATGTCCTTCCAAAACTAACACGACTTTTAAAATTATCATTGAATCAAAATTTAAATCATCTATCACAAATCTAATAGTGATTTTAAAGCTATATCATTTTTTAAGGGACAAAAAATAAACATAATGAAAACTTCTAGCATTACTCAATCGAATAATTAAAATTGATAGATTTTGCGGGATATGATAAATATCTAATATTTCTATATGATATATGCATTTTTTTTTTCCTAATTAAAAGGGGGGTTAGGATTACATGGGAATCCTTCCCGCTCTTAATCAATGGAAAAGAGATAAGGTATATAGTGAGTACACCGTTTTCAATGATTAATAGGGTTATCATTTTATTACATTAACATGAATTGCATGATTCATATGTAATTGTGGTTCATGAGATACTATACTACAATTGAGGTTGGTAAAGTAGAAATTCATTTTAAAGTACCCATTTTTTGGGCCACGTGCATTCCATGCATGCAAGCAAGAGACTTCTATCATCCATAGGTCTCCCATGAAAGGTTTTTTTTTTTTAATTAATTAATTTCTTTATAAAAAAGCAAAAAACAAGGCTAGAATTATGCAAGCATATATTTGATGATCCCCCTTGTCTCCGCAGCCTTTTAGCATGCATTTTGAAGCATATATATCTTTCGTTACAGTTTCTGTTCTAATCTTTCTTGGCATCCAATCTACAGAAGCCCGCCTACTTGTCGAGTTGTCGACAGGCTTAATTAGCTCAACCACGACAGATGATCTGGTGGACCAAACAATGTTGCCACATATTTGATTTGTCTATAACAATATATTTCTTCTGCCAGAGTTTCGCTTGTCCCACACCGATTGATCATAATTGGCTTGAACGCCCCACATTGAAAAGAAAACAACAATTTCCACCTTCAAATTTCAATCATCTATACAAACGGTAAGTGATTGAAAATGATGTATTAGAGAGCAGAGAGGGACATGCATGCATGCATGCATGTGCATTTTCTTTTTTCTGTTTTTGTTTGGATTATAAGGAAAAAATCATTCAGTAAAGAATACGTTTGGTTGCTGTGAAATTTCTTGTAAAAGAAAGGGATCCAAGATTCTGAATGTGTAAGGAATTTTCAGTATTTTTGGATATAAGAAAGCAAGACTTAGCTTAGCTGCAACCTACAAACTGAGAGCATTTGAATTTTAGGTTAGGATGGAAATAATTTTTCTTATCTTATATTTGGAAAGATTATTCTGACTAATGATTATGGGCATCAAACTAACACATTAAAGGTGCTTCTACTCTTTAAAAAAGAACTGAAAAAAAACAAAATATATCTCAAAAAGATGTACATCATTTACTTGCAGGTAATCTAGCAATACACATTAATTGTATGCTGCCTTGTTTGTTAATTAACCCCCTCCTCTTTTTTGTTACTGTTTATGAGTTATGCAAAAAAGAAAAAGGAAAGAAGAGAATAATGTTTAATATAGAAAAGTGAAAAAAAAAATTGTTTTGTAGTGATTTTTTTTATTTGAATAGTATTAAAAAGTAAATGATGTGATATAAAAAGTGAAAAAAAAAAAAAAAAATTGTTTAGATTTTTTTTTTTTCGAAAACTTTATTTTGGATCCATGAATTACTACCTGTTTTGATATGCTCCCAAACCTCAAAATCTCTCAATTTGAACCCCGAAATTTTTAATTGCAATTAATTTGAACACCTCCGCCAATTTTTGCCATTAAAACCCTTAAAAAGACAAAATTAATCTTAAATTTTTTTTTTTATTAAAAAAGAAAAAATTGAAAAAAATGGTCACAATGTGGCTCAACCGTTGGTCACCTTATGATTTTTTTTAAAAAACTATATATATATTTTTTTAATTTTTAATTTGAAATTAAAGGTAAATTTGAAATTTTATAAAAAAGTTAATGGTATAAACGTTATTGTCTAACTCTTAACTAAAATCTGACGGAAGTGATTTAAATTGACTGCAATTGAAAGTTTAGGGATTCAAATTGAGATATATTAAAGTTTGGGGGCATGTCAAAATGGATGGTGAGTTCAAAGTGAATTTTTTTTTTTTTTTTTAATATTTTTTTTTAAAAAAATGTGAATAGGATTCCTAAGGAAAGAGAAAGGGAAAGTTATACAAACGCCTCTTTGCATGAATGAGGCTAGTTCTCATTAATGTGGCTGCCAACAACTGATGAGATATGGGGCGTTGTTTGGCAAGACATCATTTTTCTGCTTGCCTTCAAAAACGCAAACAGAAAATGAAAAGAAATAATTACCAAACAGGCCAGTCTTTCTTGGCATCCAATCTGCAGAAGAGAAGCCTATTTGTCGACAGGCATAATCATGAGATATACTAGAAGTGGGCCAAACAATGGGCTGAACAACAACTGCACACTTTTTATTCTGGTAAATATATGTTTGGTCCTCAAAATTATTCTAGGAGTTTCAGACCAAACAAGAAAAAAACCAGTCATATCCATGATGGCTACAATACAATGATACATCAAATCAAAAAAGTGTACATTTATGATTAAGGGTACGTTTATGATTGTGATTTTAAACCAAATCGTAACAAATGAATTGGTTTGGATTGCACTTTCAAAAAAAATCTTGATTTGAAACCCAGAAAATCTGCGTTTTCAAATCGCAACCCGTAATTTTGGTAAATTCTTAACCTCGTTTTTAAAAATCGCATTTTCAAATCATACATTTTAAAATCAATGCATGTTTAATTAATTAATTAATCATGTAGACCCAACTATCTAGCTGCCAAAATTGTTTCTATTATGAATCCTTAAAAAAAAAAAAAAAAAAAAAAAAACAAGATTGTCTTTAAGCTTAACAGAGGGGGCATGATAGTAACAAACAAATAAATATATCATTAAACAATGCTACATTATACTGTCTTAGATAACTTTATTGAAAAAAATATGCATCAACTTTCACATCTATCCACTATGTTGAATGGCAATCATTAAATACACACTTCATCTCAAAATTAAAATAAGTATAAGACTCTGTAAACACTATACAACCAAATGTGTAAAAATAGCAATATTCGCGATTTCACTCACACGCTCCAACCATGCATTGTACCGATCTTAATAATTTTATTATTCCAATTGTTAATAATTTAGGCAGTAATTTTGAGAGAATATCTATAAAACATACCTATTCGGATAAGTCGCTAGAGAGTAAAAAATTGATTTGTGCAAATGAATCTTATATAACCTATCTTACGGTTAGGGTTTAAATTACTAATAACTCAAGCAAACAAAAAATGACTAAAAATCTCTCTCCATATTATACCATGTAATAAAATTATGACATAGAATGCTTGACATAGCTCAATAGTCTCAAATTAGAATCATCTGGATAATATCCAATTCGTTCCATTAGAAAGATATTTTTGTCTCCTCAAAAAATAAAAAAGTCACAAATACCCTTTCAATATAACTAATTAAATATTATCTAAAAAATATCCTATCCCAATACTTCCTTCAAAATTTCAAATCACATTGACGAATTTAGAGTATTTATTTCTTGCCACCACGTGATAGCTACTTTCCAAGGAGTTGGTCTTGAAATTAATGGTTTTGAGTTTGGGACTCACATGAGAGTCTTCGTAGACTAGTTTGGTGATTGGTCGATGTATCATATATGGAGGAATCGAATCGGGGGTGTGGGCCATGGGCCCATGACCCTTCCTTCTTGATTTTGAAATTTTTTTCTTGCGGATTGGACTCAAATAAAAGATAAGATTAGAGGGAGATAAGTTAAGTTTGAATAGAATTCCAATTCATTAAGATTATATTATTTTAAATTAGGATTAGACTTTATTTGGAATCTTGTTATTTTAAGTGTTATCCAATTTTCAATTCATTAAGATTATATTATTTTAAATTAGGATTGGAGTTTATTTGAAATCTTGTTCTACTAGTACGCGATCTCAAATCATTTAAAATCTGAAAAGAGAGTTAAAACTATTGTACGGGATCTCAAACCATTTAAAAATACGGCCAAAAGACCATGAAGTATAAGGGTTAATTTTTAGGGGTAATTTCACTGAAAATTCTTGAACTTCCACCCGATTCAACAAACTCTCATCAAAACTTCAAAATCTCTAAATTTAGTTCCATGAACTTTCAATTGCAATAAATTTGGATCATTCCGTCAGATTTTAAACCTTAAATGACGTTTATACTCCTGAATTTTTAATAAAATTTAAAATTTATCCTTAATTCCAAAACTTTTTTTTATTTTATTTTTTTTAAAAAAATCATGAATATTTTAGTCTTCTTTTTGTATTTCTAACGGTTAAATTTGACGAAAGGGTTCAAATTGAGAGCAATTGAAAGTTTATGGACTAAATTAAAAAAAATTTGAAGCTTAAAAAAATTTATCAAATCGAGTAAAAGTTCAGAAGTTTTAAGTAAAATTACCTCTAATAGTTAATTGGAAAACAACTATTTGGTTAAAACCAGAAACACAAACAGAAAAGGAAAACAAAACTATTTAAAAGTTAAAAGTTAATCCGCATATAATGTTTGCAAAATCTGTCAAAATCTGTCTTGTTGAAATTAGTTGGCTCGCTAACTAATGCTGATTATCTATTATAATTTACCAACCCAAGCTTTTCCCCTGAGTGGGATTAGTTTTACACCTTGGTCTTGTCTGAAACCAACCCAATCCATTTTCAGTCGCAGCCTACATTCCAATTGCCCCGTTTTCAAGCATGCTGCTTTGGCGGATGATTCGGTCCGATGATTGCGCACTAAACCAAGCTCTAATGAAGTCAAAGGTCAAAAGCCCCCTAAGTCAGATCATCTGAATTTTACTACTATCCTGGACCGTCCGATTTACGAATAAAATAAGACAGGTTTCTACGGTCTACTCCGTGAACCTTCCCCGTCCTCCTTGTCACGTGGCTTTTGTCTCGAAACAACCAAAGGCATTTTCTTACGTGGAAATAGCAATAAAATACTTGAGAATAGTAACTACTAACCAAACAAGGCCTAAAATGTCACTGTACATGTCAGGTACTCTCGTCCTACCCTGCAACCTCCCTAATAACCTTTTAAATTAGTAAACAGCTGATCCCACTATTCAACCAGCCGTGCAATCAAACAGGTAACGAGACTGACGTGGACTTGAGTTACAATGCTATTAATCAGGTTCAGAGACTTAAATGAGAAACCTGCACCGGTGATTAAAAATCCATCAACCTTCATAAAGCTCACCAGTACATTAAATATCTTCTCATTCACGAGTCAACAAATGGAAGAAACACAGGGGGACAATTTCCAACTTTAAACTAGTAGTGCATTCACGTCCCGGCGCACATACACGCTCTCTCTCTCTCTCTCTCTCTCTCACAAAAGCAGGGAAGCTAAAAAAGGAGGAGATAGACTGTGAGAGTAGAGAGAGGAAATGCATTTCGGAGCTATGGTGTTCAGATTTCATCTGCTATGGCTGTTCATTTTCTGCTCAGCTTTCTATTTGTCTTCTGCTCGAAATGGTGAGCTTCCACCTTTCTCTTTATCTGTTACTCAATTTCTTGGAAAATTAGAGTTTTGGAATGCTAAAGGATTTGAATTAGGGTAATTGGAAGTGAATTATACTCGCATTTTGATTTGTTTAGTGAAAATTGAGTTTTAAAGGTCTTGATGAAGAATCAACGCCCCTAAGTTTTTTTTTTTTTTTGCTTGCTTTGGAGTTTGGCTCGAGATAGATCTTCTTTTTGTGCTTTATTTGCGCTAGCGTTCATGTTCGTAAGTGATTCAAATGATGTATGAGAGCAGAGAGGGTTATGAGTGTGGTGTTTTTTTTTTTTTTTTTTTTTTTTTTTTTATAAAAAAAACACCAGTTTGAATTCGTTTGGTTGCTGTGAAATTCGCTGTAAAAGAAGGGAGTCAAGAGTCTGAATGTGTAAGGAATTTTCACTATTTTTGGATATCAGAAAGCAAGACTTGGCTTAGCTGCGCCTTGTACAAGTATTTGGCTATTGACTCGAATTTCCAAATCTGGACACAAAAAGAAACTATGAAAAAAATCCAAAGTTTTTATTTTTTATTTTTGGCAACAAAACTGAGAGTTGATGAGTGAGTTACTGAAGTGTGTATATATATGCACAGGCATGTTTGTATGCTGCTGATTCTATAGCTGCAGCCTATACAGTATTACTGGTTGCTTCTTAAGATTTTGAATGAAGTGGCATTTGCATTTCACATCAATTGGCTACATGTCATCTGCAAGTTAAGTATGAGAGTGGATCATCTTTGTTAAATATTTAATATAAGTGATTAAACTTACCTTTCTTATTCGCTTAATCTTTTGGGATAACAAATGATTTAACAATTTTTTTTTGCATGATTGCTAGTTTTTTTTTTTTTTTTTTTGGTGATTTTCAGTATTATGAACCACCATGACTAGTAGCATATTTTTAGGGGTTTGAGATTTATCATTAGTTATTGTGCTTTAGTCACTTATCCTCTTCTTGATTCTAACATTGGTGTTTGAACTTATGGAATATTTCCTCTCTTTACAGCGCCATTTGTTATGCGCATAAGCTGTGGAGCTCGTGAAGATGTTCATACGCCGAAAACAAATACACTTTGGTATAAGGATTTTGCATATACAGGAGGAGTTCCCACTAATGCAAAACCTGCAAGCTACATCACTCCTCCTCTTAAATCACTTCGCTATTTTCCATTATCTGAAGGTCCTGAAAATTGCTACAACATTAATAATGTGCCGAAGGGACACTATTCTGTTAGGGTGTTCTTTGGATTGGTTGCACAACCTAATTTTGACAACGAACCTCTATTTGATATTTCTGTCGAAGGCACTCAGATATGTTCTTTGCAGTCAGGTTGGAGCAGCCATGATGACCAAGCATTTGCAGAAGCCCTTGTGTTTCTTCAAGATCACACTGCCTCTATTTGCTTCCATAGTACTGGTCATGGGGATCCAGCAATTCTTTCAATTGAAATTCTTCAAGTCGATGATATGGCATACTATTCTGGTTCAATGTGGAGTCAAGGAACAATCCTAAGAACAGCCAAAAGATTGAGTTGTGGTACCGGACAGTCAAAGTTTGATGTAGATTATAATGGTGATCATTGGGGTGGGGATAGATTTTGGCAAGCAATACCAACTTTCGGTCAGAATTCTGACACACCAAGATCTACTGAAAGTAGCATTAAGCAAGCTTCAATTTCGCCAAACTTTTATCCAGAAGCTCTTTACCAGTCAGCACTTATTAGTACCAGTACTCAGCCTGATTTAACATATACAATGGATGTGGAGCCCAATAGAAACTACTCGATTTGGTTGCACTTTGCTGAGATTATTTCTTCAATCACTGATGTAGGGCAAAGGGTATTTGACATCCTGATAAATGGCGATGTTAGATTTAAAGGTGTAGACATTATCAAAATGACTGGGGATCGTTATACAGCTCTTGTTCTTAACACAACTGTTGTTATTAATGGAAGGACTTTGACAATAACGTTGCATCCTAAAGAAGGCAGTCTTGCCACTATCAATGCTATTGAGGTCTTTGAGGTTATTGCAGCTGAATCCAAAACCTCGCTAGAAGAAGGTATACATGCCACCAAATTGTTTTTATTATTATCGTAAAATTTGTTTGTTTCCAATTTACCAATCTAATGCTGGAATGAGGCCAACTAAATACGTTTGTGTGCATATGTAAATATAAATATTTGCATGCCTACAAGTAGAGAGCAACCTACATATGTATGTATCATTTCATAATGCTATGGTATTATGTTGGTATGTTATTTTTGAATGCCGACTCTAGTTTAGTGAAAAAGGGTCAAGAACCTGCATATATTTAGCTGTTGAAATCTTTTCATAAATTCAATCATTTATGTTGCATCAAAAGACGAATCCATGGTAAATCTTATAATTTAGCAACTTGACATTTGATCCTTTATGTATTGTATCATATTTCTATTCACTCATGGGATCCAGGCAGTTTGGGGGACCACATGTATAGGTCTTATCTTTACCTAGCATGTTTGAGCACACTCAACTTTTTAATGAATAGAATAGTTAGTTGCTGTTGCATGCATTTGTCTATAACTAAATTTTAGGTCTTCTAACTAAATTAGTAGCAATCGAAATTTGTCTTTCACCCTTCAAGGTTGGAGAAAATATATGCTGCCAAATTTAAGTCAAAAGTGTTGGTCAGTCTCCAAAACTTGCAAAATATTATGTTTCCTGGGTGATGGGACAAAAGTTCTTCTAAATACTATAAACCACACCAAAAAATAAATAAAAAAATCCACTCGGAAAAGAAATGTTTGTGCCTTTGAAAGCTGGTAAGGCTTTGGAAAACTACCAAGAAGTTTATATCCTTTAGTGACAAACAGCCACCCTACCTTGTGTGGAAGACTTATTGGTGGACCAAATCAATGCCTGCAAAGTAACTTTGTGCTATCTCTGAGAGGTACTACAACCCCGGTCAATGTTAAGCCAAAATGACAAAGAAATTTATAGACTTGTGGCTGGCTTCTTTGGTGTCCATGGTACTTGTTTGAAGCTGTCAACCCAGGGAATATCTTTAGCCCCTTGAGATCTGGTCTTGATAATGTTGTTTAACATTTGACCTATAATGTTAAACCATGATGATGAAGGCCATGAGAGTGCCATGCCTGCTTCTTAATCATCCATAATCCTTACTATAGGCTGTCAATCCGTGAAACAACTCTTTGTTACCCTGAGATCTTTATAATGTGATTTAACATTGGACCTTGTGATAATAATTTATTCCTCCTCCTCCCCTTTACTTGTCAAAAAAATAATAATTCATTCCTCAGAACATCCAGTGCTAGACTGCTGGAGGGAAATTAGTGACTAATGAAGTTAGAAATTAAAAGGCAAGCATGCTTAGTTTTTTTTCTCTCATTTTCATTTATTATCCATTAAGCTTTACACTTGACCATTCAATCCTCTTTTGTTCATTGTCTCCTTTTCAACCCTTGATCAAAGTTAAGCAATGACTAAATTGTGTTTTTGTATGTCATTGGTTTGCTCAAGGATTTTGGTAGAATAAAAGTCTTGACCATTTATGTGAGGAATAAAATTGTAGGAAGTGGCTAAAAATTAAATATGCAGAGAAAAAATCTTGTACCCCTTACCAAAGGAGAGTGAATTCCTGATTCAGATCCAATAGAATAATATACTTTGACAAGGCAAAAAGGGAGCCTTACTAAAGATTTCCTTCTTGATCTTATAAACCTAAGGATATTACTGTCATTATGAAAAAAATGAGTCTGTTTCGATGCTTTTGGAGTTATATTTTATCTTATTATCCTAAAGTATGTGTTCCAAAATGCTTTGTATGGGTCACATGTTGATCAAGATGTTCTAGGGCATTGATAGAGTTTCTATCTAGTGTTGTGCTGGTGTTTATGAGTCTTAGATGGCGTTATCAAGTGTTAGGAACCCAATTTTCACATATTCTTGTCTAATATCACTTAATGATGTCTTTGCTTTGTAAGAGTAACTGAATATTGATCAACTTTACAAACTTCTTGATGTAGTTGGAAAGAGATAGCATGGGAGATTGTTTACGTGCTTACTTAAAGAATGTAGTTTTTGGAAGTTGGAGCATATATAGGTTGTCACTAATTTGATTATCCTTATTCTATTCTAGTTACCGCTCTACAAACATTGAAGAAAGCATTGGGGCTTCCTCTTCGGCTTGGATGGAATGGTGATCCATGTGTTCCCCAACAACACCCATGGAGTGGGGCAGATTGCCAATTTAACAGTACCAGCAACAAATGGGTCATCGATGGACTGTACTTTCTTAATCTATGCCTCAAATTCAATGTCTTTTTCACTTTTAGTTGTCTGAGCCTAGTGGTTGCCTCCTATGCAATGTCATATTATTTGTCTTCTTACTTGTTTGAACTGGAAAACTACCAGCCACCAACTTTCAAAATTGTGTAAGAATGACTGAGCCAATGCAACAGCTACCCTATGTCCTTCCAGGAAAACATACCCATTGCAAATGCTGAAATTTCCTAGAAGGCTTATAACACTATTTTCCTTCAAACCTCTTTGACAGTAAGCTTTATTTCCCCCACAGTTGCCAAGCTGAGATCTATACAACTAAGGGTTCTTGGTTCTGCTATTGGAACTGTGTTCCTTTGATTTGGATTAGCCATCCCATCAAAAGCTTTCTACGCTAGTCCCAAATTGTTAACCGTGTTGCTACTCTATCTCTGACCAAACTGTCAGCATTGATACTTACGATCAAATATCAAATCAGTTTATATGCTCTTGATAACATAGGGCTGAACACCAGAATGAAGAATTGATTTCTATGATTCTTAATGTCCTGGTGAAAAAAAGAAAAAAATCCACGACCTTTCTATTATGTACAATTTTCCCTTTTAATTTTCAACTATTCAAAGAAATTGTCTGATCCATATTTTATTCCCTTCTGAATGTTGCCTTTCATATTTGTTAAATGTGTCTCACAATTCACCAAATTTACTCTTGATGCTCTCATGGAAATAGCATATGTTTCAAAAGTACCAGACTAGGAAAGGCTATCCCTACTTTCGTCGAAGCAGGCTTCTCCGTTTATTAAATTATAAAGTTTTTCCTTTTTGGCATTCTGCTTTAAGTCATATGCATTCAGGTTTTGGTAATTAATAGCATGTTGTGCCTCAATAATTAGCTCTAATGGATGGATTGGAGTCATTGGAACGCTTAAATTACTTGAGTTGTTTTTCAAAAAAAAAAAAAAAAAAAATTAAACACAATCTGTACCTTTTACTTTTTGTTTATTCTATATATTTTCTGCATGCAACTAACCTGGATTTTGGCACTCTTTTTTGGCCTTCTAAGTTCAAATTCCAATCGACAAAAGCAAAATCTAATTTGTCACATAAACAAGTAACTTCAGTGGTAAAAATACATGGCAGATTCAGGATCATGCTTTCCCACTTACATGCACGTGCACATGTACTCACCTAAAGTATATTGCATTTTCTAGAATCGAATATCTTCATTATATGTGGCCATAGAGTTGACTCATCTGATGTTTAAGATTTTAAGATGCCTAGATGCTTCTATTGTTATATAGTATGTGTTTACTGATTAGTGTCTTAACTCTGCCTGATCAGTGGTCTTGACAACCAAGGTCTGAGGGGTCTCTTGCCTGATGACATATCCAGACTGCATCATCTGAAGAGCATGTAAGTTTCTAAAAGATGACATCCTTTAGTTTAAATGATAGAATTGGAAACATGAAGCTGCATTTGTTTGTCATTTTAACATTTGGTCCAAGGAGAGATTAGCAGCATGTTTTTGTGAAATGGTCCCTGTTATGTCCTCACTTAGATTGTTAGTCAAATTTTTGCTATTCCTAAACTCTACAATAGAATGACACTTAGAGAATCAAATCTATAATGATGCAAAATGTGTTTGTAGCTCTTGTATATCTCTTATATTTTGTTTGGCTTGTGTATTGACAGAAACTTGAGTGGGAACAGCATTCATGGGGTCATTCCCTCCTCACTTGGAACAATAGCTAGCCTAGAAAAATTGTAAGTGCATTACTTCTCTCTTTTCTAATACTTTTAATTGTTTTAGTTTCTACATAATAAATACAACTCTCTGCGAATGATGCTATTTGCCATGGAAAGAGCTGTCATGTCAATAAAACATGATATATAGTAATTGGGCACATTACCTTATGATAAATTATCTCGAATTTTCTCAGCAATAGCTTGCATGAAGCTAGTCTGTGTCTGTGACATCCCACATTGCCTGGGCATAGAAAAGATGATGTGTTTATATGAAATATACTCTTCCTAAATGGTATGAGGCCTTTTGGGGGTAAACCCAATAATAAAACCATGCAAACTTGGCCCAAAGCCATAGCCTAGCCTGAGATGGGGGGAGCGTGCACAAGCCCCATGAGGTTCGCCAGCAAGGGCGCTAAGTCCTAAGAGGGGGTGATTGTGATGTCCCACATTGCCTGGGCATGAAAAAGATGATGTGTTTATATGAAATATACTCTCCCTAAATGATTGGAAGCCTTTTGGGGGTAAACCCAATAATAAAACCGTGCAGGCTTGGCCCAAAGCGGACAATATCATTACACTTGGAGTAGGGATGTTACAGTGTCAAAAAACCAATTGCAGCTATAATGTTTAGGATGGTTGCAAGTAGAACCTCCCTACTTAGCTCATTTGTATTTTGAATTTATGCTACACTATCCTAGTTTCATGAAGAAAATATTCTTCTATACCTACTTAAACTATTGTAAAAACAAGAACATTGTCAACTATTAGGTTAGATCTAAAATGTGGAGGTAATGAGTTCAAGGCATACCAACTCAAATTGCACCAAGTTTTGATGCGGGACAAACAATAATCACCAGAATAACAAAGTGAAAGTAGGAGAAAGTAGGGGAGAAGAGAGGAGAAAGAAGCTAAGGGGAGAGAGTAAGAAGAGAAAGAAGAAGCTAGAGGAGAAGAGGAAGAGAGAGAGAGTGGAAAGAGAGAGAAAGAGAAAGAAGGGAAATCAATTCCACATAAATTTTATTCCATCAAGTCTCCTTCCATCGGAGTACATAAGAAACTTAAATAGACTAATGACTAAACCCAAGGGCAACGCCCATTTATTGACTTACCTAACATTAAATTACCAAAACAACACTGTTGACTCTTAACATTAAATAAGACATAAAATTAAATATAAATAACTCAATCAACTAATAGTACCCAATTAACTTCTTTTATGGCATAATGTTTGACAGAATCATTAGATATCCTGGGTGCATTCTTTTTTCAATTTTCCCATATTGAAAGTATGAATGAAATTCATGCAACATCATCAACTAAACTTTTAACATTACAAACTCAGCACACTATTAAGGTGCCCATGTGACTTTGTTTTTTATTTGGTAGATTATTCGATTTGTTCTTTCTTTGGTCACGTATAAAATAACATTTTCTTTAGAAAAGAATCCAGGTATGATGTAAATAAGCAAATCCCCTGTTGTTAAAGCATCTAAATGCAGAAAGTAGTTGCAATATTGCAATCCAAATGCAGTTTGAATGCTGGAAATATAAAACACTACTCAAAATCTGATCTCTGGACTAAAGTCCAGTTTTTCAATAAGCATGATTTCATTTGATTCTCATTAAAAATAAAGAAATTTGATATTTCATGCAGTAATGCAATTGAAGTAGGGATGTTTTTGAATCACCGCTGTTTTACTCCGTGATTGATTTGAGTTACCGTCTAAATATAATGCCTGAAAGCGTATGCTTGTACTGCAGGGACCTGTCCTACAACCTTTTTAACGGATCAATTCCTGAAAGCCTTGGACAATTGACATCATTACTGATATTGTAAGACCTTTCAAGCATCTCGTTAACCCATGAACAATATTTACCAGAGAACTTTGATTAAATCATAATTGTTCAGGAATCTTAATGGCAACTCGTTGTGGGGAAGAGTCCCAGCTGCACTAGGAGGAAGGCTGTTGCATAGAGCTAGCTTCAAGTATGTTCCAACTAATTTCAGTCTCAAGATTTTTGAGGCTTTGAGAAAAGTTTTGTCATGACAAGTTGACAAGATTAGGAATTTTTTTATTCAGTATTAGCCTACATGTAATTTGTTACTTCTTGAATAAGTAGTATTGTTACTAAGTCTGCTATACATACTGACTGCAGATCTTTTGTAGTTTTACGGATAATGCAGGTCTTTGTGGAATACCTGGGCTACGATCATGTGGGCCCCACCTTTCCACCGGTGCAAAGATTGGGATTACTTTAGGTGCATTGGTGTCACTACTACTCATTGTTATCTGTTCACTGTGTTGGTGGAAAAGGCGGCAAAATATCATCCGCGTACAGCAGCTTGCAGGTAAGGACATTGGCATTGAAGTCGGATAAATTTTTTAGCAAAATGCTTTTCAGAAGGAAAAAATAAAAATTGCGAACTCTTCAAATGCATTTTCATGCAAATTTCTCATACAAACTGAGATTGAAGCCAAGTTGTCATGCACACATGTTTATACCAAACATGGATCCGTGCATACACAAACATGCTTAGGTATTGTGTTTATCTCATCTCTGACTTCCTTCCCTTTTGTACAGCACGAGAAGCACCCTACGCGAAGGCAAGGACTCATTTATCGCGTGATATCCAGATGACGAGGCATAATAATCATGGCCATTCTCGGACTGCTGCTGAGAATGGGCCAAGTTTGCTATCATGATGAGGCAACCATCGTCAACACGTGCTGCTGCTTCAGATTCCATCAAAACATCAAGTCTTATGGCCAGTTGGATGATTCGGCCTCGCAGATATTTTCAGGTGTGCCACGCTCTTCTTCCAAATTCTTGTTCGGTGAGTCCGGATCAATAGCAAAATAGAATCACTCCTATAGAATCAGATCCCACCTTGGTGGCACCCAATTCCCTAATTACAAACCCTGTATATTACGCCCATTCTTTTTATTTTCTTTTTCCAATTGGTCAAAGAAATGCTGTAACAAATCAGAGAACAGATGCATAGAAAAATTCAAAATGTTAACTAAATTTAGCCATACATTTTTCATATGTTGTTTGAAAGTAACCAACATTTACTTTTTTGGTAATCAGCTTCATTGATTGTTGTATTATCATTATTTCTCCTAATTATTAGTATTTTTTTTCTAAATTATTGTAAAACATATACTTCGAATAATAAGTGACATCAACAGGACAACGTCTACATTATAGTCAAGTACAATGGAAAGAAAGAAGATTTTGATGTAAATTGTCTTGGTGACAGTTATTCTTTGAAGTGATGGATGGGTTTCTTCTTATTATTATATGATGATGCTTTTCATTCAATGTGTCACCATGCAATTTAAATGTACTCCATAGCAAACGGGAGTTTTTACTTATTCAATTTCTTCTATTACCGTTAAGCGGCGCTTGATGATTTGATTAACCTCTATACGTATTCAAATCAAATCAAGTTAAGATGTAGTTAAAAAGGCTTTAGCGCGTGAATTTAGGTCATTAATTTGGATTTTCAATTTATATACAAGTTTTACATGTAATAACAAGTATTTGATAATACATATTTATTAAATGTCAAACATATTACGTCACTTTTATGTGGTTTCCTATAAGTAACAAATAAGAAAAATAATGAGTCGTGAAATCAATTGTGTTTTTAATAAAACATGGAGTTAATGATTAAGACATTTGACATAAATTTTTAATTATTAATGCATTCATAAACATCGTTTATGTGGGGAGATAAGAGCTTGACATAGATGAAACTAAAAACATTAAGTAGCAGAGCACCTTACGTCATCAAATTGTCCCAATCAGACTCAAAATATAACGTTAAAAAAAAATAACCATAAACAAAAATTCTCACGTAGTCTAACTTTCCTTATATATCCAAACATGACACAAAGCTTTCTATATGCCTTCTATCCAAAGTCTAGATCCTATCCTATCCTACACAAAGCATTTTACCATGTAGGAAAATTTTCAAAATGATTAGGTAAACATTAGGTCATGAGTTCAAATCTCGCAACAAGAATTTCTATGTTTGATTAGTGTAAATTACCTTAATTTCTATTGATGCCTTTGTGGTCATAAGGCTGGGTTAGATTATCGCTTAGTCAGATTTTTGGAAGCACTAGAATTTCTATCGTTTTGGCCTACCTGCCCTTTTAAGTAGAAAAAAAAAAAAAAAAAATTAAAGTAGAAAAAGAAAAAAGAAAAAGGGAAGCTTCCAAAGAGAGACCCTAGCTAGCAGGGTGAGACCGGAAGAGTAATAAGGTGCTACTGCTACATCACATGTTATTCTTTAGGGGAAACACAAATGTAAAATTAATCTGTGGTTGAATTAATTTGCAATAAGCTCTCTTAAGTTTAACATGTAACTTAAAATTTCATGCGTTAAACATAAATAACAAACAACTCCTTATTCCAAACTTCCGAAAAAGTATAAGGAAGAATAAATAATGAGATATAGAGCCGTGATACAGATTACACGGCGTGCCTAGCACGCCGTGAAGGAAAAGTTTTTTTTCTAATATTTTAATGCAAAAAAAAAAAAAAAAAAAAATTGCACTGGCATGCTGAGCACGCCGCGTGCTCTTTTCATTCACCCTGAGATATATGATATAATGGCGAATTGGGACGTTGCGATCGATCATAATCGGGGGAGATGATGTCTAGGGGTGATCTTGCGTGACCATGCAAGGATGCTACTTGTGGCGAAATGCTCCTCTCAGTGGGGGTATTTAGAGTTTGCTGACGTCGAAGCTCTCGCAACTCTGGAAGCCACTCAGTTCTGCCGCGAGTTAGGGTATGACTGGATCAAGTTTGTGGGAGATGCGGAATCGGTAGTGGATGCAGTGACCTTTGAGGAGGCTGATTGGAGTAGGAAGGGCCATATTACTGATGTTATACAATCAAACACACAAACGTTTTCTCGCTGGACGTTTACTCATGTTGGCAAGGAGGCAAACCAGGTAGACAATGGCAACGAAACAAAGTATGGATACTGTGTGGTTTTCTGATCCACCAACTTGTATCAAGGAACTCATTGCTTCTGAGCAACCTTTAATTCGTCTTTAATATTGATGAAGTTACCACAATTCTTTTTCTCAAAAAAAAAAAGAAAAAAAAAAGGAAGAGATATATGATATATTTCAAATGTCATTAACTAAAATAAATTTTGATTAGTTATTTTAAATAGAAATATGCCATTGGAAATGCTCAATAGGTGTCATAAATGAGATTTTTTTTTTTTTTTTTTAAGTGAATAATTCGATATACTTTGACAAACAAATGGGTCTCCTTATGACTTAATATGCCCCCAACAAATACGCAACGACTCGTTCTATTTGACAAACAAAAAAGTGCCCAAATAAGGAAAAGTCCAAATACCCATTTACACTCACCCGTGTCCAATTCAAATCCACCCCAAAAAAATCAAAATCAAAATTAAGAAAAAAAAAAAAAAAAAAATCCATTCACGTGAACATGCGTCTGTGACGCAGCAGCAGCGGCAGAATGGTCAGTCATTCACCCACATCACCACCCCGTACGACCATCAACAGGGCCTTTTTAACCTTTCGGGCCCAAAGCCAGCCCCAAAGGACCACCACCCCCATAAATTTCTCTCTGTCCACACTGCCCCAGCCGAGTCAAACACGCCAACCATAACTCAGCCCCCCCCCTCTCCCCCTGTCCCCTGCAACTCAGACACCACCTATGTACCTTCCACGTGGGCGCCTCTCTCACTCTCTCTCACTCCTCCACTCCCTACTCGACACGCCACCCCCCAAAATCTGATTGTTCATTATGATTAATCATTCGCCCCCCTCCCCCTTTTCAACTATTTTTTTTTTAAAACCCCACAAATATATATATTTATATATATAAAAAGAAGGTAGGCGCCGATTCGCAGCGCCGTACAATGTGGGTAGGGCTTACGTCACCGCTAGACGCCGAGAGCTCATCTGTCACACACATACACACAACACGCACACGTCTAATCAGGCGGCGGCTATGTGCTTTTACTAGGCCCCACTCCCTTTCCCTCTCCTTGGCTGTAGCCTTTTCTCTTCCTGCCTCTCACGAGTACGTTCTCCCTCCCCCTCACCCGTTGGATCAGATAATACTCAGAATCACACGGTTCAGATGACTGGGAGATAGCAAACGCAAACAACATACGATGCGGGCCAGTTTTGAATATCTATATATATATCTATATATATAAATAAAAGCGAGAAAGACCATGCCGTCCAGCCGACGATTACGGGAGAGACTCAGTGGGTCCCCCTCCACTTTCTACATACTCTCTTCCCTGTGCTTTGTGTTTGTGGGTGGGAAGGTTTTCCGTTTTCGCTGTTTCATTTCATCATATGGCGTCGACTCGAGAAGGGCACTACAGAGGGGTGCGGAAGAGGCCATGGGGTCGCTACGCCGCCGAGATACGTGACCCATGGAAGAAGACCAGGGTTTGGCTCGGAACCTTCGACACGCCAGAAGAGGCTGCGCTCGCTTACGACGGTGCCGCTCGCTCGCTCCGCGGACCCAAGGCCAAGACCAACTTCCCGCCTCCGGTAACCTCCGCCGGACTCCCCCTCGACCTCAACCTCCCCTCCTCCGGCCGCCTCGTCCTCGGCGAGTTCCTCCACACCGGCGTCCTCAAAGACCAGCTTCCCGACCCTTCCTCTTCGCCTCCGTTCCCGGTTAAGCGAGAGCCTCAAGTTTCCGTCTCCCCCGTTGGACCCTCGGTGCCGGAGACATCCGCCACGGCATCGTTTCTGGGGCTCGTGCGCCGCGGGTTGCCTGTTGATCTCAACGAGCCTCCTCCGTTTTGGCTTTGAGCGAATGCAAGATCGTTGTCTGGACCCTTTTTTTACGGCGTCGTTTTGCTCTCTTCATCACTGCTTTAATTTCCGCTTGTTCTTACTCTCCATTGCGTAGTTTTTCTTTTTCTTTTTCTCTGTCTTTGAGACTTTGAGAGCGAGCAACGAAAAAAAAAAAAAAAAAAAAATCAAGAAATGAAAACCATATGCATGTATATATAACCCTATGTTTTTGGTTTTTGTTTCCATTAAATACTATCGAGTTCTTGCTTTATGTTTGGTTTCTTCTGTTGATCTACTTCGTTGTTCTAGAAACTTCTGAGCTTGTTCGCTGACCATCGGCGAAAATGTTGTCGACCGTTGACACCTCCGGCTTCCGACCGTTGATACCTTCGGCTAGGCCCACTGATCCAAACGGTGATATATATATATTTTTTATTATTTCAACTACTACTACAAACAACTATGAAGCCTGACAACGCGCGTGCTGTAAACGCGCCAGTGAAATGAGAGTAGGTTACGCTTCGTTGAGACCGAAGGCTTCGTCATCGGAGAGCGCGAACTGCGAAGCGAGCGTGTGGGCTCAAGCATAATTAGCATTCCTTTTTTAGTCAGATAACTCAGAGATCTGGTTCCGATAATGTTTAGCATCGGATAACATTCATTGAACGCAGACCCACTCGCTGTTTACAGCGCGCGTGCGCCTCCTGAATTTTCATGACTCAACTGCCCCCTTTCGTGAACCCTAAACAGTCAACATGTCGTGTTGCTTTTGCTTTAATTAATCATTAAACAAAATACACGCGCGGCTCTACAAGGGTTTAGTCTTTAGACGATACGGTACGAGAAAATCGAAGTGATTTTATCGTAGGTTGGGGAGGGGACCAGGCGGGTCTACAATGGTTTCGGATAAGTTGCTTTATTTGGCGACGTCACTTTGTCGTTGTTAGGAAATGGGGCTCGTTGTTCATGTGCCGGCTTTTGGTTCTTTTTTTAATTTTCCTCAACCCGCTTTTCCGTCATCTTGGAATCCGTGGTCCATCCCATAATCGAAATCATTGATTAAAGCTTATTCAACAATCTAATACGATAAAGGACATAAATATCCATCATACTAGTCCCGATTAAATATTTCTCTAATCTATTTAAAATAGAGTAATGTTATAAATTATTTTTTTTAAAAAAAAAAAGTTAAGGTGTTTTTTAAAATTATTATTAAATTTTAGATGAATTATAATTAAATTTTGATTTAATAGTAATTTTAAAAGTCACATCAACTTTCGAAAGATAAAAATATGATCTTTAGAATATCAAGTGTTTATAAATATTTTAAAAAATAAATTAAATTTTTAAAGTCATTAATAACAATTTATTAATTGGGTTGAAAAATATTTTTTTTGAACTAATTTAGAAGAAATTTTTGTTCATGTTACTTGTTTTAGTCTTATTAGTTAAAAGCTAACACAGGCTACGGCTCATATTTTGAGGTCATTTGGTCCCCCCATGCCCCATAATTATTGTTAAAGTGTTGTTGGGGTAATATATATATATATATATATATATATATATATATATATATATATTAGTTCTTAACAGCTTAGCTTAACGTAAGACTTATTATATCTATCACTAAATAATTTAATTGTATTGCAGTTATGTGGTAATGCTATATATATGACCACTACTTGACACATAAACTATTACATTAATTTGTAAAAGATTCTAGTAAAAAGTTTAGTATTCCGCCATTTTACGTCTTGTTATGAACCATATCAGTCCGTCAAACAAAGGCCGCAATCCAACAATTACCGGAGCATATTTTTTTATTTTTTCAAGACATTGTACTTGTTGATCAAGATGCTTCGTCTTGATTTTTAATGAAATTTTAGCTATAAAAAAAAAAAATTAAAGGGGTGAAAAATTTAAATTAGGAAATAGTTATGAAAATTAAATGAAAAATGAAAGATGGTAATGTATAATAATCCACCAATTATTTGATTTTCCGAGGTGCTATGAACCATCCAATAAAGTGGATCCTAGGTCCGAAACTGTGGGCAACGTATTCTGCTCGGATATTTCGGTTTTGAAATTGACCTCTCATGCCTCACGGTGACTTAACACATTGGAGAATACTAATCAGTGTGTCTGAAACTGACCACTCATTGCACGTTTGTTTTAACCTAAATGCTACTCTAATCTTGAGTTTTTTTTTTTGTTTTAATCACCAATTTATAATTTTTTGTCAAAATGTCCAAAATACCCATATTTTTACAATTTGTTATTTAATTTCTTATTATAAAAATGAGTATTTGGGAAATTTTGACAATATTTAAGAGAAAATTTTAATGGAATTAGGTAGTTGAAATAAATTGAAAATCCGATACTCTTAATTGAGAGTTTTTGAACTTTAGGGAGTACTTTCACGAGTAAAAGTTCATGAGAGTTTTTAGAAGTTTTCCCTATAAATTTTAGTATAAGTTATTACAAATTGATGTACGAGTTTACACGACACTTATTAAATTAGCATTTCTTTCAAGAATTATCTAGAAATATGATTATTGTTTATGCCATAAACATGCAATTATGTCTACCAAAAAGATTCATACTTATCACGTTAATTATTAAATAATTAAATTTGATTACAATTGACGTAGTTGCTAAAGTCACTTAAACGGCAACATAAAAGTTAACTTAGAAAATTGTATGCAATCAAATAGGTTGGGCGGCTGATAAAAGTACACACAAGGCACTTTATTTTCTTACCAAGAAAAAAAAAAAAGATTACACTTTCTTGACTTATTAGGTTCATGCTCATTATATAACCAACAACTTTCCAATAAACAATAAAGTAGAGGCATTGAAGCACCAAAAAAGAAAGCAATGAAAGGGTAATGGATGAGATTGCCACCATATTTTGGTCAAAGTTCCCTGTATTTGGCCCCTTTAGGACCGCGGTTGTTACAAAACATACTAGGACAAAGTTTTCTTTGAAGGAAAAATTTTACAAAATTCTCATTATTATTATTATTATTATTATTATTATGTTCAGACAAGGAAAGGGAAGAGAGACTCAACCTAGTGACCACCACTTCATGAGACGTGGTTTACAGTCGATTAAGTTATCCCTTTGGGACCTCATTAAGTATTTTGACGTTACTTTTTAAATGCTTACAAAAATTTAAGCTGGGGTATAGAATTTTTCGTTAAATCTTGTTAAAATTTTCAAAGTACCCTTATTTTTTAGGGATAAATGCAAAATTGATCCATGTGATTGACTTAAATTACAAATCACTCCATGTGGTATAACAAATAATTTATAGGTCTTTATAGTTCGCCTAAATTAAAAATCACTCCCTATAGTATAAAAAATAATTTATAGGTCCTCATGGTAGGCTAAAATAATAGTTTACTCTCTGAAATCAATTTATATTAAGTAACTTAACAGAATTTGTTACTTTGCCACCTCATACCCAATAAAAATGCTATAAGTGTTATTATTAATTTTTGACTTTAAAAAATGACAACTAGGATTTTTCACATCATTTTAGGACGCTAACTAAGATCACACATCATCCCTCACTCCACATCATACTGCTACCATAAATTAACCTAATCTCTTATATCTCCAAAATTTTACTCTGCGCGTAACCCTCTCTAATTTTCATCTTCCTCGCCACGATTTAGAAGCATTTTAAGAGAATTTGACAGTCGCATTTTGTGAAGTGGCCGTTGAAGATGAAGATGAGAGAGAATTACGCACGATGAGTGATTTGTAATTTAGGCCAACTACAGAGACTTATCAATTATTTTTTATACCACATATAGTGATTTATAATTTTGGCCAACCACAATAACTAATTTACATTTATCCCTATTTTTTTTACTATAATAAACATTATAGAAGTAATTTCAAAATGCATAGAAGTTCATAAATGAATTTGTGAAGTTTCCCATTTCTTTTAATTTGATTTTTTGGAAATTTTTAATAATTTATTGTAATAAAATTTGTACGAAAGCTCTGTCTAATATACTATTTAAAAAAATCAAGGTCGGCACACATTGGTTATTTTAAATTTGGTGTCATTTTCAAAAAAAAAAAAAAAACAAAAGCAAAAGTTCTACAATAATCTTCCATTTGTTTATTATTTTAGTCTACTGTCAAGAACATTACTTTTGATTTGAAGGTTGGACGTTCATTTTCAACAAAACTATGATTCCACATCAGAAGAATGATAAATATTATTAAATTATTAAGGTAATTTATTAGTATTTATTAATCTCGAATCTAACATTTTATATCATGGACAAAGATTGAAAACCCACAGCTATAAAACAAAAAAAAAACGAGACATCTCTCTCTAGCTAGTGTTATTTCCCACAAAGATTAATTTAATTTTTATATAGGTGCCCCATAATTCCAAGCTGTTTGTCAATCAATCTGCCGTTGATTCCAATGTTTGGACGGCTTTTGGCGAATTGAAAATTCTTTTTTAAGTATAATTTATTACGGGCCGTTGAAATTTACGATTTAAAAATGTGATTTTTAAAAACGCAATTAAATCGTTTAGCAAAATTGCAGTTGTACATTTAAAATTGTACACTTTTAACTATCTTCCATTTGTTTTATGGATGCGAAGATTTAAAAATGCAATGCCAAACAATATATTTTCTGCGATTTAATTTAAAATTACACTTTTTGTATATAAAATCGCAATGTTAAATGCACCCTAATACGTCCGTAATGTCTTGAACTAAAAAAGGAAAAACAAAGAGAGAAAAGGAGTTTCATTAGTAAGATATTTTCAATACAAATAATTATTTGGAGAAACTTCACTTTAAACTTCTGAACTACCATGCGTTTTGAGAAGACTCTCAAAATTCAAAAACTTTCAATTTTCACCTCTAAACTTTTCATTTCAGTCAATTTACCCCCTCCTCTAGTTTTAACCGTTAAACTTCTTACGGAAATGCCTAAAAAGACCAAATTACCTTCCGATTTTCCTTTTCTTTTTTTTTTAATTTCAAAAAAGAAAATTAAGGGTAGATTTAAAATTTGATAAAAAAGTTAGAGAGTATAAACGTCATTTTATCACTTTTAACGTTTAAAATTTGACGAAAGAGGTAAATTGATTGAAATTGAAAGTTCACAAATATAAATTGAGAGTTTTTGAATTTTGAAAGATCTTCTCAAAACGTACAATAACTTAAGAGTCTAAAGTAAAATTTTCGTAATCATTTAATAACAATGTGCTATTTAATTATGTCGTACGTTGCATTTGTATAAAACCAACTCTTTTACTACTTAGTCTCCAAGAGGTAGCGCAATTTGCTGAAATTACACCTAATAAAACAAAGTTTACTAGTTCAAATCTTCAACTCTTTCTACGCGGACATGTTAAAAACTCTTTTATTACTTGCAAGCTGAAAATTGCTAAAATAATATTTTATTCTTTTGTCATTTGTTTCCTGTTCTCGAAATAAAAACATAAATAAACATGTAACCCAAAAACACAAAACACCAAAAAAATAATAATAATAATAATAAATAAATATTTAAATTTTTATGTCACATTAAAATATTATTTCAAATAAAAATATATAAAATAAGATGGTGAGGGAGAAGAAACAGTATATTTGTCAGAGAAGTACAGGGTGCAAACAACAGCCAGTGAATAAAATAAAAACACACATTATCACAAAAAACACTCACACACGCAAAGGTGCGACCTTTTGCTCTTACAAGCTTTCACCTAATATATGCGTCAGCACCATCATCAGCGTTGCAGTACGTACCCACACGCTGCTGCAGCACCATCAGCGCTGCGCTGCTGCACCTGCACCTGCAGCACAGCCCGGCCGTCATTTCACTCTTTTCGACGACCGATTTGACCCTGACCACCACCCCCACCTCCCCATGTGGTCCCCTCTTCTCTGCACTCAGTGGGACCCTCGTGCTGCACGTGGCGGCACCAGTCCGAGTGGTCCCCGCCCACGAGCGAATCTGTCGGCAGCAGAGGCGTCACGGCGGTCTAAAGCAACCAAACCACACACACACAAACACTCGCACGCTTTTGTTTGTTGTTGGTGCTTTTGTCGTACAGAAACTCCGTGACTCTGTCGGTGACGGCGGCGGCGGTGCGCCGTCGTTTTGTTGGTTAACCCTCCAATCAGGGGATGGTGGGGTTAACAGCTCCGTTAACTTGGGTATCACGTATCTCACATGGGAAATGTCGCGATCATGTCATGGGGGCATGAAGATTTGTAATAACATCGTCATGTCATGGCTCATCATGCATAGTGAATGTCATGAAAGGGGATATATATATATATATATATATATATATATATATATATATATTTTAATTTAAATACACGAAATTTAAATTCCAGCCTTTTGGTGTTTTTGGCAAAAGGATTTCAAAAAACGAAGTGGACCGAAATTCTAATAAATTTGATTAATGAGAAAAAAAAAAAAGTAAAAATATTTTGTGTAAAAAAATAAAAAAATTTGTTTTGTAATTTTTTTTTATTTGAATAGTAATAAAAAGTGATTGACGTAACGTAAAAATAAAAATATTAGTATTGATTTTGAGAAAATTTGTTTGGATCTTTGCGTTCAGCTCAGCCCACTCTTTTGCCAAACACACCCAAAAGTTGGACCGAGTTGGCGCTGTCGGACGTGGCAGAAGTGGAAGTAATCTCATTGTTGAGGGGTCTCTGCTTTTTTCATTTTCATTTTTTTTTTTTTTTTTTTTTAAAAAAGGTATTTCTTTTGGCCTGACTTGCTAAATTAGAAGAAAAGTTTAGGACGTAGAAAGACAACACATAAGGGGACCGACACCGGGATAAATATATTCTAAAAAAAAAAAATTAGAAGAGTTAAATAAAATAATAAATTATATATATATATATATATAAAGAATGTTTTTTTTGGGTCATTTTAAAAATCTTGTGGCTCATAATTATACCTCCTGAAAATAGGGAAGTTATTAGAAGTGGAATTGCAAAGAGAGGGTTTAGAAAAACAGTGGGCTAACCACGTTGGTGGCTTTCTGTCGCGCTCCACGTGTTGTCAAGCCGTATAGCCGCGTGGCTCATAATCAGAGAAGCAAAGTTGGACCCAGTACGAGCCACCCATGACAATTGACAACTCCCTCCAACCCACAGATTGTTTCTAATCGATGTGGGACACATTTTGATTCTTGAGGTACAATACGCCACCAAACCAATACCTTTTTTTTTTTTTTTTTTTTTTTGATATTCACTTACTTTTTGGTTATGGTCTGCTCCAAAATCACTGATCTACAGTATACTCAGGTACGTATGATTGTGTTGGAAACTTGGAATCAAGGACAAATCATCTTATTTCATTGTGGTTAAATGCATGAACTCTTCTTACTCAATACAAATTTTATAATATCTTGAGACTTTGTCTCAAAGTCTGGACTTTCACTAAGGTTTAGGGGACCAAAAAGCACCGCCATATGACTCAGATTCTCCCAGAAAAATCGTAGTGGTTAGGCTTTTTAACTTATTCATGTCACAGCTCAAAAGTTTGGGAAAAAAAAAAAAACAGTTTTAGGGTGTGCAAGTTTCTTACGTTTCAACTGTCGGCACGAAGTCGACTTGCACAGGCTGCTTCCAACGACAAGTAGAGACAAGATCGGATGTGATTTTTAATTTTTAGCAAAAGTCAAAGACAATGGCAAAAGGATTTTTATATTTTTTATGGTTTCCGACATTGTAATACTTGTGTACTTCACCGCCAGAAAATCTAAGTGAACCTCACTTTCGGGCTAAAAACACGCGTCTCAAAATTCTAATGGATAGATTTACTAATCATTAAAGGGAATGGGGAGACTCTTGTAGGATCCAATAATACTCGCCTAAGAAGTGAGCTTAAGCCACTATGACCCCTTTCAGCAAACTTCAGAATACTCTAAAAGGCTATATGCATGCATATAAGGCCTAAGATACACAATTTCACCATTCCACATGATCACTAATACTCTCCTTATCAAAGAGCTCTCCCTCTAGCCCCCTACTGATTTGAGCTCTCCCTCTAGCCCCCTACTGATTTGAGTGTTGGAGTCTATTCAGTTCTCTAAAGCCAGCGGGCTTTTAACGTCTTCTACCTCTTTTGCAGATAGAGCTCCTCCCTGAAACGCGGCCTGAAGTTGTTGCGGTGATCCGTACACCAACTTGACATGTCTCTTTTTAATATTTTAAAAAATATTTGCAAAACAACATTTTGAGTTTAATATTTTAATTATATACTTTTTAAGGCAAAACGGTATTGCTTCAAAGTCACATATATTCATCATTTTAAGCCATAGAGTCTTCTTCACTTGTGCCATTCATTCGTTCAAAGATAGTTTTCTCGACTATCTTTGCACAAATGCATCCCAAAGCATCTTCATTAGAGACGAAGACAGAGATTTGAGATCTATTCGTCTCTAGCCGTCTTTGACACTTCCACCCAACTTCACCTCCAACATTTTGAAGGCAGAGGCAGGACGGACGGAAATAGTCTCTGGAGGAAGAAGAGTAGGAGGTTTTTCGATTCTTCCGACGCCAATTGAGGCGAAATGCAAAATCATGGGTTTCAACTCCAATCCTATGCACACCCCTAAAAAGGTAAAATTTTTAGGTTGAAGCAACAAGTCTCTAAGATAATCAACAATAAACCTTAACTAAGAGATAAATACTAGAAGGGCATTATCATGGCATCAAAACTATTTCATTTGATTTATTCTATGTAACTCCTCAAAGAAGTTTCCGAAATCGATTTCAATGATGGGGTGATTAATAAGAACATTTGTGGTCAAAATGTCATCCTCCTGCATCATATGAATCTTGGCGGTGAGACTCCAGAATGATACATTACTATATTTTCTAGAATTTAGCATTTGATTTTGAAAAAGAAGAAGAAAAAAGCAGCAACTTTCTATGGATTTTCTGCATCACTCGAACCAGGGCGGGCATCCAAATGGAATTCCTCTGTGACCTCCTCAACTATCCTCCATCTGTTGCATGGATGCGAAGATTTAAAGATCTTAGTTTAGCTATAGAATTTGATAGATCCAGAGAAATGTAGAAAAGTCTACCTTTCAAGAACAAACTTCCCTTCCTTGTATTTTTGGCTCTTGTCATGTGCTGCCACCTATTGGAATGTAACTTATGAAGAATTTATCATGTCTAGACAATATGTTTACGAAAAAACCATATCGTTGGTTGCCAAGATTTCTCTCAATAAATATTCTATTGAAACAAACAGTTCATATGTTCCTAGGAAAGCATTTTGACTTATGAAGTAGAAGCTTACATATTTCCATCCAACATATTGTCCACAGCAGCAGCAGAAAATATCTTCTACAGTATGCAAACCAGAAAGCATCAGCCGCTCTTCCTGATGTCCAAGTGTTATATTTACCCTGGATGAAACTTCCATTGGTCAGAAATTATTAAGGACTAAAGCATGCACTCAGATTTTCTCATTTCTCCTGAACAAGAAGAACAATAATATCTTATTTTGTCAGACATTAATGAGGTTTTAATCATAAGACAGATTTCTAACTGCAAACAGATCACAATTATATCAAAGTTCAAATCATTGAGATCAACATGTTGAATAACTCCAATATATCCATATATATCAAGATAGGGGGGGCCCTACCGTCCCAAGCTTCATCTGGAGGTTAGTTATTCCCATTTTTTCTTGACCAAACTGTCCCTCTTTTACATGAAAAGGGCAGTTGAGTAAAAAGTCAAAGACAAAAGGTCAAATCCATCTCTCTCTCTCTCTCTCTCTCTCTCTCTTGAATCTGGTGACACCCTCAACCTATGCCCCTCCCCTACGCAAAGTACCAACTTTTTGGGTTATTATTCAATCCTCAAGCCCTTGAAAATTATAATGCTATTTCTATTTTAATCTATTTAATGTCTGAATTTTTGAAAAACTGAAGGGATGAGAAACTACAATGATAAGGCGCCAATGGAGAAGTGGACAAGAGTAAAAAGAACACAAATGGTTAAAACAATGGCCATTGACAAAACCCAGCAAAAATGGGTACCAGTGTATTGGAGCAATTAGCACCTTAAATAAAGATTGAAATTGTGTCAGAAAAAAGTAATTATCCCCAAGGAGAGGGGAAAGCCAAGATTTGAACTAGAAATCGCTGAAAATCTAAAGTCAAAAGGGATTTAAAAGAGAGGGAAAAAAAAAAGTAAACCATTTCATGAGAATAGGAGGGAGAGGGCTTGCAACTGGTGGCAGAGTTGGAGGAGAGGAATGGTCACTAGTAGAAAGGTACATCATGTTTGGTTAATGTCAGAAGGACACTCAATTTGGTAACAGAAAAAACAACCTCCCATAGTAGCTCAGGAATACGAATCAAATAATAAAGACAGCTCAGGAATTGGCTTAAAATCAAGCCAGAGGTATAGTTATAAATAAAATAGAATAAGGGACAAAAGGCACAAAAAGATGGAAATGAAGTTTCTAGGTCACTTCAGCCTCCGACCTCATTCATTGCCACAAAGAAACATAATTGTCCACCACTTTATATGTAAGCCCATAATGCAGTCACAAATTACATAAAAGCAAGATAAAGAACAAAAAATATAGAACTTACACATTGCTGAAAAGGTATGCCCTCCCCCGACTGCAATTGAAATGCTGATCACATTACAGAGCAACAAGCTAGAGTCATATTATTGAACATCAAGGCATATCAACTTAAGTAGTATTCTATGCAAAAATAAAATAGCAGAGACAAAACTTTAAAACTTAGAATAAGATGCAAAAATCTAGGAATTGATAGATCCGGTTTTATGTGTTCTCCTGCTCTGACTTTCTTTTATGTCATCAAGCAAATATATTTAGGAAGACGGAGAACAATAAAAAGATGATTTGCATCCATCATTAGCACTAAAGCTCCACTATAACTATCAGCATATTTTGTGATAATGTAAAAGAGAATGAGAACATCCAAAATTATCAAATGATCCAAACCTTATGTATTTATGTATGTATATGTAGAGACAAATACACACAGATATATGTCAACATTTTGTCCATTCTTCTTGTAGCAATTCAAACCAAAATGGCTTAGGAAACCTGAAGGATTTGTTTCTAAAGTTACCAGTTGAACTTCAGGTAGCCTCACTGTTATTCCAAAGAAGGGGTGGATAAATGTGTAAGGCACATTTTCAATTGTACAAAATAATATAGCCAACTGAGCATAGTTTCAAGCAGATCCACGTCAGAAGTGAAGTAACAGAGACATAGTTGGACTGAAAAAGCATCGACTGAATAAGTTAATGCCTCCACTTTCCTACAAAAACTACCACATTATTTCTTTTCACATAGTTAGGCAAATGCAAATAAACTGCAGTCGAACATATATATTTTTTGGGCAAGTCACTATAATATATAACATTAAAAAGAACTGACAATTAGAAGTGGCAAAGAATAGGAAAGAGTATTGGGGCTGATCAGTTCTGGTACCACCTATAATCCTATTGAGACCAATGCTGAGCAAAACCAGTCCAAGCCCACCTCATAGGGTCAGAAACACACCGTTCTTTTACTTTTCCTTGTTAAAAGTATACTTTTTTGCATTTAAATACATCCATAAGAGTATACCCATAAAGAATTCAAACATCATGAAGAGAAATGATAGAGAAACTTCAAAGCTTTAGCTTGGAAGCTCAACCCCAGTTTAAAATTTCACCCTCATCCCCAACCAACGTTCTTTACCTATTCTGAGTTCTAACTTCGTCCCTATGAAGGAAAAATGGAGGTATGGTCAAAACTATTATCTGCTAGAGTCCTAAGCGGCTCAGTTTCTCTGTTTCTCTGCTTGTGTCAGCTAGGACAAAGGAAAGGACTAACCAGAAAAGCTGTGTATTTATAGGATATTAAAACTATGAACTACTAATAACTCAACAACTGTTATAAAAGGAGAAGCAGGAAAATGCGAGGATAAAACAAAGGTCCAATTGATGGATGCATTAAGGGAAATAGGCTGGGGCAAGGGGGGTGATTGAAAACCAGCTCCAGTTCATCCTTAGCTGTTGTTTATTTCTGTTTCAATTTATTTATGTCAGTAACCACTTGTGCTTGAATATTCACTCTTTCTGTTGAATTTCAGCCAGTAACCACTTACGAACCCTTTTTCTCATTGCTATTATTTCTCTATTCACTTAATTACCTGAAAACCTCGTGCATTGGCAATCCAGGAGAGTTGCACCCCAGACCTCGGGTACATGAACTAAAGCCTAAGCCTGTTGTTCTAAACCATGCATGTATAAATCCTTGATCACATCACTATCTAATTTATACTATCCACCATAGGATCTCAGTGCCCGATTACTTGTAATTTCTATGACAAATATTTTCTCGCTTCTTCATCTTTTCATGATCACCCTAACTAACAAACCAACTTCCATGCTGGACCTTTCTGTCATGAATTTAAATTTTACATTTCCCAATGATTTTATCTCATGCGAAGTTCCCTAAACAACTTATTAAAATGGTGTACCCCCCAACAACAATGTCTGACTCATTGCTTAAAATTTCTCCTCCACCAAAGCCACCATTTTCTTATCCCCACAACCTTACCAAAGATATTTTCTAAGGATAATGCAGAAGTTCAGAAAGACCAAACTACTGAAACTCATCAGCAGCATAACAAGAATGAGAAGACTTGATAATCTGTAATTTAGTTGGCTAAGTGTAGATTTATTTTCATTTAAATTCCTTTCAGTTGTAGTAGATAGTTTTAGTTGTACTAGAACACAAATTCGTGTACTGCAGGTGCTGTATAAATATTTGAATACAAGTATTGTTTTGGTAAATTAACCAAAACTCTTCACCATCATTTCTTTCATTTTCAAGCAGTCTACACCATCACCATCCTATCCTACAACGTTTCCTAATTCTCATCATTTTCAAAACCTTCTTCTTTAACTCTCAGCTCAACAAAACCACAATCAAAACACAAATAATCACAATGGCACCCAAATCTAAACCATGCATGATTCAAAAACACCCCAGTTTTCACCAGGCACTAAACACCCAATTACCTCCTAGCAAGGCTCTTAATCCCAGCTCAATAACAACAAAATGGTTACCGATTCCCACAAAATATTGCACACCCAATTACCATCTAGCAAGGCTTTATAAACCCTTTTCAAATTTTGATCCGTTGCAACATATGAACACAAATCAAAGGAAAAAACTTTGGGCATGTGGGTAATAACTAGCATCATATGTAAATGGAAGAAAGAGGGAGAGAGTACCCTAGAGAGTACGTCGTCGGCAAGAGCAAGAGCGTTCTCGCAGAATCTGCATCGGTAAGCCTTGCCTTCGAGGTCTACCAGAAACACCCTCCCCATGTTGAACCCGTTGCTCCAAATTCAACTCTTGCTTTCGGGGTTACAGCGGCAATGAGCCACTAAGTTACAGGTTTGGCAGTTGACGTTTCAACTACCGGAACCGGGAAATTCCAGTGCTTTTGTTGTGGTAATAATTACATTAAAGTTGAATGGTCAAAATTTGCAAGTATAAATCTTATATATTGAAAAAAAAAATTCTAATAATAATAATAATAATAATATCAATATAATATGAATGGATATAAATTTCCCAGTAACTAGATTGTATAATTATTTAAAAGTGTTATGTATCTATTTTTTTTTTTTTGGAGAAAATGTTATGTATTTATTAAGCATGCGAGAATTCCATTTTTTTTTTAAATTAATGCTATTAACAAACTATATAAAAAGTGAATAGTACTAAAAAAAAGACATATTTTTTAAGAAAATTTCATTCAACCTATTCTAATAAGGGATAAGTATTCCGAAATAGAGACAGTCCTATCTGGCAAGGTATATAAGGGTTAAAAATGGCAAATACAAGTAAGAACTTCATGTGGCGAGCGTGTCATGATCTACTACCGACTCGAGACAATCTAGTTCGGAAGAAAATTGCTATTGATCCAATGTGTCCGATATGTGGGTTAGAAGCCGAAACTACTTTCCATATACCATGGGCTTGTCCATCCTCGATGGACGTATGGAGTGGAGGTTCACGGCTTTTCCAGAAATTCATCCCACAAGCCCCTGATTTTCTACTATTGGCGGAGGAATTATATCAAAAAAGGGAAGGAGAAGAGTTTACCATTTTTGTGGAAACAACAAGAAAATTTTGGTTTCACAGGAATAAGTGGATTCATGAAGGTCTATTCACTCCTCCAAATGAAGTGGACAGAATGGCGTCTATGGTTGTGGAGGAATTCATGCGATGTAATGCATCGAAGCCTGTTGATGACACCAACAGTGAGGCAATATTTAAGAAGTGGACGAGACATCCTCAAAGATGGTATAAGATCAACTATGATGCGACTGTTGATGTCAAAAAGGGCTTGATGTGAGGGGGTATAATTATTAGAGATCATGGAGGAAAGATCTTTGCAGCTTCATGCGAAGGGGATGTTTAGACCCAATAACTATTGAGGCAATGGTCATGGTCCAAGCAGCCCATTTTTGCAAAGAAATGGGATTGAACAATGTAATTCTAGAAGGAGATGCATAGGTAATTATCATGGTGCTACAAGATAAGGAGCATAATGGTAATATGTATGGTCAACTAGTGGAGGATGCGAAATTGATTTTGAATTCCCTATCAAATTGAAAACCTAACCATGTACGACGAAATATAAATGTTGTAGCTCATCTATTAGCAAAATTCGCTACTAGAAGTGTCATAAATCGAATATGGAGGGATGAGATACCCGACTGTATCTGTGATATTGTTCAAGCGGAACAAATTGCTTCTGTTTGATTTTGATTAATGAAGAAGTGAACTTAAAAAAAAAAAAAAAAAAAAAGAGAAAGTGATAAATGTCATTCAACATTTTTTAGTTTTTTTAAAATTAATGTTTTGATTCTTAGATTAGTGGAATGACAATAAATAGCTATTAAAATGTTAAAGAAAACATGTGAAAAATGACACTTGTCACTTATTAAAGGGATCCGAATCCTCTCTAGTTCATTTTGAACCGGAGAGTATCTAGTTAATGGCTAAGATTTTTTATTAGAAATCTAAACGCCACAAATAAGACACATGTCCTTGTAATAAAAAAAATAATAAACTATTATTTAAAGTTTATTTGAGGGTGGTTCGGCCACCCCAAAGGCAAACTCTTTTTTTTTTTTTTTTCTCATTCATTTGGGTTTGCCTTTGGGGTGGCATATGCGGTGGTCGGGCCACCCCTATGACAAGAATGGGGATGGTCATTTTTTTTATTATTTTGTTTTTTTTAACTAATCTATAAATAAAAATTCTACAATCTAATTTGTATGAAATTTTTGCCAAATATGGATGTATTAAACTTATCAAGTGAATCTAAAACGGATACAAACTATTTTTTTGACGGTTAAAAACGGATCATGTTTTATAGATTATCCTACAATCAAGTTATAAAAATAACAATAATGATTTATAATTAAATAGTTTAAGTTTCTCAGTTTTTATTTATTATTTTTTTTTATTTTTATATATATCATCAAGTTTTTAATACAAAATAATTATCAATTTAAAACTTCACCTCATAAACCTTTAAAGACAGTACGAGAATTTTAATTCAAAGAGGTCCCCCACAACCTGCCGAGTGGGGAATATCCGACGGTCGACTCGTGTGAAACGCATCGTTTAATCGAGCTTGGTAAATCCGAATGAATCTCTCACTCACTCTGTGTAAAAATCCTCGCCTTCCCTAGGCTCCTCAGGGATCTCTGCCCCTCACACAAACCTCTGTCGCTGGTAAGCCTCCGTCGACCATCGTCCTAGTATTGCGTACATACATATATACATATTTTTTATTGTGAATGTTAAAACATGGCCATATATACAAACAATTTCATCGTTTACTTAGTAGTGGACTTGTGTTTTTGGGAAGTGTTTATGCAAGAATATGAGGACATTTCAAGGCCCAAAAGGTTGTTTTGTTTGCATACGGGGTGTGTTTTGTATGCTGACGCAGTTTTGGAGGGTACCCCAGTTATTTTTTGTTAACATACATCAGGTTGTGTGTAAGGGTGTTATTCATGAATGCTCAGTTCTAAAGCCATCTACGATTGAAAGTTTCAAACTTTAGTATTTTCATTCAGTATGTAGATGTTTGAGGTCAGATCAATCTCTTTTCGTTTAACACAACCATAGAGTGTTTGCGCTAATTTTTTTTTTTGTTTTGTTAAGCAAACATGCTTGCTTGTCTTTGATTTTCTTGTTTTGTTTGCGTTCATTTGGTTATGGAATTCTGTAGATGGCTTGATTTTGCTGTATGATATAAACAGACTTATGGTATGGTACATACCATATGCTTGAATAGTATATATATATATGGAAAAATTCACTTTACACCCTTGAAGTTTTAAGAGTTTTTCAATTTGAACCACAATGTTTAAAAATTGGCAATGTATCCTCTTAATGTTTCAAAAATTTTCAATTCAGACCCTCCGTTACTAATTTCCGTCTAATTGAACGGAAATCATCTCACGTGGAATTTTGATGCCCTCTATTCCAATTTTGCCCTCATTAAAACCTATAAAATTACGTAATTACCCTCATTAAAACCTGTTGATACACAGTCTTCCAAGGTGGTGACGTGGCATGCCTGGAAGTGGTGCTGCCAACTTGAGGAACGCTGCAAACTACACATAGGATCGGAACCCCCGTGGTGTCCGGCGGGGGAGCTCCGATGCCTAAGTTAGAATTTGAGGAAAGAATATTTAAGCAACCCAAGTTTTCAGAGCTAGAATCGCACTTATCTTTGATGGAAATTGGGACCTGTATTTATAGGCATGGAGTGGAATTTGTTCCCCGCACGTCTCGGGATTCCTATCCCTAAATATCTGTTTTGCAGTTATTTGATAAGGGTAAGAATCATGGGATAAGGTGATAAGGTTTTGTTTTGAATTAAACAACCTTTTGAATTTGAATAACAGCTTATCCCGCTTGTGTAGGGATTTGTTCGTAGGTGGATAACCTTCTATGCTGTAAAAAGCTTTTTTGAATGTGAGATAATGTTTACTGGGACTAGTTTGAATTTTTGCATATCCTTAATTGTAAAATGACCGTTTCACCCTTGGCATTTGACTATTTGCTTTCGAGTTGCGTCTCGGACTTGGCATCAGATACCTCCCGAGGAGTGGTCTCGGATTTATGTCTAAGTCCTCCTCGGGGAAAGCTTGTCCGAGGCCTTGTCGGGTATTCCGTTTAGTCAAGATCGGGTTTGGAACCCGATGGGCTTTTAGAATTGATACATGGCCCAACAGTTACCCTCCAATTTCCTGATCTGAAAGATTATGGAAATTTTTGTCCAATGGATCGGCGTTCTGAAATTACACCCAAGTAAAAATCTGAGACCTTTGAGGCGGGAATTTTGAATTTCAAATTTTGTCGAGAGGGTTGACCTGACCGAGGGCGTATCGGTTGCCCCACGTGTCAGTGCCGGGACAGACGTCCTTTCAGTTGCCGGCTGCCAGTTGTCATCTGGGATTTATAGAGGCGCCTTTTTTGCCGCATTTATTGCGTGCGTGCCTCAGGGAATCCTTTGGTATTCTACGCTCTTATCCTTACTTTATAAAAGCTCTCTCTTTTCTTGTTTTCTCTTTTATTCGCACCAAGTTATCGCATCGTTTGTTCTTTTCTGATATGCTCTTTCTTTTCTACTATGCCTTTCCTCTTTTGCTCTTTCCAACCATGTCTCAAAAAGAAGGATCAGGGTCTGATGGCCGTTTGGGCAAAACTTACCCAGATTTGTGGAAGCCAGATCTGACCTCGGCTGACGAGCGCCGAATTAGATTGGACTGCTATATCCCAAAAATGGTGAAACTTTGTTTTAATGACGAGAGGAAGGGCGCCATCGTGGATGCTGGGAGCCACGAGGTTTGCCTTTATGAAGAAATGTTTCGTGCAGGCCTCAGGCTTCCTTTCCCCAAGGTCGTCCGTGAGTTGCTCAGTCGCCTGAATCTGGCTCCCCACCAATTGGTTCCTAATGGCTGGAGGATGTTTTTTGCCTCTGTGGTTGTTTGGCCCATGGCCCTTGGAGAAGGAAAGTGCTTGACGGTTTCGAAATTTCTCTGGATGTACCGACTCCAGAAGAATCCCAACAGTGATGGGCTATATAACTTCCAATCAAGACGGGGAAAACTCTTTTTGATGGATAAGACCTTCACCAGTAACCACGGAAAACAAATACTTCTTTGCGCAGGGGCAATGGGAATTTGCTCCTGGAGAGAAAGCAGAGGGGCCTCGAGTGCCTCAGGAGATGACTACCCCCCATTTGGGTCTCCACAAGAATCTGTGTTTGTCGGAAGATGAGACGGTCCGAGTTAACACGGTTCTGTCTTGGGTTCAGAGGCATGAGTCTGCTATGACCTTCAAGCAATTGATTACGACTAGTGCACTGAACCACTGCTTATATGCCGGCCGAGAGGACGCTGGTGGGTCTCGGATGAAACCATCTCATCCAGCCGTTTATTTGGGACCTCCAGCGACCAATACCCGAGGCGCTACCCCTTGGAAGCCTACGATGGATAAATGCAAGAAGAAGGTAGATGAGCCTCAGGTAAAAAAGGCTTTGCACTTAGTTGACAAGCCCGAGGAGTGCGAGGCTCCTCAACCAAAGAAAAGGCAGCTAGTGAAGGGCAAGGGTCCTGCCGTCGAGGTTGAAAAGGGGAAATCCCTCTTTGCCGACCTATTGGCCGCTCGGAGGAAGGTTAATCCAAAGCCTGACGTGGCTCCGATATCGGTCTACCAAAAAATTCTCGCAAACCATCCTATTACTGCAACTCCTCTGGCAGCAACCCCTTTAGAACCTCCTGGAGCTGCTCCTACTACTGCTATCCCGGTGGGGTCGACATCACCGGTCCATTCGGGTTCCAACATTCAACATCTCTTAATAGACCCATTCTCAGATAGCTCGGTAGGGATGGAGCCGGAAGAGAATGGACCGCGCGCCGAGGTGGATGAAGTGAGGCCTCGGGTCTTGTCCCCGATAGCCGAGGAGCAGCCTGGGGTTCCGACTCTGGTGGCTGAGGCAGCATCTCAGGCCCCGACCTCGATTCCCGAGGCTGAGGCTGGTATTGGTTCCGAGGCTTCCTCTTACTATTCCTTGGTGAAACCTCATAACGTCGAGTGGACTGTGGAGAAGCCCCTGTCTCGGTTTGGTGGACAATTACTGGGAAACCCGTTTCAGGCTTTAGTGGAGCTGGTTCCCCAGGACAGCTTGACAGGTGAACGAGACATCTCTACTAGGGGTATGGCAGAGTCAATGTTATTCAATCAGTTGTGTGCAAGTATCACTCTTTATAGGGCTTTCTTTTTGCTTGAGTTGTTTTCTGTTTGATTTACTTTGTTTGTTGCAGGGAGTTATGAAGTCAATAGTTTTACACTGTTACTTCAGGAAATTTTTTTAGGAGTCTGCCTTAGAATCCGAGAGCCTCCGAAGCAGGCTTGTAGCCTCTGAAGCTGAGAATGCAATACTGAAGCATATGCTAGCTCAACAGGACAAAGAACTACTCCTTCTTAGCCAACAGCAGTCGGCGACTCAAGCTGAGTTTGCACAAGCCGAATCCTGGGTTTCGGCTCTATCTTCTGAGTTGCAGATCCTTCGTGCTGATCACTCAAAGCTCCAAGAGGATCATTCCATTGTAAAGGAAGATCTGCACCAACTCGAGGAGAAGCTTGCAAAGGTTTCGGAGCAACTGAAGGCTTCACAGGCGGAGGCTGTCGGCCAAAATACTAAGCTTGAAGAGGTTATCAAAGGCCAAGTAGTTGTTGAGGAGCAACTTAAATTCTTCCGGGGAAAGCTCGAAGAAAAGAAGCTACAACTCAAAGAAGCCGAGGCCTGATCTTCCAACTATTTACAGCAACTGTCGTATGCTTCCTGGACTCGGGATAGTGCCTAGGCGGATGTGATCATTTTTGGTTTCGAGACCTTTCTGTCTTGGGCTAAGGATCCTGCTCGCACTATTGACCTTGACACGGTGAAACCCGAGACCATCCCTGTTTTTGACAAGGCTTTAAAACAGCTTATCAGTCTCGGGTCGGATCTGATGCCTGATGCCGAAGGGATCTATAGATTCGCTCATCAGCCGTTCTCAGGTTCCGAGGAGTCCTTGGGCGACGGAGGAACAGCTTTTGGACATGGTGCCGAGACCCCATCTGCTACCAGGGCTCCATCTACAGACCCCAAGGAAGGCTAAACTTTTTCTTTTAGCTTGTAATCAGTAGTTAGTACATTTGATTCTTCTGTAAATGACAAACTTGAGACTTGAATGAGATGTTTTTTATTTATTTTTGGGAGTGAACTAGCAATATTTTCTGAACACCCATTCCCTTGAATGAATTAATGTTCTTAATGTTTTCTGAAGTTTGTTTAACCTTTTTCAAGCACACCTTTTTTTTTTAAGGATTTCTGCTCTTGACAGGCTACTCGTTTGACTTTCTTTGAACACACATTTTTTGAAGGTTTTACGTTATTTACAAGTCACTAGTTTAACCTTCTTTGGACACACCTTGTTTGAAGGTTTTACGTCCTTTACAGGTTACTAGTTTAAACCTTCTTTGGACACACCTTGTTTGAAGGTTTTATGTCCTTTACAGGTTGTCGGTTTTAACCTTCTTTAGACACACCTCGTTTAAAGGTTTTACGTCCTTTACAGGTTACTAGTCTCGAAAAGTTCTAAATTTTCCTGATGGCCTCTCGGCTGTCTACCCTGAGGGTAATTTCATTTACTTTGCTTTTGAAATACTCGAAAGGTGATCGAAGCTTCAGGAGATTCTTTTTATTTAATCGAATAAAATGTAATGAAAATTACATGGAAATAAGAATCGAACGAGAATCAAACAAGAATCACCTTACTGAAATAAGCTAGATAAAGTATTTTTTGAGGTGCTCGGCATTCCACGGCTTGGGGAGTGCTTTTGTAACATCCCGATATTTCTTTTCTTTTATCTTGTAAATAAATCGAGTGTTACGTTGAAATAATCTTACACAGCGGAAAATCTGAAATTTATCAATACAAAACAATACTCTTAAAATACTTTTCTTTATACAAAATACTCACAATTATGCCAAACAAGGCATTTATACAAATCTATCTGACTCTATAAACTCTAAACAAACTCCACCAACTTAGAATCTCTGTACATCTCAAATATGAATCTCTAATCACAACTGCATAATTACCTTGACTTTTCATTCCTGCAAGCACTACAAAAACTGTAAAGTAATGAGTCAATTGATTCACGATAATATAAATCATTGTTTAAGCAATTATATCAAAAGGACAAACATTTAATAAAACTACAAAGATCTGTATTATTGAATATCAATATCACTCTTAGTAAGTAAGAATACTTACAGTGGATTACATGAATGAATCGTCAAAGGTAATTACTTGTTGAAACCATTCTGCTGCAATTGAACATTACCCATAACTTTCTCAATGACTGACTTTCTCTCTCTGTCGCCCAAACTCTTTTTCTTCCTCCTCAGCTCTCTGTCTCAATCCTCCCTTCTCACTCTTGGTTTCCCTCATCTCTGAAAATTCTCTCTCTCCAGCTTTCTCTCTTTCTCACGTATATTCTATGATTATGCAATATGTTGAGTAAGGGAGGAATTAAATAGGCAAAATAAAGCAAGATGGAATGAAGAAAGAAGAAAAGAAAATTAAATAAAGGAAAGGTAGGTGTGTTGGTGGAAGTAAAGAAAAGAAAGATGAATAACTTAAAAGGTAAAGAAGAAAGAATATGCATGCTTGAAGGAAAGAGAGAGAAAAATAAAGGAAAAGAGTGTTGGTAATGTCAAAAATAGACAAAGAAGAAAAGTGGACTAATTTGGGTACAGATTTTCCAAAATCTGACCCATCATAATCTGTCCAATGTCCTTACTTAATCAATCACCAAATATTATAATCATACTCCAAAATATATTAATCAGTCTTCAATTATCATATCTCTTAAATCACCAAATAAAATAATAAGATAAAATCAATATTATATGATCTAATAAATTCCTTAAGAATAAATATCATTACTTAATCATCATCAAATAAATATCTCTAAAATAATACTTTTAAAATCTGGGGCGCTACAGCTTTTCCCTCCATGCTCTCAAGGTAGTAAGCTCCTGCCCTTCTGCACTTAATCACTCTGTAGGGTCCTTCCTAGTTTGGGGCTAACTTTCCCTTGACCGGATCTTTGGTGGCAATGGTGGTCTTGCGCAACACCAGGTCCCCGATCTTGAAGCTTCTATGCTTGACCCGTTTATTAAAATACCGAGCCACTTTCTCTTGGTACATCGACACGGTTACTTGGGCTTGGTCCCAGTTCTCTTGTAGCAAGTCTAAATGTAGTTTGAGACCCTCGTCGTTAGTCTCGGGATGAAAGGTCTCGACTCGATAACTACCCGAGCCCACTTCGGCTGGTATGACTGCCTTGATTCTGAAAGCCAAGGTGTACGGGGTCTCCTTGGCGGGTGTTCTTTTCGTTGTTCGGTATGCCCACAAGACTTCTGGAAGATCGTCTGCCCAATCACCCTTTCGATCTCCAAGTTTCTTCTTCAGAACTTTGAAAATTGTCTTGTTGGTAGCTTCTACTTGCCCATTTGCCTGGGGATGAGCTGGAGATGAGTAGTAGTTTCTTATATGAAGCTGTGCACACCATTCTCGAAATGACTCGCAGTCGAATTGCTTCCCATTATTCGTCACCAACGCATGTGGAATACCATAGCGGCATAAGACGTTCTTCCACAAGAAACGTTATGTGCCTTTAGCTGTTATGTTCACTAGGGCTTTGACTTCTGCCCATTTGGTGAAGTAATCAACTGCGACAACTGCGAATCGCACATTCCCCCTCCCACGAGGTAGTGGTCCGACTATATCTACCCCCATTGTGAGAAAGGCCATGGCGAAGAGATTGAACTTAGATCTTCAGGGGGTTGTTTTGCAATGTTGGCGAAGCGTTGGCATTTGTCACAATTTCTGCTGTGCACACCATTCTCGAAATGACTCGCAGTCGAATTGCTTCCCATTATTCGTCACCAACACATGTGGAATACCATAGCGGCATAAGACGTTCTTCCACAAGAAACGTTCTGTGCCTTTGGCTTTTATGTTCACTAGGGCTTCGACTTCTGCCCATTTGGTGAAGTAATCAACTGCGACAACTGCGAACCGCACATTCCCCCTCCCACGAGGTAGTGGTCCGACTATATCTACCCCCATTGTGAGAAAGGCCATGGCGAAGAGATTGAACTTAGATCTTCAGGGGGTTGTTTTGCAATGTTGGCGAAGCGTTGGCATTTGTCACAATTTCTGACTGTCTGCACCGAGTCCCGACTCATGTTTGGCCAGTAAAAACCGGCTCTGATCGCCTTATGTGCTAATACTTTTGCTCCCGAGTGACTACCGCAAATTCCTTCGTGGATTTCGCAGAGGACATAATCATCTTCTTCTTTAGAGATACACTTGAGGAGTGGTAGCATGAAGCCTCGTTTGTAAAGAATCACATTAATGATGGTAAATCTGGCAGCCCTAGTTTTGATTTGTGTTCCCGACTTCTTATCCAACGGGAGAATTCCCTGTTCCAAGTATTTCCTTATGCTCCTCTACCATTTCGGTATGGTCTCGGTAACTGAGACCGAGACTGTCTCGACTATGGTAGGTCTTGATAAAGTCTGGATTGGCTGCTCGGGCTCTTCAGTTTCGTTAGCTGCTGCCGACGCCATCCGGGCTAGCCTGTCAGCTCTTTCATTCTCTTCTCTTGGTATCTTCATGATACATAATTTCTTGAAAGCATTCTGTAAATCTTGTGCTTTTAACAAGTATTGTTTCATTGTATCTCCTCTGGCTTCAAACTCTCCTCGAATGTGTCCGACGATTACCTGCGAATCGCTTCTTAGTTCGACGAATTCAACTCTCATTTCATGGGCTAAACCGAGTCTTGCTAAAACTGCTTCATACTCGGCCTCATTGTTGGTGGTCTTAAACTCCAACCTTAGGCAACTACATAACTCTTCTCCATCCGGGGTGATTAATGCAACACCGGCTCCACCATTTTTCCTCGTAGAGGATCCATCTACGTAGACCACCCATGTTTCGTCTTTCTGTCATTCCAAGGTGTTAGGTAGGTTGGTGAATTCTGCTAAGAAATCAGCCAATACCTGCCTCTTGATAGCGTTCCTTGGGAGGAACTCAATATCAAATTCTCCGAGTTCGATTGCTCAGTTAGCTAATCTGCCAGACAGATCTAACTTTCTGAGTACTTTCTTCAATGGATACTCGGTAAAGACTCTTATAGTGTGAGCTTGGAAATATGGGCGTAGCTTTCTGGAAGCAGTAGTTAGCGCAAATGCTAACTTCTCCATCTGAGGGTAACGCTCTTCTGCTCCCCTCAATGCTCGGCTGATAAAATAAATTGGCTTTTGAATTCCGTCTTCCTCTCGGATAAAGGCAGCACTAACAACTGTTGGGGAGACAGCCAAGTATAGATACAATGCCTCTCCTGAAACTGTTCTGCTTAACAGTGGTATGCTCGTCAGATACTTCTTCAATTGCTCAAAGGCCTCCTCACACTTTTCAAACCACTCAAAAGCTTTCCTCAGGATTTTAAAAAACGGTAGACACTTGTCAGTTGACCGAGAGATGAAACGGTTCAACGCTGCAACCCTACCCATCAATTGCTGAAGCTGGTTCGTATTCTTAGGTGATTGCATATCCAAGACTGCTTGGATCTTCTCGGGATTAGCTTCTATTCCTCAGTTCAACACCATGTAACCGAGAAACTTTCCCGAGGCCGCTCTAAATGCACATTTCGCGGGATTCAGCTTCATCCCATATTTTTTCAATGGTCTAAACATCTCATGCTGGTCGTCTACATGACCTTCACGTTGCACACTTTTAACCAGCATTTCATCAACATATACCTCCATATTATGCCTGATCTGGTCTCGGAACATCTTATTTACCAGCCTCTAATACGTTGCTCCTGCGTTTTTCAGACCAAAAGGCATCACCTTGTAGCAGTACAGGCCTCGGTCGGTAATAAACGCGGTCTTCTCCCGGTCTTCTGGTTGCATATAGATCTAGTTGTAACCAGAAAAAGCGTCCATAAAGCTTAATAGACCATACCCAGCTGTTGAATCTACCAACACATCAATGCGGGGTAGAGGAAAGCTGTCTTTTGGGCATGCTTTGTTGAGGTCTGTAAAGTCCACACACATTTTCCACTTCCCGTTAGATTTTTTAACCAGCACCACGTTGGCTAACCAATCGGGATAATATACTTCCTCTATAAACCGAGCCTTGAGTAACTTCTCTACTTCCTCGGCGATGGCCATATTCCGCTCGGGGGCAAACTTTCGTCTTTTCTACCTCACTGGTTTCATGCTTGGGTCCACATTAAGTTGGTGGAGAATGTCATTGGGACTGATTCCCGGCATATCTTCATGAGTCCATGCAAATACTTCAATGTTTTCTTGTAGAAAGGTTACGAGGGCGTCTCGGATTCCCGAGGCTAGTTGTGTCCCTACCTTCAGTATTTTTTCGTCTCCCAGGTCCACATCTTCCAAGGGCTCGGGAAGTTCCCCTTTCAGGGGGTCTTTGCTTCGGGCACCCACCATTCCGACCGTCAATGGAGCAAGATCTACTTTCTTGAGGGAAATATTATAACATTTCCTTGCAGCAGTTTGATTTCCTCTCACCTCTCAGACTCCCTTATCAGTAGGAAATTTCATCATCAAATGGTAAGTTGAGGTCACAGCCTTCAACTTATTGAGGGACGGTCGACCAATAATCGCATTGTATGTTGACAGTCGGTCGATCACCAAGAAGTACACCATAGTTCTAGATTGCCTAGGAGCTGTCCCCACTGTAACCGAGAAGGAGATGAGTCCCATTGGCTGGACTTGTTCCCCAACAAACCCTACCAATGGCAAATTAAACGGTTGTAGCCTGTCTCGGTCAACACCCATCTGTTTGAAGACCGGGCAGTACAAAATATCCGCCGAACCACCACTGTCCATAGAGACTCGGTGGGTCTTATGGTTGGCAACCATTAGCGTAACTACTGAGACATCATCATGAGGAAATATTACCCCCCTGGCGTCTTCTTCAGAGAAGGATATAGCGATCACTTCCTTCTTCGCTACTTTTGAAGGTCTTCATATTGACAACACTTCGTCATCAGCCTTCGTTCTCCTTGCATAAGCTTTTCTAGATGAACTAGAAATTCCTCCACCAGTTAGTCCTCCCGAAATGGTGTGGATTTCCCGTACTACATCCTGATGCCGAGGCTGATGGGCATCCCGGTCTCGTCTCTGTTCTACCTGCTAATTGTGTATCGGTTCAACATACCGATCTTCTCTCGGCCTTACTTCTCGGTTTCCTTCTAGTAACTGGGGCTCTTCATTCCTTCCTCGATTCCTCTCATCCGCCAGGAATTTCACCAACTTTCCGTTTTTGATGTGATTCTCAATCTCTTGCAGCAAGGTTATGCATTCCTCGGTTAAGTGACCGTAGTCACGGTGATATTCACAGTATTTCTGGGGGTCACGCCTCTTAGGGTCGCCTTTCAACTTGCTTGGCCATTTGAAGGCAGAACCCCTCCTTATCTCCATGAATACTTTAGTCATGCTAGTATTCAATGGAGTGAACTTCGAGCTTTGCAATTTCCAAGGGTCCATCCTCGGGTACGATGAGACCACCTTCTCTAACTTTTTCACATTCTTCTCTTTTTTCTTTCTACCACTAGCCGGTGCTTCCTTCACAGTACTAGTCTTGGCTTCGAGCTCTTCCCTTTGAGATTTCATGAGAGCTTTGACAGTCTCTTCTTAATTAATGTACTCATCAGCCTTCTTCATGAATTGACTGAGAGTCACTAACTTAGTACTTTTCGACAACTCGGCCATCAATGGTCCTTCTGCTCTTACTCCGTGCATCAAAGCATCAAGTACTGTCTGCTCATTCAGATTTTCAATCATCAGCTTCTCCTGGTTGAATCTGAGCATGAATTCTGTTAACGACTCATCTTTCCTCTGGACAAGGGACAGTAAATAAGCTGGATTCTTCTTCCTCTTTCGGGTAGCCAAAACTGACTTAGGAAGAGATGCCCGAGAGTTTTGAAATCATTTATTGAATTGGCTAGGAGTTTTCCGAACCAATCTTTAGCTACTCTAGCCAAAGTTAAGGGGAAAGCCCTACATGAAATTTCATCTGGGGTACCATCAAGGATGAAATGCGCACGAAGACTCTCCATATGGTCTGTGGGATCCCCAGTGCCATCATAGGTATTAACTCGGGGCATCTTGAATTTGTCAAGGAGGGGGAAATTCATGACCCGAGGAGTAAAGGGCAGATTTGTGTTCTCCATGAGCTCCCCTGCGTTGGATTGATCTCCGCCATTGGCTATCAGTAGGACCACCTCTTCGTATTTTTTCTTAAGATCCTGCAAATTAGCTAACATTGCTCTCGCTATGCCCTTCAGTACAGTGATCCTCCTGGCGGGGAGACTGCTCCCGTCGAGATCTAGTATGACGAGACCTCTCGGGATTCACCCGCTGACTGTCTTCTACATTCTGGACAGTTGTGTGATGGCTGGCTTGAATTGAACTTGCATCATCCTCGTGATCATAACCTCGAGGCCTTTTCCCCCTATGAATTTCAGTGCGTCTCTCCTCGCGCCTATCTTCGTGTCTTTTAGTCCTCCTCTCTTCCCGCTCATGATCCCTTCGGCTATTTCGGCCTTCAGCAACCGTGAGCCTAGTGGCGAAATCTTCGTTTTGCTTCTGCAAAGCATTCATGGATTCGGTCATCTGCTTCATGAACCCCGCTAAGTCAAGAGGTGCTCCAGTAGCCACGGGAGGTATGTGAGGTTGAGGTATCGATTGAGAGTGTGAGCGTGTAGTCACCATATCGGAATGATAAGAATTGATCAAACGAAAAGAAAGTTTCCCACAGACGGCGCCAAACTGTTGATACACAGTTTTCCGAGATGGTGACGTGGCACGCCTAGAAGTGGTGCTGCTAACTTGAGGAACGTTGCAAACTACACACAGGATCAGAACCCTCGGTGGTGTCCCGGCGGGGGAGCTCCGATGCCTAAGTTAGAATTTGAGGAAAGAATATTTAAGCAACCCAAGTTTTCAGAGCTAGGATCGCACTTACCTTTGATGGAAATTGGGACCTGTATTTATAGGCATGGAGTGGAATTTGTTCCCCGCACGTCTTGGGATTCCTATCCCTAAATATCTGTTTTGCAGTTATTTGATAAGGGTAGGAATCCTGGGACAAGGTGATAAGGTTTTGTTTTGAATTAAACAACCTTTTGAATTTGAATAACAGCTTATCCCGCTTGTGTAGGAATTTGTTCGTAGGTGGATAACCTTCTATGCTGTAGAAAGCTTTTTTGAATGTGAGATAATGTTTACTGGGACTAGTTTGAATTTTTGCATATCCTTAATTGTAAAATGACAATTTCACCCTTGGCATCTGACTATTTGCTTTCGAGTTGCGTCTCAGACTTGGCATCAGATACCTCCCGAGGAGTGGTCTCGGATTTATGTCCGAGTCCTCCTCGGGGAAAGCTTGTCCGAGACCTCAAGCTTGTCCGAGGCCTTGTCGGGTATTCCGTTTAGTCAAGATCAAGTTTGGAACCCGTTGGGCTTTTAGAACTGATCCATGGCCCAACAAAACCTATGAAATTGAGGGTAATTATGTAATTTCATAGTTTTAATGAGGACAAAATTGGAATAGAGGGCATCAAAATTTCGCATGAGACGCCCGTAAGATGATTTCTGTCCAATTAGACGGAAATTAGTAATAGACAGTCTGAATTGAAAATTTTTGAAACATTAGGGGTACATTGCCAATTTTTAAACATTGGGGTTCGAATTGAAAAGCCCCTGAAACTTCAGGGGATAAAGTAAATTTAACCTATATATATATATAGTGTTTATATCATACAGTATACATGTATATTATATATTAGATGATTGTGTTAAGATTAATCGTGATGGAGGTTTGTGTTTGCTAGGATCTCCATTGTGTAAAACATCTGAGTCCAAGAGAAAAAAGTGTAAAATGTATAAGATTCAAAATTTCAGTTTCTTCTTTATCTTAATTGTTCTTTGCAACCCAAAGAGGTGATGAGTATTTTGGTTAAGCAGTTAACTTTGATGTATCTTGAACTTCTTCCCATGTCTTGGTTTGTGTGGCTAGAGACTAGAGTTGTAGAATAGAGGTGTCGCTGGAACCTTTAGTGGCACTTTTGGTCTTAATGTTTTTGTGGATTTACAGATTTTCTAATTCTAGATACATTGGGCATATTTTATTCTTAGTATCTTGTAAAAGCCAGATACTTGTCTTTTGGCCTCTATTTCAAACTTTTAAGTGCTTATAGGTACAACCAATTAAAAAATCAGAGTCATCACATTTTCATTTGATAACCAGAACTTTTATGCATTGTGTATTGCATTTAATCATGTTTTGACTCTTGGCATTGTAAATCTATAGGTTTGCAGCAATCAAAGTTGCTGTTGAAAAAACTGGTGGCCTTCTTGTTCTTGCTGAAAGTTTGGGTCATTCTCTTCCAATTAACTCAGAACCAGAAGAAGCCAAATCACAACTAACCCAAAACCAGGAGACCCCAATAAAGAAAAAGAAGAAAAAGCATCGAGCCCGACCACCACCGCCACCAGTCCAAGGCAAAGCCAAAGTGCGAGTCCTTCACAGGAACCCACAAAAAGCCCTGCCTTTTGTTGACTGTTTTACCTCCAGTTGCGACCCCCTCAAAATTACGGTGGGAACAATTCCGAGGAAAGTGATGAGACTAGGTTGCCTAGGGTTAGGGTTTTTGGGAGCCAGAAGTGGCTCAAGAGGGTCCAGATGGTGGTGAGCACATCTCAGTCTAGGGTGGATTTCGTTGGGACCAACTACTCTTGTGAGGCCACGACTGGCCAGCTGTATATAAGTACGCACTCAGGGTGTTTGACAATGAGAGCATAGCTTGAAGATTGTGCCTATTGCATGTGACAGGGTGAGTTTGCTGTTTGGTTGCTGAAAATGTATGAAAGTTTTGATTCTTTTAGTGTTTGGTCACTGAGAAAATGTGGAAAATTTTATTTATTTATTGATTGGTTGATGCAGATGTGTGGGGAATATGGTTATTGTTAAATTTGGAGAGTTTAGGTATTGACAATTTGATTGCCAATGAAATGTTGAAATTTTCTTGTTTGTTGGTGCTGAGAGAATTTATACGTTATCAATTTGATTGTGGGTGAGAATTTACTATTATTTTCTTTACTGTTTAATTATTTGTTATTCACAATGGAATGTAACTCTTAAGTTTTGATTGTTCAGGTATTTGGACTAGAACCTAAAGTTAGAGGGTTAGATGTTGCTAATGAGGAACTTGAAAGCTCGGTGAAGGAAGAACTTTCTGCACAAAAAACGCAAACAAAATGAAAGAGATTACTAGTCGATATGGAACAAAGAAGTCAATAGAGGAGGTAAGCCTAGCCCCTGGCCCTCCCTAGCTTTCTATTATACTTGCAGGTTGTTTTTATTAGTAGATAAGCGATCATACAAGGAAGGTGGTCGTCGGTTGGTGAATAACAATTAGTGTTTTTCAAATAGTAGTTTATCAGTTATATTGGTTTTTCTTGGGCATGTCAAAGTTCTTATGATATATTTAGTTTGATTAATGAGAAATGTAGTCTCATAGCTAGTAGCCTTAGGGCGTAATGTCACTTCGACCCTCCATAAGTATGGAGTGATGGATAAGGTTGCTAGTTGAAATACCATCGGATGCAAAAGTTAGTTAGCAACAAACAACTCAAAACACAAGAACACCACTCAAAGCACGTCACTTTTTGTAAATCCGTCTTCTTCTCTTCTTGTAGGAATATTTTGACAAAACACGTGTTTAACTTTTATAGGGGCAAGAGCTAAGTTATTGTTTAAAAAGTTTAAATAGGGTAGAGACAGTGGCCTTGTTGCCACTCTAAGTGGAGGAGGGGTGGCCACACCCATGCAGTTGTCAGGGTGGCTGTGTGGCCACCCCAATGCCATCCAGGTTACTGCACGACCATCTCTACCTTTTTTTTTTCTCTTTTAATTTTCGTTTTTTACCAAGTAGGGCCTTACATCTATTTGGGTTTTCCAAAATAAGGTATGCTCTATGGAAAACATACTCTCAACCTTTGGAAAACTTCTCAAAAAACAGTTTTCACCATTATTTTACATCAGCATACTTTTTTTTTTTTAAAAATAAAAAAAAAAAAAAAAATGAAAAACCCAAAATAAATTAACATACCCATAAGTCCCACACAGTATGAGGCTTGTATGACTTTTTGAGGAGGGATTCAACGTTTGACAATCATTGTACTAGTCGAGACACTAGAATTTTTTGATTAATTGAAGCAATGGCCTGTGATAGGTTTGCATTTTTGAATAATATTAGTTTTATTTGCCTTGAATGTGAGATGTATTTCTATGTATTCTGACTTATTTTAAAACCCTTTTTTTTTTCTTATTGGTAAGTTATATATTATGCATGTAGTGGGTCTTCAATCCACAACCTCATTTTCGACTCTATATCATGCGGGCAGGAAGTGTGGATGTTGAGTTAGAGCTCATTGGAATAACATAAATTACATGGAGACCAATTTAATTTGGATGAAAAAAATGTAGGCCATGTTTGTTAATTTTTTTTTGTTTTCTCTTATCTAAACAAATATATTAACAACAATCTCAAAACATAAAACACTCTTCAAAACACAAAAAAAAACATGTTTTCACATCTATGTCACATTAAAACACCTTTTCAAATTTTTTTTTTTAAAAAAACCCAAAAACACATTAACAAATATACCCATAATTTTCGTAGTAATGTTGCAATATTTGGTCCTGCTGTTTGGATAATCTTAACCATATATAATTCTCAATTTTGATGTGCATAGATACAAGTTCACCTTACTACTAGATTGGAACTAGCGAATGTAAGAAAAGATTATGAATAAATAAAGGAATACTTGGATATCATTTGGTGCTTCTACATTTGTCAAGCTATCTCTTTTATTTATTTATTTGTAATGTATATTACAAATGTTACCTCTATTGTGAAGACGTAGCATTTGCTGTTTTACTTGCCCTCATCTCCTACAAGAAGTACAAAATAAATAGATAGATATTTAAGGAAAAAAAATATATATAGTAGGGAGAATTACCTCCTCTTAGATAGAGAGAGAGAGAGAGAGAGATTAGGGCCTCTATGGATCCTCGTAGTACTAGATCAATTCTCTACTTTATTGTCTTTTTGGATTGTATCTGTTGGCATTAAGGGAATGTTATTAGTTGAATGGCCTTCCATGGGTGCTAGTGTCATGGGGTGAATTTTCTCTTCTTTGATTCTCATTGAATTCATTAGCATATGGGATTTTTGTGGGTATGCGTGTATAGCAATATTACGGCTACAGGTACTTGGAATGCTCCACTGATAAGACCTCTTCTCGTATTGAACTTATATATCATTTTAACGTGTTCTTCCGTTTGTTATTGGAAGACCTTGCCCTAGAGCTATGTAGAAATTTTGAGCAGTGTAACCAATGTAGTTAAGAATTGGATAGAACACCTTGTGGCGCTGAGTAGAGTTGAGTTTTGTTGGAAGCATTTGCACTTAGCAGTTGACCTTAACTTTATTATCATATGGCAGGCGAAAAGAAGCACTCTTTGAACCAAGAAGATAATCCCAAAACTCAACAGGAGCTGGATGGGAGAATCAAGGAGGCCCTTGAAAGTACTTATGCCAATTCCGCCTGCAATATTCCACCATATGATGCTTCTGCATGTTCTCCCCAGGAGGCTTATCCATTGGACAAGATCATCCTCAAGGGAGAGTGGGGCTTCTTTGAAGATATTTTTGAGCTTTTGCAAGTGGGAGCAGCAGTATTCCCACACTTTACCCAACCTTTGTCTGCAACAGAATCCATAAATTGTAGGAGATTAAGGATGAGGAAGAGAAGAGAACACATTCTTGCATATTGTCATACATTACTCATCTTATAAAGTACAAAGATCAGCATTCCATGGATGGTGTTTCCTCTTCCAAGGGCCACAAAACTCCAAGCATTCTATCCCAGAAGTTCTCAACAGTGTTCTCTCCTGTGTCAAAAAGGCTCTCAGCTGAGAAAAATGATCTTCTCATTAGTTATGTCTTAGTACTCACTCCATATGCTGATGAATTGCAAAGGATCTGAGAATGAGTGCAATACAATTGAGAGTTCATTATGAGCATTTGGGTTGTAAGCTTCCCAGCAAGAACAACTTACTGTTATTTACCCCTTCCTTACCCCTTCAATTTCAAACTGTAAGGCAGCCATGGCTGTGGAGTAAAGAGTTACTTGATGAGTCAAATTTGCTCTATCAGTAAGAACATGACATCTAGAAAGTTGATTCTTTTTCCTAATCACCGATAGAGATTTATGTTTTTAAAATTTTTAATTTTTAATTTTTTTTAAAAAATCTCATTATTTTTGTAGAAATACAATGAGAATATTCTGAATTACTCCAAAGCTATATGTTAGTATTGTTAGTAGGCACTCGATTATTATAGGATTGGTGGGGTGACTGGGGACTAAACCCAAGGAAACTTGGTAAGATACCAACCATATGTCAATCAATATTTATCTTAATAATAATAATTTTAAATTTGGACAAATTCTTTTAAAAAAAATCTATACAAATTCTTTCAAAATTAACTTTTTATCTTAAAAAGGTGATATAAAGTAAAAGTTGTCTCGAGTCTTGTTTTGGGGGGTTATTTTTTATTTTTTTTAATATTTTTATTTAAAAATGAGAAAACAAAAGAGTGAAAGAAGAAGAAAAATGGTATAAAAGGAAGCTTACTTTGTAATTGAAAAGAAAGGAATCCAATGATGGAATTAGACTTTGAATTCAACGCTGTATTTGGTATGATTGATGTTAAGGTGGTGAGTTGGGCCCACTTGTATACCTATTTGGTGGGCAAAATTGAGTCTTTGACCATCCCTTTCTTTCTTCTCCCATTTTCCTTTCACCAATTCAACCCTAGATTTTCACTTAAGTCCCTCCCAATCTTGAGTTCACTTCCATGAATCTTTCAATGACGTGTACAAGCAACTCCACTTATAATTAAAATGTTTTTTTTTTTTTTTTTCTTTTACAAGTATTGGTCCAATAACTTATTGTTACTGCTATATTATTTAACAGTCGTGTAACGTTTTACTAAATAATATTACTCCACCACAATTGGTTTATGATGATGTAACTGGTTTCCTTAAGATAATTCTAAAAAGTTTTTCAAAAACATGTATTGGTTGCAATTGTGCGAATCTACTTTTTAGCTTACCTAAATATGAAGGAGCTTTCATGGACATGGATTTCAACAATTTGAATAGTAAGTGTGATAAAGCATTTACTAGGCCTATTTCTAGAAATAAATTTCAGGCAATTCACCCACTTGTTTTGAATAAACGAGCTTTATAAGAACGTTTTCATATTTATTTTTTAAATTATTAGTCATTCAACTAACAAATTGATAGTAATTCAGATTGGAAACATCATTATCATAAATGACTTTGAGAACATACATATGCTTGGATTAAGGAACTTATTTTATAACTAAATGGGTAAAGCTCTCTTAACTCCCTCAAACTACCACTCCAATGATAATCTTCCTCCAAACTATCAATTGCGACAATCTTTCCCGCCCTCAAACTACCAAAATAATGACAATGCACTCCCAAGACTCATAATTTGACGAAATTAACCTTACTAAAATAAATAAATAAATATTAAAACTTATTTAACTATTTATAAAATTTATAAAATTAAAAAAGAATTAAATATATTAAAAAAAATGAAAAAGAAAACTTCGAACCACCTCATGGGTTCCAAGGGCGGCAGATCCACCCCATAGCCTCATTATTGGGGCAGCCAAGCCACCCCAGATGTTTTTGAGGGTGGTGAAAAGTTTTCTAGGGGTGGCCGGCCACTCCCAAAATTAGCTTGGGGGTGGCTCAGCCTCTCCAGTAATGAGGCTAGGGGTGGCCGAGCACCCATTTATGGGTGGCTTGGCCACCCACAAGCCACCCGATGAACCTGGGTGCGGCTTTGCTGCCCCCTACCACCAACTTCATGGGGGTGATTCTTTCGAACAACCCCTGTTTTTTTTTTTTTTTTTTTTTTTAAATATAGTTAATTTTTTATTTTAAATATATTTAATATTTTTCAAATTTTTAGGAGTATTTTTATTTAATTGAAAATGTTGTAGGGATAATTTCGTCATTTAGCTACTATTAGGAGGTATATTATCATTATTTTGGTAGTTTAAATGGGAGATTATCGTAATTGATAGTTTGGGGAGAGAATGTCATTAGAGTAATAATTTGAAGAGGCTAAAAGAACTTTACCCTAACTAATAATATACTATTTAAAAATTTTAAATTACGTGATAATTATTCATAATATCACAATATACACAAGTTTTACAATTAATTTTAACTTCTTTCCGAGCTCTTTTTGATAATTATTTAACTGTTTTCACAAAGTGTTCCTCGAATGTGATTCATCACTAATATTTCAATCACATCGTTGTCAAAATAAAAAGTAAAATAAAAAAATAAAAAGTACTTTTTACTTTTTAGCTTCTCGATGTAGAGGTAATTATTACAAGAAAAAAAAAAAAAAAAAAAAAAAAGTGCCCGACCCGACGTGAAACATCCAAGAAGCAAAGTGGAGTCGCACGTGCAATTATTGTGTAATCACGTGCAACACTGTCAGACCACAAAGCCTCAAGCGTGTCTGACGGCCTAAAAAAAAAAAAAAAAAACCTTATCGTTTGAAAGCCATCAACGTGAATAAAATGTTGAAACATAACTAATCTCAATAATTAACAGATAAAGAAACACACTAATTAATCTCATTAATTAGATTACCGCCCCCTCGCCCCATATAAATATAATAATTATACTTGTCGCACTCGATTGTGACTTTCCTTCTCTCCTCCCTTCACATTCCACTCTGACAGCTGTCAAATAATAATAATAATCCAAAAACCCACCCATCTTTTTTTTATTAAATTTGTTCTTAGCACCGAAAAGCCCATCAATCGTCAGCCGTTAATTATTATCTCGGAATCAGGAAAATTCTTTATATTATTATTATTCTCAACATTTAACATGTTCTTTAATAAATAAATAATTTAATTAATCATTCTCTCTCCTGCGCCGGCTTATCTTGATGGATGATTCCGCCGACTGATACGACGCCGTCTGTAACTTTACGTATTGGTAACGCCGTTTGTACGTATAAGTGTCACCTCAAAGCCAACAAAAAAGTCCACTTAAATTAAAGGAAAACGCCACGACAGTGGGTAGCAGAGCAGGAGCAGCTCGAGCCGCCCACAACCTAACTTTTCTTGCTCTTTTTTTAAAATTGGCGGTTGCTTTTTTCTGTTGTTTGGTTCCTTCTCATGGGAGCGAAACGTGGCGGATAACCAGGCAACCTAACACTCTCTCTCTTTGTCATCTCTCTTGTGGTTGGATTGGGTGATTGGGTCCCACCACCAGCAATGTGTATCTCTTACGCAAACACGCCGACCCGCCGGCGTAACTGTCTGTCCGCATCGACACGTCACGCATGCTCAGCCCATCTATGTATAAATATATATATATATAATACATAGTGCATGCATATTGCATGCCATACCGTACCTTTTAGAGTGTGGACCAATCACCGAAAGGGAATTTTGCTTTGATGGTTACAAAAATGTCACGGATCAAAATTTGTCTTCCTTAATTAATTAATTTAATTAATTAAACACTAATTACAATGGAATAATTGACTAAAGCAATGAAACGTTTTTGTTTTTTTTCTTTTTTTTTTTGGGTGGATTGAAATCCGGATTTTGGATTAATCATTGTGGTATTGACTAAAACAAATCTAGGGGCACCCTCTTTTAATTACCTTACAAAATATCATTTACATGTATTAGGTAAAGCGTTTAAAGGGTAGGTGAGGCCCACGTGCTAAATTTGTATACCCACAAGTTGTGTAAATTTGTTTGTTTGTTTTTTTTTAAAAAAAAAAAAAAAATTAAAAGTGTTATGATATAATTTGATTTTTATTTGGGTTAAATCTTAAATTAGATTGAATGATTTGAAGTAATACGATTAAAGGTGGTATATATATATATATATATGTTAAATTACCTGTTATTTCAGAATCTTTGGTTCTGATACTATGTTAAATTATCAGTTATCCTAAAAGTATAAGCTTATACGAAGAGATAAATTTAATCACTTAATCATTATTTTAATAATAAAGTTAGTTCTTTTTTTTAAAAAAATAAGAAAATATAAGAAATAGATTAAATTATGAGACAGCCAAATAATTATCATCCAATTTAGGACCGAAAGGACAATGTCACTATTGAACATAATATAAAATAAATAAATAAAAAAAGTGTATGATCAATATTGGTGAGCAAACTACCTAAATTTATGTATGTTCTTTCAACTTGAGGCAAGATTAAAAAATGTAATTAAAAATATTAAAAAAAACATAATTAAATTTTGATTAAAAATATTCAAAAATTATTAACAATAATTTAAAAAAATAGATCTCCCATGGCTTATGCGAAGGGAGAGATGATGTCATTTTGTATTATGTTGTGGTTTACTTTATTTGGGGTCTTTCCTCGTCATCTGGCCTTGGTCCAACCTAGTGGTGTTAACGAGCAACTTGGGGTCTTGATGTTGGGGCAAATTGCCACAATGTCTCCCATATTCAATGGCAAGCAAGATGCGGCGGGGGAGGAGAGGCTCCCCCACTACGTTCAAAGAGAACATATTCGTTAACATAGTAGCCCCACTCTAGATGTCTAATGGATATATGAGACTTGGCAAAACCACCTCTTACACCTAAGTCAACGAGAAAAATTAGATGAAGGGATATCTCATATCTTGATAGAATGTGAGTGAACAAGGTTAAGAGTGGGTACAACTATTATAGAAATTTCTCAAAAATTTTTAAGGTCTTAATTCTCATCTCCGGTCAATAAGTATACTTAACATGATAGCTATTGAAGATCGATACGGAAAAACTATGGGGCCCCAGTGAGATGTATAAAATTGAATTCAAAGTGATGTCCATTATGCCTAAAATTGCCTTATAATACTCTTCTCATTATCTTGTGACACCCTCCTTCCCCGGTAATGCTCATCATGCACAAGGTGCTTCGTGGTTACGCCTCAACAGTTCAAGTCTTGTACTAAAAAAAGAGACAACAACAAACCCCATTCATTATTATTATTATTATTATTAGCTACTATAATTAGGAAGCAATTATTATTATTATTATTATTAATTTTTTTTTGGGTGTTAAATATAGAAAGTGATATCAACCTTTTTTTGTGCCGTGGCGTAGACATCGACGACCGAAGACCGGGCCCCACTCAAGAGCGGCAGCCGCGCTTCCCCAGTTCCACATCCAACACCCGCGTCCACGTGGACCCCTCCTCTGTCCCCCTCCGGCCCTCCCCCATCTTTTTCGCCTCATTTAAACAATTGTTTTTTATTTGCAAAGGAAAATGACACGTGCACCCCCACCACTTCGTACTCGAATCTCGAGGGTTTAAATAGTCAACACAGAATTACTACACGCTCTCATAACTACCAATACCGCTTTATTGCTTTCCCACGCGCTTGTTACCCTCGTCCTGTATTATTATTATTTTAATTTTTGTGAATCATGGGGATTCCTTTTCGGACGGCCGCCCCTTCCATCATGTATAGTTTTTATTTTTTTTTAAGGGTTAATAATTTTTTTGGTACTTAAATTTTAATATATATATATATTTTTTTTACGTTTTTAAAAAGATAAATTTAGTACTTTATATTTTAAAAAAGACTGAATCATCATTTCTGTTAATTTCTGTCCATCCCAATTAACTGTCACCCCCAGTTTGACCTTAGGGGTGATTCGGCCACTCCTGCAGCCCTCTGGGGGTGGCAAAACCACTCTCAAGGCCAAAGTGATGGACGAAAATTAACAGATGTGATGATTCGATCTTTTTCAAAATCTAAGGTACTAGATTTATCTTTTCTAAAACTTAGGAAAAAAAAAAATAAAAGCATTAAAATCTAGGTACCAAAAAAAGTTATTAACTCTTTTTCTTTTATAATAAATTATCATCATTGCTTTACTTCATAAACTTCAGCATACTTATATTATTATATTTTTAAAATTTTATTTATCATTTATTATTATTTTTTATGTTTTTGGCTTTCCAATATACTTCGTTTACCTTTTGGGTCAAAATTTTAGGTAAAAAATTAGGAGCACTAATGGTGGCATGGGTATTACATGCAGCTTCGAGGCAATCGACATTAATATATATATAGTATTAAGGTTTTTGTTGAATTCCCCTCGTACGACTGTTTTATTTTTGGGTCAAAAAAGGGTGCTTTTATAAAGGCACGATTGATTATACCTTCCATTCCCTTCCGTTCAAAAAAGTTCCCTTTGTACAAGACAATGTGCTTCGTTACTGTTTGTTTGTTAAAAAGGTGAGGTGACCAATTGTTGCACTACACATGACTCGTATCACAATGCCTTTTAAGATAGTTTTTGCTTTTTAACCAAAATTAAAACAACTTAAAACATAAAATATTCAAAATTATTGTCCTTCACTTAAAAAGTAAAAGATAGAATCTAATAAGTTTTATTAACCAATTTCAGTGTTAGGATACATGGAGTTTGGTTTTATATTCGACCTGGTTCAACGTTAGAAGCTTTATAATTTAAATATTTGAGGCTTAGAATTTGTTTGGGATTGTGTTTGAGAAATATAGCTTTTAAGTCAAAAAAAAGCTTTTGGACAAAAACATCATTTTTAAATTTTTGTCAAAAGTATTTTTTTGATCATTTTTAAGCTTTTTGAATCTTTGAAAGCTTTTTTAATTTTTTTACCAAACGAGTATTTTTTTTTTTTCAAACAGACTTTTTGAGTGTTACTTCTCAAACGCAATCCCAAACAGACCCTTAATCCACAGAGCGAAGGTTTCTGATTAGGGTTTGGTAATTAAGGATGTGTTATTGACACCTTGTGTAATGTTTCTCTTGAAAAATAGTGAAATATCGTTGAAATTTTATGGAGGTAGACCTTAGTAGTAAACTATATAAATTTTTGTATTTTGTGAATGCTTGTTTAATGGTTTTTTTTTTTTTAATTATTATTATTATTTTTTTATTTTTCGCATTTCACCGGTTATGGAAAATAAGATAAATTTTCTAATATTCACAAATTCTGAACGATTTTATTGTTCGAATTGCTAGATATGAAAGTTCTTATAAAACTCATACGTCTAAACAGGTTTTAAACCGTCAATTATCTTGTTCGGACACGTGAAGTCTACAAAAAATTTTCTCAAAGATATGGTATAATCCAAAACCATCTAAAGAATGTCTTAGTCAAGCATGACAATCTTGGCAAATCAAGGAACACCTTTTAAAATATTAGACTATAAAATATGTAGACCATTAACACCCACGGGAGTGCTTGGTTGGCTCATACGAATGCAACACTTCAATTTTTATTTTTTTATTTTTTATTTTTAAAAAAAGAAAGAAAGATATTCTTAATCATAGAGACAAACTGGGTAAAATCCGCCAATAAGACCCATGGTTCCAAAAGAATTCCTGTATAAATTACTGGTGGTTGTCACAGTAATTTGCAGTAATTGGTTTATTCTGGTGGATTAGACGCTTGCAAGAAGACGTCTTTCCTTCCTTTTGCAAAGAACCTTTTGCTTTCAATTTTGTAATTACCGACAAAACTTGGCCTCCAAGATATATCTTCTTTCACTATCAACCCATGTCATCATCTCATTTATCAACTTCCACGCCAAAGGCCAACACAGTTTAAAACAGGGAATCTCAAATAACAACAACAATAATAATAATAATAATAATAATTGTATCTTTATTTAGAGAATATTGAATAGGAGGACAGCGACTCTCTGACAAATGAGTAATGCTACAAGTCTCTCTTATGTCTTTTCAAAAATGATGTGACTATTAAATTCACCATTGAGCTTGTGATCGATCATTATTGAATTTTAATTAAATTGTAAATTTACTTGTCACATCATTTCTGAAGGAACTCAAGAGGGACTTGTAAAATTACTCCTGATGAACGTAATATCCTCATCTTAAAGTTTCATGATTCAAATCCATAATATACTTTTATATCTAATTCTATTTATGTTCTTCTCATCTTTAATTTCCGTTTACGTCTACTCTATATGTTTGGTAGGAAAATGATTAACATATTTAAACTTTTACACTACAATTTTATTTATTTTTAGTAAAATAACATGATAGCTTATATATTGGGTGAAATGATATAAAGTGTATATAATTAACAAAAGTTAGTCACCAACTCACTAATTAATTAAATTAACAAGGTAAATTTTTGTTTAATCATTTTGTCAATTATGAGTTAACCCGAATCCAAATCACTTGGTTAAACAGATCAAAAATTTTAACCTTTAATTCACTAATTTTGAATTAATTAATTAATTAATTAATTTTTTTTTTGGGGGTTGGAGAGAGATCAAGTTGTTTCCAAATATATATATATGTTCCCCCTTATCCGTCGGGCCTGCACCTTTGTATTTATTAAAAGAAAAAGGAAAAGTTGTTTCCAATTATATGCAAAAACAACCAAACACATACGACAACGTATGACCAATTTACATCCAACCAAAATTAAAAAAAGAAAAAGAAAAAGTAAAGTGGTATCCTCATTCCTCACACTGCTCGAGAATATATGAATGAATCGCGGAGACACTTGTGTCGCAAGCACGTATGATTATTTATTTATTAACATATTAATAAATTAATAATTAGAAGATAAGCGACCGGCCTACTACGAGAATATCATTTTTGTTATCCGCTAAAAAAAGTTTGGAATATTGACAAGAGTCCATCAAGTACAGATTATGCACCTCCGAATAAAACCCATAATAGTAGCACTAGCCGACCGATGATTGACACATGTCCTCGCGCGCCCACAATACTCAGATGCATTTTTTTTTAGTCAAAGTCAAAATGGAAACAATGCCACGCGGCACCGATTCTGGGCATCTACCATTTTTTTACTCTCTCTGATCAATGCACAACCAAAACTCGTGTGCTGTCCGTACTATCATGGATCCGATCCCCCACGTCCCATTTGTCTCCCTTTCTCAGAATTCCCGGCGGCGTTCGCCGGCGATTTAATCGGCGGATAATGGATCAGACACGGAAACTGAAGAATTTCATATGCTTTTATTTGGGAAATTATCGATGTTAATTCAGTGAAGAAAAATAATGCCGTGAAATCAGAGATTACAACCGGGGAAAAGGGAAAATAAATAGAGCCTTAGAACAACAGCAGGAAACTCAACGTTTCGTTACACTGCTGCAAAAAAAAAGGAGATCATGAGCTACGTATTCACATCGAGCTTTTGGTACTTTCGTTTTCTTTTTTTTTTTTTCTTCCTAACTTAGAGAAAACGAAAACGAAATTAAAAACCGAGGAAACGAAATTAAAATCCGTAGATTTCCGGGAAAAGCTTAGGCGATTTCCGGCGGCGGAGGGTGGTTGAGATCGATATTGAGATTGAGGGCTCTCCGGGTCCTGACATCCTGATGGTTCAAATCGATGACGGACGAGGAGTCCGAGTCGCTCTGGGCCACACGGACGAACCCCGCCGAGTGGAAATGATCGAGTTTCGGCCGTTGATAGGGCTGACTCGCCACCAGCCCGGCGCGAGCGATCGCGTCGAAATAGATCATCTGGTTCGTCACCGGCATACCACCGGCGAACACTCCGACCGTCGGGACCTGCCGGTTGTGCTGCTGGAAGGGGAACTTCACAGTGGAGGAGCCGAATCCCGCGCCGCAGTCCGTGAGGTTCAGATCCAACGGCGAGGAATCCATCATCAGAGCCGGCTCGCGGCTGGACGATTCCACCGTGCTGCTCTGGCTCGGGCTCTGATTGTTATTATCACTATTATTATTCTTCTTGTTGGCGGTTTCGGGGGGCGTAGGAAAGTTGGTCTTGGCCTTGGAGCCGCGGAACTCTATGGCTGCGGCATCGTAGGCCCGAGCCGCTTCCTCGGCCGTGTCGAAGGTTCCGAGCCAAACGCGGCTCTTCTTGCCGGGGTCTCTGATCTCCGCCGCGTATCTCCCCCACGGCCTCTTCCTCACTCCCCTAAAATGCACCTCCTTTCCGTTACCGTTTCCGTTACCCTTAACGGCGGCCGTTTTTTCCCTCGGCGCCATATATTCCTTTTTTTCTTTTTAGCCTCCTTCGCTTTAACTACGTGGGTTGAGTTTGGGAAACTAGAGAAAGAGATGGCAAAGGCCGGTCTCGCAATTGAGAAGTGCGAGGATGGTTGGTTTTATAGAAGGGGTTGAGAGGATTCGGCGATAAATTGATGAGAGAGAGAAAGGGGCGCAGTCAACGAGGGATTTGACTGAGAATTTGGGAGGAGGGCGGCTGGGAATGAGAGCGTGGGTGGTGCATTTTAGTATTGTTGTCTCCGAATTACGTGGCATGTGGGTTTTGTCGCTGTGAGTGGTCGTTTCATCATCACCCCTTCTTTATCTAACGGCTGCATACGCTATAGTACTTTGCGTGCGGTGCAGCTGCCACCCTCCACGCTCCCTTTCCGCGCGTCCCTATACTCGCTTCCTATATCATATTATCATCATTCTCCTCATTTTAATTAACCCCGGCATTTAATTCAATTTATTACCGCGTGCTACGAGTTCCATCTTCTTTTTGACTAATTCTTGGGTATTTCGAAAGTTATTTAATCACATAAATCTACCTATGCCCACATATTTTATTATATATATATATTTTTTAATTTGTAGAATATTTCGTAAATTCAGATGTTTAATTATGTACTAAATTCCAGGTGAGGGGTGTGGGGAGCGTGAGGAAATTTAGGAGTGGCAACTGGGGATAGCAGGTTGAAGAAGTTGTCGGCATAGTCTGGTATCTCGCCGCGTGTTTTGGATCGGTATTTTTGGACTTTATGATTTGATTGATGGCTGCCATGGGGGTGGCTTTGCTTTAATTTCCAGGCTATTGCCCACTCTTTATCGGCCCCCCACACCCCTTTGAACCGCTCACTTGGACCAACAGGTGTTCCCCTACCCCCGCCACTCAATCACGTCTCGACACGCGTCTTTTGTTCCTTACGCGTCTTAAAGGCAAGCGGTGCGAACTCACGCAACCACGTACCCAAACGTCAGCTGGAACTGGGTTTTCTGACGGGAGTATCTATTTTACCCGACAGCTCATTCTCCCACGCTTCTCCTTCTTCGTGGCCTACACGCGATTCGGCCGGAGTTACGCAATTACCCTTGTTACCCGATAAGGGTATGTTGAGTCACTTTATCAATTATGGTTGGTTGGTTTTTTTGGAAATGTATTTTAATGGAATGAAACTCATGGCAAGCGTTACACCGTGGATATATGGTTAATTAATTTTAGTACTAAATCCACCTTGACCAACCAAAAGAACTTTGCCAATTTATTGATGTGGCTATTATTTTTTTTTATAGTGCCTAAACCCTAAACAAATCCCATCATAATATTGTTGATCTAAGTTTTATTTTATTATATTTAACCTTTTATATATATATATATATATATATATATATATATATGTTCTCTTTAACTAAAATAGAGAGGATAAATTGAAATACTATTGAGATAGCTATCACCCAAGATGATGACATTCTTAAATCTTTGTATATTTGGCATGCGAAATTAATATGTATTACGTAAGCATGAGTTGTAGATTTAATGATTTTATGTTATGCTGGTTGGCTTTACCACGTTCACCAAAAACAAAAACAAAAACAATATATATATATATATATATATATATATATATATATATATGTCATTGCCAAAAGTTCAAAACAACTTAAAATGTAAACAAAAATACTACTTTTTTTTTTCTTCTCCTTTTCCTACATTGATATTATTTTCTAATAAGGAATTGGTGAGATACGTTTTTTTCCATCTTTTTTAAAAGACAACATCGACGTACAATGAAGAGAACAACATAAAAAACCCGTAACACCTAAAACACCCATGGAACGTCTTGGTTGATAAAATGAATAATTACGTTCGTTTGTTTTTTTTTTTTTTTTTGTTAACTTAGTTCGAGAAAGTTACTCTAGTTCATTCTATGACATTTTTATATATTTCTTAACGCGTCACAATTACATATATTTTTTTTAGTAACACATGAAAAATATATTTTTTTTAATAAATTTTTTTCTAACTTAAACAAAATATTTGCTCATAACAACCTAATTTTTTTTAAAAAAAAAAATTAATCATTCGATACAAATCTAATAATAAATTTGACAAATGATTGAATAGAAAAATAGCACCTACCTTTTATTTTCGGGGTTGAAAATTAGAGAAACTTAATTTGATTTGACCAGAGAGGGTGGGCACTAAATAAATGGGGCTAGGGAATGTTAGTGTCTTTAATGTGTGCCGTTTGCATTGAAGATTTAGCTTACATGCTATCGTGTAAACAACGGCTAAGATTGAATCTCAAAGTTTACTTACTTTAAAAAGCTTTTAATATGAGAGATGAAATGAAGAAAGATTGAGAGTTGGCTCCCTCTAATCAACTATATTTTGATTAGTGGTTACACCTTGATAGTCAATTAAGGATCTGGCTTACATGCTGTTATTTTAATAACAGCGTGTATGCTGTAGTTTAATCAACGGTTCAGATTGAATCTTAAAGTTTACTTACTTTTAGAAGTATTAAATAAGAAAGAGAAAATGAAAAGATATTTTGAAAAAATTCAATCTTGACCGTTGATTGAACTACAGCATACATGCTGTTATTTTAAAATAACAGCATGTAAGCCAAATCCGTCAATTAAATATATTATGCATTTATTTCTTCGAAAATGAATATAGCTATGCTTAATGGTTGATAAAATGGTCCAATAGCTACATGATCAGCACCCTTAATTAATACCATTATCCATTTTTTTCCCCTTTTTTTAAAGCAATTAATTAATATAACTTTTTTTTTTTTAAAAAAAAAAAATCCATCTTCTACCAACCCATCAGAAAATCTCAAAAAAAAAAAAAAAAAGAAGAAAGTTTTTGCTAATAAAATATTTCGAATTAAAAGAAATATTGAGATGTTTTAATGTTATGACGTGCTCAAGTACAACAAATAGTGTGTCATTCTTTTGCAAAATTGGCTGTCCAAGTGGGTTTAGACAAAAAATGGCTGGGAGAGATCCCTGATTATATCTCGTAGATTATCTGAGAAGAGCAATTTGCTTTATCTCTTTGATTATTGGAATAAATAAAACGTTATTTTTCAAAAAAAAAATAGTGTGCTAGTGTGCCTATCTACGAATTTGCAAATTCGAGCCTACCATTTCCAAGTGGATTCTCTCTTTTTTATTTTATCATTAATATTTTTTTGTGCTATTTAAAATTTTAAATAAGGTGGTAATATATACATTATTGAATTTATAAAATAAAAATCTAAAATCTAAAAATAAATATTTGTCCATTTCAGTTGATGTTAATAAGTCTTTCTCCTTGATTTTTACAGCTACGAGTATGTAGAGGCATTAATTAGCCGGCACGCCTTCATGTTCCCACTTCTTTTTTCTTACTCTACAAACGTATTTGGCTTACTTAGGTGACGTAAAAAATCCGTCCACGATAGAATTTTTTTTAAAAAAAAAATTGGTTTATTTTTAAATTTTTAAAAATTTAATATTGGGTCAGTTAGTGACATGACAATAAATAACTGATAAATTATTAAAAAAAATATGTAAGAGATGACACTTGTTACTTATTATAGTAGGTTGAAAGAAATTTCCTCCAAACCAGTTTGGAGGAAATTTCTATCATTTTTTAAGAGTTTAAATTTATTTATTTTATTTTACAAATCTTCACGATCCAATGACTATGATTTCAGAGTTTTTTTTTTTTGTACAAATAATACAATCATTATTATATGACAACCGCTCAACCTTTATATCATATGAGATTCAGCTTACATGCTGTTATTTTAATAACAGCATTTATGTTATAGTTTAATCAACGGTTAAGATTGAATCTTAAAGTTGACTTACTTTTAGAAGATTTTAATAGAAGAGAGAAAATGAAGAGAGATTTTGAGAAATTCAATCTTGACCGTTGATTAAACTACAACATAATGCTGTTATGTTAATAACAACATGTAAACCAAATCCATAACACATGCACCACACCATGCCTCTAATTTAAAAAAATCTCAATCAAGGTGATGCTCTTCAGGTGATGCAAGCGTTTCGAAAATACAAAAAAAAAAAACTGATAACTATTTGATTGAGGATGCCATAAGAGTAGCTGTTTACAACATTTGAGGATAAATCATGTCATTCGAAATGCAAATAGAGTGGCTCATTGTCTTGCAAATGAAACACTTTCTTTCGGCGAAAAACACGTTGCTCTTTGAGGAAGTCTTTCAATGTATTTTTATATTATTTTTGTTGAGCGTTAGTGCTTAAAATGATTTATGAATGAAAGTTATGCTATACTGTTTTCAAAAAAAAAAAAAAAAAACCGACAGGACAATTTTGTAAGATATCTTATATTATTATAGATTTAGAGATCCAGCATCGTTATCACATTACCCTTGTCTACCAACATGTCCCAAAATTTTATAAAATAAAACATAAAAAAGCACACAACGTATAAAATTTCTTCTTCTTCTTTCCTAAAACAACCACCGCCATTCATTTCTAGATTTCATGTTGAGGGAAAATCTGGTTTGGTATAAAAGGACCCACCAAATATCGGGTTGATTTTAAAATTTGATTGACTTTTTGGATTTGGATCTGCTTCTCGCGCCCATACAGTTCATAGGATTGTGACAACTGGCATCCAGGGGCTGTGGATTTGCACGAGGCTACGTGTCAAATGCTGAATGGTGTCTCTGTAGATAAGGAGGGCGTTTGAGAGAGGATGATGTACAATAGTAGGCTATCGTGAAACACGTTGAATTACACGTGTCGCCTTACGTGTTGACGAGCTGAGTCTGCGACAAGCCACCGTAGCAGCGGATAAGTGTCATACTGTCATTTGCCATGCCATCACTTTCTGCTCTAGAAGCCTAGTAGAAAAAATGTGCTTGGGGTTTTTTTTACTTTGGTCACACGGTTTGATTGGTAATACTTTTTAGGGTTTTTTTTTTTTTTTTTTAATCGTGTGTTCTTGAAAGTAATTTTGAATATTTTGTGAATTTTTTTTTTTAATTGTTAACATTTTTATTTTTTAAAAAATAACTAAAAATAAAGTCTGATGATATAAAAATATAACTATTTGAAAGTTAGAGTGGGTAAAACCATATTCGTTATAGAATTGATCAACAATATTGTTGATTGGTATTAGGGCTCACACTTAAATGTCATTTAATATAAAAGATTTACTCAAGCGGCTCATTACATGAGAGTAATCAAATAGCTTTTAACTTGTCACATGACAAGCATCAAGAGAGCATATTCAACGAACCCCTTATTTTAGGAACACTCTCTTCAAAAATAGAGAGACCAAGACATTACGTCTCTCTCTCTAAGAACTCTCTTAATTCTTCTCTTTGTAAGACTTCTTGATTCGCCCCTTAAGGACTAACATATTCCATTAACTATTTTCTCCATTTTGCATAAGCTCCATCGCCGGTTCAAGTGTCGGAAAATTTGCTCTAGCTAATAACAAGCCCCTCACTTGGACACTCTCTCCAAAAATAGGTAGACAATGGTTTTATCTCTCTCTATTTGTCTCTAAAAACTCTCAAACTCTGTAAAACAAAATACTAACTTAACCATCGGAATGCCATTAATACTCTAAAGAACCAACAGATTCCAATAACAATTTTCTTTATTTTGCATGACCCCATCCCCGGTCGAGCCGTATGATGACCGGGGAACAGTTGTGTACATGCACGTTTCCAAGTAGTTGAAACGTGTTATTAGAGTCAACCTGATAGCAAGCAGTTTCCAAAACAAAGAAAAAGACCGAGTAAATGCATGTGTAGCTGTAGGGGGTGTGAAAGTGCAGAGGGGCTGCATATATGGAGTCAAAATGGCTCATTTTGCATGTTGCCTAATTCTGGAACCAGCGTGTTGACCGTCACTAATTTGCATTCTTTTTGGTTTACTTGGACTTAAAAGGATGAGATTAAGATTGAGATTGAGATTGAGATTGAGATTGAGACTTTGGATCCTTTTCGGTCAGCATTAAAAGGTGGAACTTGGAAACTTCGCCCCACACGCCCACTCCCTTGATACTTTCAACACCAAGCTTCCTAATTTCTTACATATTTATTTTAATTTCCTCGAGTATTTTCTCCTTCACCCAGTTTCATTTCTCTTTAATTCTAATCTTACGTACGTACTCTAATATTCTTTCTAATTATTCTTTTATTGCGGCCAATCTCTACTGTTTATTTTTACTTGGTTTTTTTCTCTCCAAACTCATTTAGTCATTTTCACCTTCTTGCTTACAATTATATTTGAGAGATAGAATTCAACAGCTCAATATTTTGTAAGGCCAACTTGGTGGAATGGCGTCGGTTGACAAGGATACTAGAAAAGTACGAGGCTGCCTCAGGACATATATTTAATAAGGAGAAAACCTCTATATTTTTCAACCATAACACGAGCCCAAAATGATGACAGGAGATCGATCACTCAGCTTTCAGGCCTCCAAGCTACGTACAAGAAGGTATCATAAATGTTTGGGATTGCTTGCTTTGGTGGGTAAATTGCGGTCGCATGCGTTTGAAAATATACAAGATAGAGTGTGGAATTGCCTGTACAACTAGAAGGTGAATTTTTTGTTGCAAGCAAGAAAAGAGATCTTGTTAAAGGTACTGGCACAAGCAATCCCTACTTATTGTATATATGAGTGTCTTTCAACAACCAATATCCTTATGCAATGAGATAAATGTGCTGATGCAAAAATTCTGGTGAGGACAAAAAGAGAAAAATTTGAAGATTCATTGGATGAGTTGAAAAAGAATGGAGGTTGCTAAATCATAAGGTGGTATGGGTTTTAGAGATTTGGTGATTTTTAACAAAGCTTTATTAGAAAACAAATTTGGCGGCTCTTCCAAAATCCCAATTCTTTGGTTGCACAAATTTTAAAGGCCAAAAACCGCCTCCCTACAAAAACAAATTTATTTCGCAGGGGGGTAGTTCAAGATAAGTTATGCCCTATATGTGAAAAAGATGATGAGATTGTTGAACATATACTCTGGAGCTTCCCTTCGGCGAACATAGCTCGTGATAGTGAAGGGAGGGTGGTGGCAGCCCGAAGCATCACTCAGCGTAGCTTTATGGATCCAGTTATGGTCGAAGCACAAGCAACACTCTATGCAATGGTTTTCAGTCAGGAGATGGACTTTACAAATGTTATTTTTGAAGGAGATGCGTTGCAAATAGTGAACACAATTAATTCGACTTTGGAAAATAATAGTTGCTAGGGACATTTTGTGGAAAGGACCCAACAGGTCTTTGTAATTTTCAGCCTTGTAGTTTTACTCATGCAATGCGGGACGCCAATTGTATTGCTCACGAGCTAGCAAAAGAGACTACCAACCATGTTATAGATAAAACTCGGATGGGAGAATTCCCACCAAGCATCTATGGTATTGTGAGTAAGGAGATTTCTCTCCCTACCTTGTGATTTTTTGATCTTTTCATTCTTATCAATGATAATTGAGTTTCAAAAGAGATAGAATTCAACAAATATTTATTTATAGGAATAAATGACTATCATAAATATGATCTCATTAGATGCCTAGTACGGTAATTAGTGGGATAGTGTTGGCTTAATTACACTGCAATCTTTAAAATTCTTAGCTAATATTTATTGTGATATATATACTCTTATTATTGTATAAATTTAATGGGTAAAAATTTGGAAGCAAATTTCAATTTTTTTTTTTTAAAGTACAAATTCATATGCAAATTTAGGGTTCGGTTAATGTGAAAAAACTCGAAGTTTTACCGTGTTTTTCTTTTTTCCATGAAATCCATACTTAGTACAAACTCTAAATGACCAAAACATTTATAACTGTATGAATTTTTGAAATTTAGGATCCAAATTTGAGTTGAGGCTGCTTCCAAACAATGACACTATCCCCACTTAGGATCCTTTGGTGGCAAAAAGAAATTAGTTTGGTGGAAATCAGCTATTGTCCCTAATAAATATTTATTAAGAGACAATAATTATTTGTTGTATTGGGACAAAGATCATTTTCATTTCAAATGGAATTGATAATATTAATTTATGCGTGTCTAAATTTAGAGATGGTTGGTTTGATGTTTCTTTTATAAGAATAACATGAAATAATAAATATTATACCGTAATTAGTTGGATACATAGAGATAATGTATAGATGTGGAGTTATGAAATCAATCTCTAAAAGGGTTACCGCAAGCTTTTGAGATAATATACTAAAAATATTGTGAAGTACACTTGTTCTCACAAAGGGAAAATATTTAGATGGAATTGTGTTTGAAAAATAGAGTTTTTAAATTTAAAAGTTTTTTCTTAAAAAAGCTTTATTTTTAGCTTTTTCCCAAAGTGTGTTTTGACAATTTTTAGAGTATGTTTGGATGTACGTTTGAGGAGCTTAAAAGTGCATTTAAGACTCAAAAAGTCCGTTTGAAAATATATATATATATATATATATATATATATATATATATATATATATATCATTTTGATAAAAAATTGAAATAACTTTTAATGGTCCAAAATGCCTAAAAAATTGCCAAAAAGCATTTGGTAAAAGCTTAAAAATGAAGCTTTTGCCAAAAAGCGTTTTTTGACTTAAAAAACACTATTTCTTAAACACAATCTCAAACATGCTCTTAGGCTTTTTGACATTCAAAAGCGCTTTGATTTTTTTTTTTTACCAAACGTGTATTTTTTTTTTTCAAACAAGCTTTTGGAGTGTTAAATGCACATGCATTTGATGTCGTCAAACGCACACCCAAACAAACCCTTAATAGCTTGAGTAGAATTTTTTTTTTTTTTTTTTTTTTTGAAAATGGAGTATTGCCTTAAATATTAGGATTAATAACTTTTTTGGTACCTCGATTTTGACCTTTTTATTTTTTCACTCCTAGGTTTTAAAACCAGACAAATCTAGTGCCTCACATATGGGAAAAGACGAAATCACTACATCCGTTACTTTCCGTCAGTTCCAATTAATGGAAGTCCACATCATCTACGTTTATATCACGACACATGTCCTAAAAATTAAAAACAATAAAAATAAAAAAAATAAAAAAAAATCTATGCCACCACAGACCGGCCTTGGTGGTGGCAAGGCCAAAATAGGCCACCCCCATATAACCCCCTTTTTTTTTTCTTTTTTTTTTTTTTCTTTTTTTTAGGGTTAATTTTTGTTTTTTTTTTTAAAAAAAAAAAAAAATTTAGGACACGCGTAACGATATAAACGTAGATGACGTGGACTTCCATTAATTGGTACCGGCGGAAACTAACAGAGATAGTGATTTCGTCTTTTCCTATATGTGAGGTATCATATTTGTCATATTTTAAAACTTAGGAAAAAAATAAGATCATTAAAACCGAGGTACCAAAAAAGTTATTAACCCTAAATATTATTTTCCAATGATTTTATGTGTCTTACATCTTATAATGGGATCATAATTCCTTACAATTGGACTGTACTACATTGCATGTAAGCAATTTCACATAGAATAAGTTGGGAAGTTCACCTGTTCAGGCTTAAAACAAATGGTTCTCACAGAATCTTCCTCTCATGCAATTTGGGCGTACAATTGTAGAGAATTGTGTAGCGCCCACTCCATTTCACTCCAATACCAGTATTTTATATTAGACCAGGTGGCCCAACATGGCCTTTTCTTTTCTTTATCTCTCTGTGTGTGTGTGTGTGCAGAGGCCCAACATTATGTTTTAGGAATTCGAAATGTGCATTAATTCTGTGGGAAGGGATTACTCAAAACCAGGAGCATAGAAAATGAGAAGGGCTGCTGATTCAGGTTCTGTTCAATGGGCCTGCATGTATGGCCCATCCCATGGCTCGTGTAATGGGCCCTTTCAGTAGACAATTGATCCTCTGTTGCTCAAACTCTCACTACACAATCCAAACATGAAGCCTTTGCTGCTCAAAATCCAGCCTTTTTGGCATGGAATACGTAGCATCAATATATGCTTGATTAGTATAATCTGTCTTAGATTTTCATTGATTTCATGGTGTGGTTGGGTCAAGCTATGACTCAGTCGGACTTGAGGGAGCGGCTGCGGTTCCCACTGTTTAAGTCCCTCTTATGTGGCTCCTAGTAAGTAAGTATTACTATAATCATACCTAGATAAAATAGCTACAATTGGTTTCCTCGGCTTACCTTTTTGCTAAAAAAATGATGCTCGGCACAATCATTGCATCTCTCACATAATCAATTATATCACAAATAGTTAAGTGTGCAATGCCTTGAGATGTGTGGATCACTATTGAATTTATGTGCAAGTCTCCATCGAGGGAACAAATAATGCAAGTTCATTATCAACTTGTCACTTTTAAACAAGGGCAACACATCAATTGATGAATCATTTTTTGGGATGATGCATCATACCGTTTGTTATTATTTGATAAATCGTATGCCCATGCATGCACTTAATCACAAAATCTCATTTTCCAAAAAAATCAACAAAAAAGTATGTAAACATAGAGCGTGCAACATATTGACAACGCTGTAAATGACGGAGCACGTTTTAAACCTTAAAAAAAACCACAAAACATTATGCTTGCTTGCTATCCATAATTTTTTGTTGTTAATTAAAAAAAAAAGTTTTTTAATAGTTAATAAGGTAAAGACCGTAAAGTTTACTTAACTTCCTTAAACTACCATCCCAATGATAATCTACCCTCAAACTATTAATTACGACAATTTACCATCCAAACTATCAAAACAATGACAATGTATCCCCCAATACTAGCAAAATGACGAAATTACCCCTATAGAATTTTCAATAAGACAAAAATACCCTCAAAAATTTGAAAAAAAAAATTAAAATTAAAATTTAGTATTTTTATTTTTATTTTTATTTTTATTTTTATAAGGGTAATTTCATCATCATCATTTTTTTTATAAAAAATAAAATAAAATTGGGGGTACATTGTCATTGTTTTGATAATTTGGAGGGTAAATTGTCGTAATTGATTACGACAATTTACCCCCCAAACTATCAAAACAATGATAATGTACCCCCCTAATACTAGCAAAATAACGAAATTACCCCTATTGAGTTTTCAATTAGGGTAAATGGATTTTACCCTAGTTAATATCTACAATTGCATATGATATTGCAAGGAGAAATGCTATAATGTAATAAAATGATCATTTTTGGCCCATAAATTGTTAGGTGGCAAGAGATCACAGGCCCCATCTATAATTGTTGTGACCCTACCCACTGATAAGCCTATGACCTTTTACCACCTAGGACTTTTATGGGCCAACAATGGTTATTTTATTGCACTATAACATATCTCTATTGCAAAATATTAATTTGTTGAAATTGTAACGTAGAGCTTTTACAGTTTACTCCAATTACAAACATATCCGAAACTCTTTATTTATTAATAAAATTTGAAGGTTAAATAGCTCAAAGAGCTTACGATCAAATTCCACCTCCATCAAATTTAGAAAGGTTACATGATTATCACATTTCCATTTTCTTTTTCCTAAATGTTGCCCCTTAGTTACACCATAAAAGTATCCTCCCTAATTTTAATTAGGGTTAATAAATTTTGACACAACCTGCAAACTTAACAAAAAATTAAAGGGTTAGAGCTGACCGACATGACTCAAACCTGACACATGAGATGATTGCAAGTAATTTTTGACATGAATTGCAAACCTGACACGAACTTAATACAAAATTATAAGGCTATGATCGAGGGGTTTGACCAACTTAATTAAAAGGTTTGAGTTATGATTCATCGATATTATCTTATACACATACTTCCATAAGACCGAATTTGACATGTGAATACCAATGGTAACCCCTAATTAGGTTTATTTTTTCATATTTTTCCTATTAAAAAAAATAAAAATTCTTCCATCTTGTTGAAGGTGTATCGTGTACGGTCATCCGGTCAGACCAAGTCCACCTCACCAATGAGAGAAGACTTTCCATTCTTGAAGCTCTCTCTTGCTCCAATAGAAGAAAAAGAACAGAGGCAAGGCAACCCGTATTACGTCGACACGTGGAGGAACAGCGGGACAGGCTGGACAGCCGCCGGCCGCCTACTATTCCTAGTTCTAACTTCTAAGTTCACATTGCGGTTTCCGAAGTCCAAGGTTTGACCAAGGAGCTTGTCGGTTTCAGTAATAAAGAATTCAAGTAAAAAATTAAAAAAAAAAAAAAAAAAACCCTCTCAGACTGAAAACCCAAACACCACTCCAATGGGTCTTCTTCTTCTTCTTCCTCTTCTTTTTCTTCTTCGTTGTCAAACAAAAGCCCTAGAAGTCACCCCTCGAGACGAGCACAACCTCCACCGTGCGATCAGGGAGCGATGGCTCTCGGCGGCCCCCGCCTGAACCCCCATTTCACGGCGGAGAAGGCTGTGGCGGCGATCGGCCTCGGATATGATCTCTGCTACGATCTCAGGCTCTCTTCCTGCAAGTCTGGGCCTTCTGGGTCGAGGCTGATCGAGCTGGACCAGACCCAGACTCGGGACCTCGTGGTTCCCGGCGGCGTGGTCGTCCCGCACGTGCCCACCTCCATCAAGTGCGACAAAGGCGAGCGCACCAGGTTTCGCTCCGATGTCGTTTCGTTTCATCAGGTACTTTTTTTTTTTTTCTATTTTTTTTTTTTTTGATAAATACTTATTCTTAAGACTCAAGAAGAAGAAGCTGAGAACTTATTTTGGTGTTGGGAAATGTTATAATTATGCTTAAAATAAGAAGGATATAGTAATTCTAGTACTCAATGAACATTCATCTTGCCTAAAGTCTTGGAACCATGCTTGTTTATTGTGTTAAAAGTAACAAATAAAGGCAGCATTGGCTTTCTTATTGCTATGATAATAGTGATTAAAGATTAAAGTTGTTAATATTATGTTGGGAAAGTTCAATGATTAGATGGTGTATATATATTATTATTTATTTTCTGAGCAGATGGCGTATATATGTATTAGAGAAACAGAGTTGTGATACCATATTACAGAAACAGAGCCGTGGAAACAGAAAGGAAAGCAAGCAGAGAAAAATGGAAAGAAAAATGAATCTGAATATTCATTCTTGTTATCTAATACAAGCGATGGTTCATATTTATAAAAGTACAGAAAGAATAACAGAAACTAATAAATACAGACACTGGTTCAATTAATAAAAAACTAATTCGTCCAGATCAAGATCATCTTGCTCCAGCTGATACATTTACTAACATGCTCCAGCTCATCTTGCTGACTTGATAAAATAATCTGCTGATAATATATGTGTTAATCTACGCCAGATGTCGGAGCTAGTTAATCAGGAAATGGCATTATCGGGCAAAATTCCATCGGGGCCATTCAATTCAATGTTCGACTTCAAGGGGTGCTGGCAGAAGGACGCAGCTGCAACAAAGAGTCTTGCATTTGATGGTTGGTTCATAAGTCTGTATAACATTGAATTAGACAGGTCCCAGATAACGCTGTCCAAGCATGTCAAACAAGAAGTGCCTTCTTCATGGGATCCCGCTGCCCTTGCTGAGTAAGACTTTAAAAAAAAATGTAGATATGTAGTTGAATGCCTTTCAGCATTTTTGGTGAATAAGCAAGGCATCCACAAAACTGATATCAGTGACTCACATGCAATTTGTTAATGCTAAGAAAGTTGTGTATTAAACAAAAAAAAAAAAAGAGTCAAAGATAAGTTTTCACGAGCTCAAAGAATAATGGCCTATGCCATAATGGTTTTTAACATAATGTTCCAGTTGAAAATAAGGTTTTAATTGTAATTTTTTGCTAGATTATTATTTTAATTGTTAATGTTTGATAACACGATTTTCCAGGTTCATTGAAAAATATGGTACTCATGTTGTTGTTGGGGTAAAGATGGGAGGTAAGGATGTAATTCACATAAAGCAGTTAGAAAATTCAAATCTGCAGCCCACTGAAGTGCAGAAATTGTTAAAGGAATGTGCTGACAAGAGATTTTCTGAAGATGTGAATGGAAGTTTCATATCGAACCCTACTGAAATATCAGGAAAACTGAAGGTACATAAGATCTTAATGTCAACATTGTTATGATTGTCATGTGATAACATCATTTCTGTTGTTAAAGTGATTGTAAGATGCAATACAATGGTGAGTAATAAAAAAGAAGGAAGAGAACATGGCCCAATGATTGGATGTGGTAATGTTTGGCTGCTATGGGAAGTCCAAAAAACATTTTGTAAAATCTAATTCCTACAAGTTTTTAGCTTCAGGGTGATGTTTCTACTTTTTAGCTTATCCTGATTCATGAGAAAATGTCATCAACGTAAAAAAAGAAAAAGGAAGCCTCTAGAAAAAAAAGCCCAAAATAACATTTTCAAAAACATTTTGATGCTTGACTGTCAACTTTGTCATTTAGTTATTGAGTCAAGATAAAACATAGTTTTTGTTTTGTCATCACTTTCTCAAATAATTGCCAGGAAATTGGTTTTTCTCTCCCCCCTCTTTTGAGTTAAAAATGTGACTTGATGGGTCAAATGGGTCTAACATTATTTTTCCTCCGAGTTAAATCGCCTATTTCAGACTTTACAGTAATTATGGGCTTCCGTTATATTCAGAATTTTTTACCATGAAAGAGGAAGTTGTGGAAAACAACGAGGAGAGTCCTTGTTCTACTTTAATATTTCTATTTGTTCTTCAGGAAGAACACTCTATGCCCTGGGATCTTCGTAACGGTTTTGGTGCCTCAGTAAGGCCACCTGATATCACTTACTCAAAGAATGAGGTGAGCATTCTGATATCTGTTATGGCAGTTGTTGCTTAAAATGCATCCAATGGGAAACTGGCTACATTAAAAATCATTATCTATATGCAGGATATAATGCACATCTGTGTCCGAAGGGGAGGTGTTGATCTCAGCCAAAGTCATAATCAGTGGCTTTCAACCATATCACAGTCTCCTAATGTCGTATCGATGTCCTTTGTTCCTATGACTTCACTCTTGACTGGTGTCAAAGGAAGTGGATTTCTAAGTCATGCTGTGAATTTGTACCTTAGATGTGAGTATGCTTATCTGTCACTTTGAGCTTCAGCATAATCCAATCATGCATTCACTGAAGCACAAAATGTGATTTTGATTATGTTATAAGTCAACGAGGTTTAATGTCTCATTAATTAATGGAATATTATTGAAGGTCCTATATAATAACACTGACACAACTACGTTGTACACAAGGGAGGTGACCCCTAATCCTTGATTTTGCTGGCATATTTGTGTGAGCAGATACTTCCCAGCCAGATAGGCCTTAAACTTTGCTCATGCATTGCTCCCTGCTTGGTTCGCCTTGTAATTCTGTCTTTGGTTTCATTTCTTAATCCTGTTGGTGCCTATCATCCAACTTGATGTCAGATATGATTGGCATTTACTGTTGCAGATATATTGGAAACTCTTACACATAAGTTTAGCTTAGTAATTCTTCTGTGACAGTGATCATTGGGTGTAGCCTGTGCATGAATCTGCAAGTCTTATATCTGAGAAATATTGTATATGTAATTACCATTTTCATTTGAATCACTGTGGCCTGTTACTCTCAATTAGTACTTGTATGATTGTATTGCTCTCTGATGGTTGATAATTCATGCAGATAAACCACCAATAGAGGAACTCCATCACTTTCTAGAATTTCAATTGCCTCGACAATGGGCTCCAATGTATGGTGATCTGCCTCTTGGTCTTAGGCACAGAAAACAAGCATCCCCATCACTTCAGTTCACTTTCATGGGTCCCAGGCTTTATGTTAACACCATGCAGGTAATTTCTTCTGTTGCAGCTTATAAAAATAGTGATATCATTACTTATCAAAAAAAAAAAAAAAAAAAAAAAATAGTGATATCATCATACTAAAAATCTCAATTTTACCAGTGATATCCCCCAACGATTTTGGTAAAAAAAAAAAAAGTGATGGATGCCCATTGTTAAAGCTTGTCAAAACTTTTAAAATAGACCCCCTAAAACTTTTAATAAAGATATTAATAGAAAAAGCTCCAAAACACTATTTATGAGGATTTTTTGTGAGTTGAGAGAAATTTTTTATCTGAATATATACAGCTTAGAGAATTGACTTTTTTTTTTTTTTTTTTTTTTTTTTTTTTTTTCTGAATATGAATAATAAATTTTTGTTTGTTATTGTGTGCATTTAGTTGAATTTTGTACACTTGTTAATTAAAAAATTGCTCAAATTTGTGTGCTCGTGAATTTTGTAAAAATGTCTCTTTTCATTAAGATCGAGCCTGTTTCCAATTTATTTTCCTTCTGTACTTGTTAATTGAATTGAACATTTCTATATATATACTTATGATTGATATTACATTACAAGATTAGACATAAATCAATTGTTAGAAAAAAAAAATATTTTCTTAAATCTTGTGCCAGAATTATATCTGTCTCCCTCTAAATAAACATCCTGGCTTTGTTCCTAATGATGGAGCACTTGGGATGTGGAGACAGTAACAATCGTTTCTGTGAGTTGATAAGCTTGACTATATACTTGACAAACCCATCTGGACTACAAAGGTCTGTGTTTGTGCCGCCAGGATAAACACTTTTAGGTTCATTACTTTTGATGCATTAGGGTTTGAGATAGCTAAGGTCTGGGCATAAATTTAATTTAAAAAGAAAAAGCCACTTAAAATATGAAATCACACAGAATATTGTACTATCTTCATAACCATTCAGGAAGCAGGTCATTTTAACCATTACTGAAAAAATTTATGGATATATTTTCCAGTACTCAAGCATTTGGTCACAGTTTCACTGAATTCCTGGTTTATAATTTAAAATTTTCAGGTTGACTCTGGAAATCGGCCAGTGACAGGGGTCCGGTTATACTTGGAAGGCAAGAAATGTGACCATCTTGCAATTCATCTTCAGCATCTCTCAACTCTTCCCAAGATCCTCCAACTCTCAGATGATCACAGTTATGAGCCCACAGAGGAGCCGATCGAACGAGGCTACTTTGAACCTGTTAAGTGGAACATATTCTCACATGTCTGCACTGCCCCAATACAGTACATCTCTCACATTGATGACTCTGCTTCTATTGTGACAAAGGCCTGGTTTGAAGTCAAGGGTATTGGAATGAAGAAAGTTTTGTTCCTGAGGCTTGGATACTCCATGGTGGCATCTGCAAGGATACGTAGATCAGCATGGGATGGAACCACAAGTTCATCTCGAAAGTCAGGATTCATCTCAATGATGATTAGCACAAGATTTAGTGCAGGACTGAATCCACCTGATAAGCCAGCCAAGGTGGATATGAATTCAGCAGTTTATACCGGTGGACCGCCTTTACCGACAAGGGCTCCGAAAATGTCAAGCTTTGTAAATACAAAGGAAATGGTGAGGGGCCCAGAGGACCCGCCTGGATATTGGGTGGTCACCGGAGCCAAGCTGTGTGTAGAGGGTGGCAGAATCTCAATCAAAGTGAAATACTCACTGTTGACCATAATGTCAGAGGAGTCAATAATGTTGATGTGAGAAAACCGAACAGGGAACAAAAGCAATTTTTTCCCTCCTTTGTAGATGTGTCATGTACATTTTGTATTTAAAATCGGCTTCAATATTATTATTTGGCGCAAAGCCGTATAAGAGATATTTCACTTCATAAACAATTGAGTTAACGAAAAATCCCAATGGCATGGAGAATTGATAGGGCCGATACATCGAATACCCACATTGTAAATTTTTGTAGTTTGGACATGACATTGAAAAAAACGTGATAATTCAGGAGGATAAGTAAAGTTTTTTCATCATCCGTAGAAGAAGAAAGCTCATACATTGTTGAATAATCATGTCCAGGAAATACATGTTCAAAAAATATCTTCCCAGGGAAACAATCATTTTCAAGTTGCCTCACACAAGCAGAAATCTATTCAGAATGCGTTAGGGATTAACAATAGAACTTGTAAGTCATTCTTCATATGTTCATTCTGGGTATATTCAAAACCACAATTCTTTGCCCCGAAAATGGTAGGAGTACATGATCTAAAGCCCATAACTTTTATTAATAAAATTACATGTGAAGAATGAAATATTACATTAATAGATACCAAGGAATGCAAAGATTCTTTTGGGGGTTAGTTGGGATAAAACCATAAATCAATAGATACCAAGGAATGCAAAGATTCTTTTGTGGGTTAGTTGGGATAAAACCATAAATCAATAGATACCAAGGAATACAAAAATTCTTTTGGGGGTTGGGAAAAAACCATAGGTTCATGATAGGCCTCCAATATTCCTCTATATGTCAGAGAAAGAATGCGAAGTAGACACACAGGGTGCATACTTGGTTGCAAAGAAGGGCAGTACTTCTTCACAGAAATCACCAATAGTCTCCACATGAACACCAACCATCTTTAAAGTGGTGGAATCGATTGATGTCTCTCACGATAATCTCCCTCGAGACAATTTTACAGATGAACTTGAATGCAGTATGGCAGTCCACACAGATCCGAAGATTCTTCTTCACCCTAATGGGAGATCCTGGTGGAGTAGCAATCAAACCAAAAGCCACTGCAAGTTTTTCACTGTGATGGAGGAGAAGCTGCTTCTTTTCACTTTGTTCCAGATCATGGAGGTCAATCTCTACCATGGGAACATAGCCAGCTTTATTCATTAAGTCAGCCAGGTCATCAAGCTTGGCATATATTTCCTTGCTTCTATAATGGCTTCTATCTCCTACTATAAAGGTGTATACTTTGTCTTTCACCTCAATCCAGCTCATTCCAGGTTCCTTCTTCACCATGCTATCTCTCATAAGCCTTCTCACGCTTGCAACATTTTCCCACATGCCAGCTGATGCATAAATGTTTGCAAGAAGAACGTGGGTACCAGATTTCTCTGGTTCAAGAGTTAAGAGCATCTCAGCGGCTTGTCGGCCAAGATGAACGTTTTTATGGATTCTTGCAGCACCAAGAAGTGCACCCCAAACTGAAGCATTAGCTTGAAATGGCATTGTATTTACAAGTTCCATTGCCTCATTTAATTTCCCAGCACGGCCAAGGAGATCAATCATACAAGCATAATGCTCTTGCATAGGTTCTATACCGAACAAATCTTCCATTGAATCAAAATATCTTCTGGCTTCAGTTACCAAGCCTGCATGATTGCATGCATAAAGGACGCTAACTAAAGTTATATGATTTGGGGGAACACCATCTTTAAGCATCTGGTTAAACAATTGGAGGGCCTGTTTCCCATGCCCATGTTGCGCAAGTCCTCCAATCATTGCAGACCACGATACTATTCCTCTCTCAGGTATCTCAGAGAATGCACAACCGGCATCATCTATGCTTCCACATTTTGCGTACATGTTCACTAGAGAATTCCCGGCAAATACATCAGACATGAACCCGAACTTCAGAATTTGAACATGTATCTGTTTCCCCTGTTCATATGCTGATAAATTTGCACAAGCATTCAGAAGGGAACTGCAAACAAATGGATCCGGTTTGATTCCCCTATCTTGCAGTTGCAAATAGAGCTTTAGAGCTTCCTCTCCTTGACCATGTTGAGCATAAGCAGTGATCATGGATGTGAAAGCCACCACATCTTCAATTGGGCATTCTTCAAAAATTCTTGCTGCGTTGTCTACACAGCTACATTTTCCATATGTATCAAGAATGCTGTTTATGACGTAAATGTCAGAATGAAAACCTGATTTCACAGAAATTCCATGAACTTGTCTAGAAACATTGATAGCCTGCAAACTAGCTGCAGATTTCAGGACTGTGAATAAAGTCGTCTGGTTGAATCCTAGTCCTTCCTTGTACATCTCAGCGAAAAAGGATACGGCTTCCATGTCTTCCCCGTTCTGTGAATGTCCTGAGATAACAGCATTACATGCAATCAAGTCCTTCTTTGGCATCAAATTAAAAACCATCCTTGCTTCATCCATCATATTACACTTTGAGTACACATCTATCAGTCCTACATCCACAAACAAATCTGATTCTAAATCCATCTTTATCAATTTAGAGTGCAACTGTCTACCCAATTCCTTGAGCCCCATTCCGGCACAAGCTTTAAGAACACTTGATAAAGTAAACATATTTGGACATATTTTTGACCTTTTCATTTGCTCAAACAAGTTTAAAGCCCATTCATGGGACTCACAAAGAACACAGCCAGCAATAACAGCATTCCAGGAAACAATATCAGGTTGTGCAATTTCGTCAAAAACAGTAATTGCATCTTCCATATCTCCTGCTTTGGCATACATGTCAACAAGCGTATTTGCTGAGAATAGATCAGTATCATATCCAAGCTTTATCAAATACCCATGAATTTTCCTTCCTTGACCACCATCCCCCAAACCCGAGCAAGCTTTCAGAATACTAGACAAACTAAACTCATTGGGTCTTATTCCATTCAAAACCATTTCCTGAAACAAACCCAGGGCTTCTCCACTGAAATCACTCTGAACATAACAAGAAAACAACGCATTCCACGAAACAACATTCCTTTCCGGAATCACATCAAACAGTCTCCTTGAATCCCCAAACTCCCAACATTTTGCATACATAACAACCAAAGTATTTGCAACAAACACATCAGACTCAAACCCCGTTACCACCGCAATCCCATGAACCTGCTTACCTAGCTCCAAATCCTTCATTATTGAACATGCCTTGAGAACACTCGGAAACGTAAACTCATTGCACTTAACACCCAACAAGTGCATCTCATGAAACGCCAAAACGGCTTCTTTACCAAGCCCATTTTGTGCATACCCAGATATCAAAGCAGACCAAGAAACCAAATCCGGTTCAGTACTTTCCTCAACCAGTTTCCGGGCATACCCAAAACGCCGACACTTCGAATACAGATTAATCAAATGGTTCCTAACATTCGGGTCCTCAGATAATCCGAATCTCACTATGTGGGCATGGACTTCCATGCCTGAACTTACAGACTTGGAAGCAGTGCATTCTGAGAGGAGATTAGAGTAGGATATAGATGTAGGTGCGAAGCTGCCCTTTTGGATTGAGCTTAAACTAGCGGTGGTTTGTGGGTCTCCGCTAAATTTAGCGGAGGTTTGGATAGATTTAGCGGGGAAGAGAAAATGGGTTGGGACAATAAAGGGTTCAAATAGTAGGTATAGCCGTTGAAGAAGAGGTTTTTGGAGGGAAAGGAGGCCCCAAAGCTTCATGTTCCATTTGATCATCTAGTATCTCAGCGATTTCTACAGAGTTTCGCTAGGATGATCATAACCGTCCAAACTCCAGGAAGCTTTAGCGTAGTTTGAAGAGTATGTTTGCGCGCTGAGCTGAACTCTTTGAATCTGCCTGGTTCTCCACTTATCCAGTCGTTCATGTCTATTGGATATGGGAGTAAATTGCACTATATAGAACGATAATACCTTTATTTCGCATATGCATCCACACTCTGTAAATGGCGAATTCTAGTAGTCGTTTGCCTATTCAGGGTAGACAGAATTCACCCATAACCATACACAGGTGGATTTTTTTTTCTCACTTAGTTTGTATTAATTGACAGTGACATCTGCTTTGCATTTTGCGCTCATTTTTTTTACCCCAAACACCATTTTGGGATTTACGTATGTATCTAATTCAAAAATTGGATTAAATCCATCAAAAAAGTTCATAAAAGGCTTTGAAAAATAAAATAAAATAAAATGTGCCCATATAAATAAGTCTAGAGTTTAAAAAAATTTAAAAAAATAAAAAAATTGTTTTTTCACTCATTTCCTAGATGAAACAGCTTCGTTTTGAGATTAAATCCCGAAACCGCTTTGTGTTATAAGACAACCATATATATATATATATATATATATATATATATATATATAGGCGAATATGCTATACTAAAAAGGTTTTTTGATCAACTTTTAAACCATGAAAGCACAGAGTGTTGAATACATATCAATGAAGTTATACCTATTCTTTACATGTAATTATGCACCTTACATAATTTAGATTTTAAACTATTCAATAGATTATATATCTTTTATATGTTAGATGACTCCGTAAAAGTTATAAATTCTGTCTTCCTTTTTTTTTTTTTTTTTAAATAAAAAAATGAAGATTATTTGAGGGTTATATGTGTAATATTGTACACCATACAATTATACATATACAAGTAAACATATAGAGTATTTTATTTCACTAATTATTCAAACCAAGTCTGAAATTTGTCTCCCATCATACTTTATATAATTAATTTAATGGTTTACCTTTATACATTAAATGTTTAATAAACATAAAAAGAATGCTGACCCAGCAGTTTTAATACAAAATTACTTCCAACCAGAATTCCAACCAATTGGATAGGTACGTAATTTATTTGTCCAACTTAAGTCCAACTTTTACTTTTTTTTTTTTTTTTTTTTAATTTAAAAAATAAATAGCAAATAAAAAAAAATGTGTGAAGAAATAATATCTATTTTTTTTATCATTCTTTTATTTGGTATTTTTTAAAAAAAGAAAATTATATTTTTCTGAAGAAAAATATCTTCACACATTTTTTTTATTTGATATTTAGTTTTTTTTTTTTAAATAAAAAAATAAAGCAAAAGTCAAACTTAAGTTTAGACAAATAAATTGAGACTCTATCATTTTCCTTCCAAAAATGATCTAAAAACGTCAATTCCAAAAACAGTGTTGATTCAGATTCTTTGAATGATTGTGCTTCAAGAAAGTAAAAGCTTAGCTACCCTTCACGTGGTGAACCTACCATATCATAGAAGCCCCCTACGACTCCAATCAAAATCTCTCTCTCTCTCTCTCTTACTATTTTAAGTTAATCCAACAACTAATTAAATTAAAAAAAAGAAAAACTCAGTTTATTCGTTTTGTATGGTATACCTACCAATTCATTGTTGACAATGGGTTATGCATATTTTCCCATCCCATTAAGCTAATGAGGGGGTAATGGGCGTTATCATATCAATTTAGTGAAATGAAAGTGTAGTATGTAGTATTACTTAAAAAAAAAAAAAAAAAATCAAAGATTGATTGACGTGCTACATCACCAGGATTAGATAGTGATAGAAATAAAAGTGTAGTTTCTAACATTACCTTTTTTTTTTTTTTTTTTGTCCTATTAAAAATGCATGAAATAGCAATTAGAGTGGATACTTCTCTTGAACATAACTATGGTAGCACCTATTTATTGAGAGTCACACATGAGATCAAGTGCAGAACCCTCCCTTGGCTTGGGGGCCATAGGGTTGCCCCAATTTTTTATTTATTTTTTTAATTTTGCCCCCTTAAAACTAAACATTCTACTTCTGCCCCTGCATGAGACGTCTAGATGATAGAAACTGCATGTGCTCCTTCAAGTTTGATTAAGCCATAATCTAACCCATCCCCAACAGAACATCAGTAGGACCCAATATAACTAATACTAATTAGGTTTAAATATTCTCATTGCGGAGGTCGAACTCTCACTCTAGTAATTGCTCAACCAATTTTCTTAAGGTCACTGAATCACAAACTTCACTCGTTAGACTGATCCAAGTGATCAAGTGGGAAGTCACCAACTGTGGGCAAGCCAAGGCCAGTGGGTGAGGTAGGTAGGTCTCACCACCACTTAAAAATCATCAAACATTTTGAGAATTGATACAACAACATTGATAGAGGAAGTAATTATTTAACTACTTCTTTATATATAGCATTATTCAAGTGGGAGAATTTGAAACAAACATTGAAGGATTCTACAATTTACAAAATGGTTTAGCTCTCAATATGTAGTAAGTTTCAACAGAAGCCTAACTCCCATTTATTTGAAGCTTTATTGCCCCTTATGCACCAAAGCTTGCCAAATGTATTCAATCATAATAATTAAATACAAAGCCTCACGGCAGGTGCAAGCCAATTCCCATCTCAGAAGAACTTCCTCTTTGGTTAGGTAATTATGATTCTCCATACTTCATCAAAACTTTGGCGTGAAGAATTGTTTATCATATCATATGGCTTCAATATTGTTCATTCCCATTTTGCTCTACCATCCAACAAATCCCAAGAAACTGAAACAAAACCCAACAAAAAATAAAACCCACATGTTAAGTATATGCATTAATGTAACTTTTAAAAACAAGTCAACATTAATTATCTTATTGAATAACACTATTTAGTAGACTGTCATTCAATTTGATAATATCAGTGAAATTCAACCATTTAACTATTGAATCAGTACTTATTAAAAAAAAATAAAACTCTAAGGGTATAATGCATAATACAGTAATACATCAATGATTGTAGAATCAAAAAACAAATTATAAATATGAACCACCTTTCTTGTCATTTTTGTACGGTTGGCATAGAATAGTTGATTAATTGGTACCTTTACTTTTCTGCTAATAATTTGTTCCACTACCTTCCAAATTCTAATGGCCTTTTCACCACTACGTAGTGTATGGCATTTTCAACGAGGAAGAACAAATGCATTGCATCTTCCAAACACACACACAAAAAAAAAAAAAAACAAAACATTGCATCTTCGATTCTTCAAGATTATCATATTGGAAGACTAGCCATTTCTCAAACAAATTAAGATACAGCACCTAAAATTATGTTACTTTTACCTTGGAATTAATAGAAATGATCAGACCAAAAATAAAAAATAAAAATACAAGTTTATACAAAAAACATCGGAAATATTCCGTTAATCATTGAAAAAAATTATGATCTTAACTCGAATATTAATAGGAAATTTTTTTTTAAAAAAAAAAAATTAAGGAAAGTTATTGACTTTCCGATCCGAAGCCAACACAGTCAGCACAGTTCATGGAGCTGCAGGAAAGAAAAAAAGTTTTCCCGAGAAAAAGTTGGGGATACTTTCCTTGTAAAAGGAAAAGATGAGAGAGCTCAATATATATGTACCTGAGGGATCGAATGGCCATGTGTTGGGAGAGAAGGTGAAAGAAGAAATGGGCTCCGTGGAGGAACACCACGATTCCGGTACACCCGAGCACAAATAACTCCACCATCATCTCCTTCTTAATATTGTCGTGACAGCCAAACACGGCCTAAACCACCACCCGCAGAGGAATCTAGAGGCAAAGAACGAGTCTACCTAGAAACAGCAAGTCTTATATAAATGTCGGATCCGACAAGGAGCTTAATATTCTTGTTATTGAATTGTTCGTTCAGTGACGTCATCGTCCATATCCTATCGTATCCCCATCCAGAATGTGATGGGTTTCACCGTGCGCTCGCTTTGACTTTTCAACCTTTTTATCATCCGAGGATGATGTTTTTATGTTATTGGCTGTGAGACCCTGTGAGTCACTCATGTAAAGTGTAAACTAGGCTTGAGCTTAGTTTAGGAAAAAAAAATGCAAATCACTTCACCTGGTGTTTCACTATTTTGCAAATAATTTTTTAGGATTTAAAAAGGGAAATGTTAAGTGTTCTTCTGGTGTATTTTTGTTGTCCTTTTAACTATGATTTGACTTTTAAAATTATCGTTGAATTTGAGATTATCATTATTGACTTTTAATCTATTGGGAGGACATTAAGAGAACACTAGAAGAACACCTAGCATTTTTCTTTAAAAAATAATTGAGAAATTATTGGGGTAAGACCAAAAAAAAAAATATAAATAGATTCCTAGACGCATTTTTCATTAGAAAATTGTACGGAATCTATTAATATGTTATGTCAGCATTAATTATACTGCAACTTGTTTCATTTAGAATTAAAAAAATTAAAAAAAAAAAAAGATTAAAACTTAAATATAAAACATTAAAAAAAAAAAAAAAAAAAAAAAGGTGGCTGAATCACATGCACCCTCCTTATTTTTTCTTTTGTTTTTGTTTTTATATTTCTTTTTAATTTTTTTAATCTAAAAAACACTTAGTCCAATGTTTTTGATGCTCACAACTACAAGGCACGTTAAGGGTTATGTCCCATTTTCTAATGAAAAACACGCCTAATGACCTATTTATATTTTTGCTTACTCCGAAAAATTTTCGGTCACTAAGTTTTCATTTTGTTCTTTTATTTTAATTATAAACCATTTAAAAAAATTTAAAAGAAATTAAAGATGCATTTAATTATTTAATATATTGTTTATTTCTGATTTTATAATTTTTATAAAGACATAGGTAACTATTATTTTATGGTATTTGATTATTTCCTTAATATCATATTAAATTATTAATTGTTTCACAAATCAAAAATTTAGAGCTGACAAAATAGGTACTTGGCATGACCTGTTTATGACCCATTTATCCTATATATGTATTTTTATAATAAGGTTATTCTAAGCGTCATAAAGAATAATTACATATATAGAATAAATGAGTACCTATTTATTTGTCAAGTACTTATTTTATCGGTCCTCATCGATAAAAAAAAAAAGAAAAAAAAAAAGAAAAAAAAAAGAAGAAATTATAATTGTATTCATTTAATCGTTATTCACTTATTCCAACAAAAACTAGATCCTTTGTTGATTGGTGGATATCATGGTGGATAACTGGATATGTTATTGTCCAACGCATGCTACTCTTCTATCGTTATTCACTCATTCCTAATTAGGGCCGTCGGATCTCCTTTGTCTTTTGGGATTTTGATTCGGACGCTTTGCTGTGATAATCAGGGTGGATAGGCGGTGGGGGTGGATGGAAATTCGTATGGTGCAGCTGTTGTGGATCACAATTCGCAGAGCGGCAGGTAAGTGCGTCGCCGCACGTGAATTTGGCATTTCTTTTATGTTTGGTTGGCTGAAGTGACGACGTTTCTGTCATTCTTTAACAGCACCGCCAGCCGCCACCCAACTAACTATTGTGCGCACTTCAATCATTTGTCCTTATCATCATTTGATTGCTAGAGAAATGGGCTTCACATGTCTTTATTTGATGTTGATTTTGTCGTAGACTTTTAGTGGTGTGGAAAAAATTAGTGCCAATGTCAATGTCAATGTCATCGTGGTTTTGGTGTTTATATATGCTGTAATGGATTTCCCATCATGGAAATATTAATAAAAACTGCACATATTTCCTCTATTTACCAATCAATTTGCCATATCTTATTATCTTTCAATATTTTCAATTCTGTTAAATATACCCTATTTATCTACTAAAACACTTGTAATAATTACAACCTTTTTTGTCTTAAAAAAAAAAAAAGAAAAAAAAAAGGCAAAATACCCCCAAAATTTTTAAAATAGACAAAAACAGTTCTAAAATCCAAGAAAGGTCAAAAAAAAAATATTGAAAAAAAAAAAAAAACTCACCTTACATCTCCGGCTGACCCACGGATGCGCTGTGAGTCTTTTTTTTTTGGATTGTTAGGGGCAAAAGAAATATACAGTATACATTACAACTCCGACATTAAACCAATTGAAAAATTGGAGAGTACATTGCAAATTGAGTAGTAGATTGATAGATCTAAGTATAATTCACCAAATATGAACAATGACAATTCATGGTCTTAATGAAGGATTTAGTTCATTGGTTGGTGTTGTGTATAAGACAGAAGTTAGTGATGTTATGCATTTATTATAGTATTGATGTGATGCTCTTAATTTATGTCTCGTGCGCACATAACATAAATTAAGTATGAAAATGATGATAAACTATATAAATTTATAAACCAAATGATAGCCAATGTCTCGGTGACAATTTTATAGTATACATAAATTGTAGAAAAAAAATTACAAATACTCTTTCAATTACAACATTAAATTCTAAATTGGTGGGGTTTCTTTTGGATAGAGAATGGTGGATTTCCACCTTAGAAGACCACAAGTGTAGTTTGGTTTGCAAATTGCAATTAAGGAATGGAAATGAAGCCATATCATGAACTCTTCCATACGTCATTTTTACGTCAAAATGTTTTTTTTTTTTTGGGGCAAAATGGGGACATTTTTGGCATAAATGCATGGTCTTCTCTTGTCCGAGAAGTAAGGAGTAATTACAGAAATCGAAAAACAAGTACTTTTCTTGTCCTAGCAGGGGCTTTCTCTTCAGGCAGAGTCTGCTTGGATAAGAAAGCTCCTCTCACATATTCTTACCTAAAATGAAGATATTAGAATAAGATAAAACATCCCTAATTATAGGAAATTCTTGTCCACAAATTAAAAATGTTCTAAAAGTATTTGTTAAAGTATTGTTTTTTTTTAAAAAATATATATATATATGTGTGTGTATATTCGGATGTAATATAATGATGAGAATAAGTTTTAGAAGTATTTTTAAGTTGGGTTCACATTTTAAAAAATGGTTTCATAACACCCGCTTATTTTGAGAAATCCAAACAGATGTAGAGGAACTATGTAATTTTTTGTAAATTTTATTTTTTTGAAACTGAAACTGCCCTTCCACCCATTTCATAGTTGCCGGCTAGAGCTCCGAACTGACGACCGGCTACCCCATGCTGCAACTATGGTAGTGGCAGGAATTTTTCTTGTAGCTCGGCTTCTTCCTCTTTTCACAGTTATACCTTAGATTTGATAGGTATAATAGCATTACCATTAGGAGCTAAATGTTTTAATAGAGCTTGTTTTCCTTGCACCTCAGATAGGACATTAGTCTAAATTGTTCTCTTTTTCTTTAAAAAAAAAAAAAAAAACTCACACCTTACATCTCCAGCTGACCCACGGACGCGCCGTGAGTCTTTTTTTTTTTGGATTGTTAGGGGCAAAAGAAATACATATTATACATTACAACTCCGACATTAAACCAATTGAAAATTTAGGGAAAACATTACAAATTGAGTAGTAGATTAATAAATCTACGTATAATTCTCCAAATATGAACAATGACAGTTCATGGTCTTAATGAAGGATTTGGTTGGTGTTGTGTATAAGACAGAAGTTAGTGGTGTTATGCATTTTTAATTATTATATTGATGTGATACTCTTAATTTATGTCTTGTGTGCACATAACATAAAACACAAGCCTTATTCATATATGAAAATGATGATAAACTATATAAAGTTATAAACCAAATGCTAGCCAATGTCTCGGTGAAAATTTTACAGTATACATAAATTGTAGAAAAAAATTACAAATACTTTCAATTACAACATTAAATTCTGAATTGGTGGGGTTTCTTTTGGATAGAGAATGGTGGATTTCCACCTAAGAAGACCACAAGTGTAGTTTGGTTTGCAAATTACAATTAAGGAATGGAAATGAAGCCATATCATGAACTCTTCCATACGTCATTTTAACGTCAAAATGTTTTTTTTTTGGCATAAATGTATGGTCCTCTCTTGTCCAAGAAGTAAGGAGTAATTACAGAAATCGAAAAAACAGGTACTTCTCTTGTCCTTAAAAACTAAAACTTAAAAGCTGTAAGCCGTGACACACAAACATCCACGAGCAACAAGATCCAAAGCCAAAGAAGAGGTATTTGACTCCAGGTCCAGGCACGACGCTGACAATTGGTAACAGGGGCTTTCTCTTCAGGCAGAGTCTCTGCTTGAATAAAAAAGCTCCTCTCACATATTCTTATCTAAAAGGAAGATATTAGAATAAGATAAAGCATCCCTAATTATAGGAAATTCTTGTCCACACAAATTAAAAATGTTCTAAAAGAATTTGTTAAAGTATTTTTTTTTTTGTTTAAAAAAGTATTCGGATGTAATATAATGATGAGAAATAATTTTAGAAGTATTTTTTTAGTTGGGTTCACATTTGAAAAAATGGTTTCATAACACCTGCTTATTTTGAGAAATCCAAACAGATGTAGAGGAACTACGTAATTTTTTGTAAATTTTTTTTTTTTTTGAAACTGAAACTGCCCTTCCACCCATTTCATAGTTGCCGGCTTGAGCTCCGAACCGACGACCGGCTACCCATGCTGCAACTATGGTGGTGGCAGGAATTTTTCTTGTAGCTCGGCTTCTTCCTCTTTTCACAGTTATACCTTAGATTTGATAGGTATAATAGCATTACCATTAGGAGCTAAATGTTTTAATAGCTTGTTTTCCTTGCACCTCAGATAGGACAGTAGTCTAAATTGTTCTCTCGTACTTTAAATACATTTTTGTGGATGAGTTCTGCTGGGCATACCACAACTTTTCTTATAAATTCTTTATAAACTAACGTGACAGTCCATAATTAAAGAAATGATTAAGTAAAATATTGTGCCCAAGATGTTGCTAAGCTGGAAATTTTGCATTAAAAGGGTTTACAAGGCAACATAATAAGCATTTCATAAATTGAAGTTGATCTTTAACTGATACATCATTTGGAATGTTTCTTCAGAATGTAGTACATCTCTGGCTAAATGGGTAACTAACAAGAATGGGATATAACCATCAGGCACTCATAGAGCTGCTAAACTGCTAGAATCCCATCCAATGATACCCCCCCTTATCAAGATTTTTAACAACTCCCATTCAATTATTTATGGAGCAACTTACTGCTTCTGTAATATTAGTCGTCTAACATTGTTGTCAGAAAAAGATCTTGCATAAAACCGGCTCTTCCAGCGGCTTGTCGAATCCTTTTTTCCCGCTCTTCGTAGCTCAAAGAAGGATCAAAACTGCAAGGGGAGAGAGATGCATAAATAATTGGATTGAAATAGACCAGATGAGTGCTTCCTCACAAACAAATTTTTAAAAACAAGGGAGAGAGCGTTTAGGAGCGTATTACATCTCATAAGATATTTTCGGAATGACGCAATTATAACAGGGTTGTTAGACAGTGATAATTACTTAACAATAATTTAACTAAATAAGGGATTGGGAATTCAATGAAATCACAAATTTCCTATGATCACAGAAGATAAATCCAAAAACCAGTACCTTGATTTCCATATATGTGATGGTGCTGCATTTTTTGCAGGAGTGTCCTCAGCACTGGTTACCACAGATTTTGAAATCTCCTCTGCTTCAGATGCAGGAAAATTCAGAATAAGTGAGGATAGGAATGGATCAGTAGCAGTTGTAGACACATTAGCATTGTTTGACCGATATCCACCACCCCCTAGAAGCACCTGGAGATGAGCCTCACGAAGATCCCGGCCCAGGAGAGACAGTGCCTGACTGTTAGGAATTGCTACTCTACGTAATCTACGTCGTCTCTGCAAGTAATCCTCAGTTAAGGGAAACTAATACAACAATCCAGTTTTGTCATTGATAAATAACAAAGCAAATACACAAGGTTAAGAGTTAAGAAGACACAAAGAGAAAACGACAGTGATGAAATTTTCAGTTTGAAGGATATCTTGAACAAGTGTCCATGTTGCAGTGTGATATGACTTAACATGTCCCGCGTAACTTTAACAGAGCAAATGGGACAAACCTGCAAGGAAAAAGTCGATGCAGAATGAGACTCCGTTATCATGAAAGCATCAATGAAAACTAGACACTAGTTAACAAATTAACACACATTCTCACTCAATCTTAAGAGTAACAGTAATAAATAACTAGCTAAAACAAGATTCACTTTGTTTATTTCTCCTCGTTCAATTTCTCCCCTCTTTTCATTGATTCATTCTAGACTTGTAAAGTATGTCAAAGAATCAAAACCTAGTTGTTCTTGATTAAGAACAAGGAATAATAAATTCCCCCACATTGAGGGCATCAAGCACAGATATGATCTAAGATTTGAATTCGTCAGCATGATAACTTTGGCCATAGGTACATAGCATTCAAGGGTCTCCTATAGATACAAATAGGAGACGAAGCAATATAAACTATATAGATAGTAACCATGTAAATTGTGTTTTCTATAAAAGCTGTTAATAGATGAAAACACAATACTGTCTGACTCACAAAAAATCTTTTCACAGCTGAAGTTGCTAGAGTAGTGGCATGGGTTCAGATAAATTGTGAACTACGTAAATAGAGTTGGATGCCAATGGTGAGACAGAAAGGTGGAAATAAAATAAATAGAAAAGCAAAACAGAAGAGCCATGCAAACAGTAGTATCATTGGACCTCTACAGACTCTCCAAAAAACAAATAGGCTGGTAATTTGAGTTGAGCCCCATTTCTTATATGTTGGAAAAGTATGCAATCTTATAGGGCAATCTTGCTGACAAATTGTTAATGTCTGATGGTGAGGCATCAAACTTCCTTTCACTTCGATATCTAGGAAAAATAATGCCTTCCAGACTCTCATTCACTGCACCAAGAAAAGAAAAGGAACCTTCATACAGAATAACAAATGCGTTGGTCAAGACTTTATTGCAAGCCACTGTCGAAACTTACTCGTTCCTTCCGTTGCTAAAAAGAAAAAGAGTTAAATAAAAAGGTTGTCTGGTGGTTTGGCGCTTTGTGGTTCCTCAAAGTCAGAAAGCTGTTTCCCTCTATGTCTATAGTTGCCTTTATGAATCCTACATCAGCATATGCTTTGACTATAGGCTTATGGCCAAATGTTAGTTAAGTTATGAGCCAGTTTCTCTTACACAGCTAGCTAAAACCACATCATTATGATCCTCTATCATCCATGTAACATCTGACACTTGAACTATATCATTCCTCTTTCACTTAGTTTTCATCCTCTCCATAAATTTTTTGTTAGGTCTATAGTTGCAATGTTGCCTCTTTGTATGCTTATTTTATACACAAACCAGAATTACTTCAACATTTCTTGCTTTCGCTATGATGAAATTGTAAAATGATAAAGAAACTTAAGCTATAACCAACCCAAGTGGAAAGAAAGGAGGTAACAAGTTACAACATTGGCATCATGAATGAACTTCTCATATGAACTCTACTGATTCCATGCTTTCTTAGCTATACTATATGATATCTAAAAGTGAACTACCCTGCAGACCTAGGTAGCAGCATGGCTGGTGGGTGGTGGAAGATACCAAACTATTTATCCATCAAAGGGCCTCTAATTCATTGAACTTATACAACACTTTGGTGATCCAAAATCTTCCAAGATAAATCAAGCATCATACACATTTAACCTAATTTAAAATTTTTCCTAGATCAGCAACTGCAGGAAGCTCCGAAAATAACAACCGATATCTTTATAAGCTACCAATTCTTAAAAGTCAGTCGTACATCAATTAAAACCTCAATGAGCCCTCTTTTTTACTTCATAAACTTACTACAGCAGCTCCTGAAATTCTTCTTACATTTTTCCAGCTCCCACTTCGGCCAAATAGTTTTCCGCATTAGTTCTTTTTTTGTTTGGAAGGATTCCTCGGTTATGCAGCTGACTAAACAGCCAAATTCCAATGACGCCAATCTATGAGCTTCTTTCAGCAAAGCGACAGTGAAAAAAGAAAAAAAAATCAAAAGATGAAAGCGACTAGTAGGAAAGATGAATATAGCCCTCAACAAGAAAAGATGTAAATTTGAGAAACTCTGCAAATACCAATATCATTGGAGCTCCAAGGATATGTTACTCCATATCCGTTGTATCATACATATTATGCATACAAACATACATGTATACATACATTTTCTGGATGAATTACATATATAAAAAGAAATGGTACTTTGGTCCCTCCTTAGTCCTTACCTGCAATTTCTATGAATAGAAAAAAACACTTTTTGCAATACATCAACAAAAAAAACCCTCAAACGAAAGACAGGAAATATCAACACGCCGGTGAATCAAAAAAAGGGCATACATAACTTTACCGACAAAGATTGTAACCCACCAACATGAACCAAATAAGGAAACAGTTAACTCTTGTAAACCAAATACTATAAAAGACATATCTTTCTTCAGAGAAAACAAAAACAAAAACAAATCCGAGGGTGTATCTAAAGAAACACGTACGGTGACTTTGGACTCGCAAGAGTGCTCGTCTTCGAGATGCGAACAAAGCGATACGATGTCGAAGTCCTCGTAACAATACGGGCATGGGAAGTCGGGTCGGACCTCGTCGTCCACCTCAAAATCATCGATGCTCAACCGATCTAAACCCAAAAAAAATAAAATAAAAAAATAAAATAAAATCATTGAAGAAATAAATAATGAAAGATGAGAACCCAATGAAGACAAAAAGAAAAAGAGACAGAGAAACGGATTGAGTACCTAAGTGGGAGCTCTGATGGTGGTGCTGGAGCGTGTATTGGCGCTTGGCAGCCGCGAGTCGAGAGGTCCAAAACTCGGAGTCCATTGGGTTGAAGGATCAGAGATTAAGCTCACTTTTTTATTAATTTTTATTTTGATTTTAATTACCTCCCAAGAGAAAATAAGGAAAAAGCTTCGCTTTCCGATCTAATCTCTGTTGGGTGCCTGAGTTCTGAAAATTTTGACTTTTTGGTTTGATATTTGTTCAAGTTGGTACAGGAAGCTTCAGATACAACCGGAGAAGGAGGAAGGTGTATATTTCTTTCTCTTTTTCTAAGTTTGATGAATATTTTCTTGTATATTTGACTTTTTCTTAGAGCTTTTGTATTAATGCGGGTAACTTAAGAAATGACGAGAGAGATGGGGGTTTGTGTGGTGAAGACCGAGGAGATGACGTAGAGTTGGAGCGAGGAAATGTCGGGTTGTTGTACTCATGCATTGTTTTGTTCCAGTGGTCCGCAGGCCATACTATTTTTTGTGATTGTTAATTTTGTTTACTTGAATTTGATTTTATTTTTTGATGCATGCTTAAAAATCTAGGGTTATAATTGGTGTTCACTTATCAAAATTGGGGTTTGTTAAAATACTTATATAAAATTATATAACCTTATAAATACAAATTTCGTCTCGGGTTCGGTCATGTTAAAAATTGTCATTCTTAAATATCGTGTGTCGAGTTTGGATTACATCAAGATATGTGTATAAAATTATATAAATTAAGCGTAATTCGATTTATTTAATAAAATAAGTTGCTTCGATCCTAACAATCGGAACAGGATCGTCTCCAGTTCAAGAACTAGAGAATATAACTAACTAAATATTTTTAAGTTCAAATAAGTTGGAGAAGATCCTAATTCCAAGCTATCTCTGTTGTGCGTTGTGTTTAAATTGTTTCTAATAATAGTTTCACTCATTTCCACTAAACAAAAAAAAAAACAAAAACTTGCTAATTTTGTATTAAGTTCGTATTAAATTAGCGAATCGTGTAAAAATTTGATAAACCCTAGTCAAAACCACTAAACCAGTGTTGGTGAAGGTTGACTTGGTTTTATTTTGTCCATCAAGCTTGTCAATGATTTATTGGTCCAGTAATTACTACAATTTAGTTTGAAAAGAAAATTTCGTTCTTATTAAAATATGATCAATTGATAGAGTTAAATAGGTTATGTTTATTGATGTTTTTTAGATTGTGTTTTTTTTTTTTATTTCTTGTTTAAAAAAATATTATGTGAAAGTAGTTTTGAATATTTTGTATTTTATGGTTGTTTGTTAGTGTCTTGTTTTGAAAATATAAAGAAAAATGGAAAAGGAAAAAGTGTTATCAAACAATTTATAGGATATATTTTTTCTTCAAACCTAATTTATTAAATTAACATGTCTAAAATGTACGTGAGAATTGCATACTTCTCGCATCCATTTTAAATACATGTCAATTGAATAAATTAGATTGAAAAAAATTCACTCAACTCAATTTAGAATAAATTTTTTTTTTTTTTTCTAGATGGTCACAACAATACACTAAGTGAATATTAAGACAAGTAATGATCAATAAAATTATTAAAAAAGAAGAAGTTAAAAGGATTTGTTTGTTAATATGTTTTGGATGGTCTTTTTTTTTTTTTTTTGGTTGGAAAAAATATTATAATGTGACATAAAAATGAAAATCATTTTTGTATTTCTAGTAGTATTTTGTTTTTGGATTATTTATTAATATTTTTGTTCTGAAATGAGAGAATAAAAGACAAAAACAATTTTTTAACAAACGGACCCAAAATGTATAAATGGTTAGGTTAAGTAATTACATACATTAATTTTGAAAAAGAGTTTTAAAAAAAAATTAAAAGTATAATTGATTTCAAACATAACATCTTACCCAGCCCCAAAAAAAAAAAAATTCCAAAGATAATATTGTAATGTGGAAAGAGACTATAATTAAATTGAAAAATGCTAAGTATACTCTTATTCCCACATTCGTTGACATGACATTCAAAATAATTATTGAATCAAAAATTATATATATATATATATATATATGAACAAAACAATGTGACCCTAAAAAAAATCACTTCTAAAAATAATTTTTACCTTAACATGTTACATTATATCATTATAATATATTTTCCAACAACAAACACAAAATAATTTTCAAAACACATTATCCAAACATGTTTTCCTTTATTAGGTTTATTATTTATTGGATAAAGTCCACATACCCCTCTCAAACTTTTACAAAATTGACAATGTTCCCTCAAACTTTCAATTGTGATAATGTTCCTCTCAAACTACCAAAACAATGTCAATGTTCCCCCCTCAAGGCTAGTAAAAAGATAAAAATGCCCATATATATTTTTCAACAAGACAAAAATACCTCCAAAAAATTAATTATTTTTTTTAAACGAAAATTTTAATTTTTTAAACGGAAATTTTTATTTAAAGAAAAACGATTTTTTTTTTAAAAAAAAATTGTTTTAAGAAATGAACATTTTTATTTTTTTAAACGGAATTTTTACTTAAAAATTGAAAATTTTAAATTTTATTCTTGGGAAAAAAAAAAAAAAAGCCCCCCAAACTACCAGTTGTTTGCAATATAGTCCCATAATATTCAAAAGGTACTAAAGTAGACCCCCAAACTACCAAAATGTATCAAAAAGTCACTTATTTTTTTATATTCCTATAATACTCCTATTCTTTTAACAAATAAAATAATAAAATAATTGTAAAAAAAAAAACCCAAAAAATTAGTGAAAAATACAAAAAAGAAAAAAAAAGGCAAATAAATACAATTTTTTTTTTTTTGAAATAAATAAATAATTAGTCACTATAGTTAGCCTAAATTACAAATTGCTTCATGTCGTATTAAAGTAAAATCAAGCGAATAAAAACAATTTTATACTTAATTTGACTCCAGGGACTAAATTATTATTATTATTATTATTTTTTTTTGAATATCTCAAGAATCGTACCTTTGATTTTACTTTAATACGATATGAATAGTCACTGTAGTTAGCGTAAATTAGTCATTGTAGTTGGCCTAAATTATTTATTTATTCAAAAAAACATTTTTTTTTTATTTATCCGCCCTTTTTTTTGTATTTTTAAAAAATTGTTTGGTTTTTTTTTTTTTATATAATTATTTTATTATTTTATTTGTTAAAAGAATAGGGGTATTATAGGAATAAAAAAAAAAGTGATCTTTTTTATACATTTTGGTAGTTTGGGACTACTTTAGTATCTTTTGAACATTGAGAGCCTATATTGCAAACGACGGGTAGTTTGGGGTGCTTTTTTATATTTTTCTCTTTATTCTTATAAAAATGAGTTATATATATATATATATATATATATATATATATCTCTTAAATTTGGGCACACTTAGAATTTTTTCTTTTTTTTAGTTTTAGTATTTTTTAGTTTTTATTTTACTAAGGGTAGTTTCGTCATTGGGAGACATTGACAATATTTTGGTAGTTTAGAGAACATAGTCACACTTGAAAGTTTGGAAAAACATTGTCAATTAGGTGATAGTTTGAGGGGTAGGTGTAGGGGTGTTCAAATGGTTATAATTGTCGGTTATTGGCTATAACCACAACTGCAACCAACTTAGGCGGTTATTGGTTTTTAATAACCGCAACCGTCTAGGCAGTTATTTTATAACTGACAGTTAGCGGTCATTCAATCTAATAACCTTTTTATTTTTAAATAAGCTTTTGAGTTTTTTAAGTGTTTTGGACCTTTAATTTGCTATTTTTTGGTCTTATTTTAAGGGTTTAAGGCCAAAATGTTCTAAAAAAAATGAAAAAAACATGTCCAAATAAATTTTAGCCCAAAAACATGGCTAAAAAAACACAACCAAAATCCATTAATCCAAATTCAAATGAAAAAATTAAAAAGACAAATCCCAAATCTCGATCCATATTACAAAATACAAATAAAATAGAAGCAAAGCAAATATAAATATTATAAATATTTATATTATTATATATAAATAAAGGCGGTTATCGATTATAACTGCATTTTCTTACCCTTAAAACTGCTAATTGCAACCGCCTTAATGGGTTAACAGTTATTGGTTTACAGTTATAATCGATTATCAGTTGGCGGGTTAACAGTTATTGTTCTTATTATTTTAGGGAGTAGAAAATGTGAAGAACCTCTAAAACGACGTCGCTCTCACCTCTAAAACGGAGGTGTAAAACTATGGCCGTGGTCCGTGGACAAACAAAGTGACCAAACGCAAGTTACGCAACCAGTGATTCCACAGTCCGTGCAATCTTTGTTCAAATTCGCGAAAATCTTCACCAGTCTTGGGCTAGTGCTAGGGCTTGCTTTCTTAGCAAAAAAGCTTGGTATTCAATCAATGGCGACGAGTCAGCAGCAGCAAGCGAGCGCGAGCAGAAGAGCGGAGAAGAGAAAGCCGGTGTTCGTGAAGGTGGATCAGCTAAAGCCAGGGACGAGCGGTCACACGCTGATCGCCAAGGTCTTGACCTCCAACACTGTCTTGCAGAAGGGCCGCGCGGCCTCTCAGCACCTCCGCCACACCCGCATCGCTGAGTGCCTCATCGGCGACGAAACAGCTACCATCCTCTTCACCGCTCGCAACGATCAAGGTCCCAAACCCTAGCCTTTTCTCTCTGTGTCTCTGTTTATATTATATATGCAATTGTGTGTACGGAAATGATTGGTTATTGTATGAATGCGTTTGGTAATTTCCTCTTAGGACTCAAATTTTTGCATTTTGTTTCTTGGGTATGGCCTATATATATATATTGGTTTGGTTCTCTGTACTTTCTGATTCTGGGTCTTCGATAGTGTTTTTCTTTGATTTCTGAGTGAGTAGGAAATAGAAATCAGAAGGTGGGAGTGATTGGTTGTCAAATTCGTTTTTATTTTTGTTGAACAAAACAGATCCTTGGTACCTTTTTTTTGTTGTTGTTGTTGTTTCTCTTGTTTATGCTTCCCGATCGCATTTGTGTGATGAATTATTTAAAAAGGCGCATTTTTTTTTTTTTTTGAGAACTTGAAATGCCATGGTTGAGTTTTGTAGGATTAAGCCCGAGATATTCATACATTGCTATATGGTGTTGATTCATATTCTTAGTTCTTTGAAAAGTAAATCCTGATTGATTCGACATACATAATATTTTATGTTATTCCATGCTAATACAGGAGGCATATCTAGAACTTCATGCTGGAGAATATATCACTCCTTTTTAGCTCTTGTTGTTTTTGAACCCATAATGTTGAAATCTTCGCTTGTATGTAATGTTGGTTTGTCTTTGGTTTGATCATGATTGTGGTAGTAAGTCCTCTTCAAAATCCATATGATGCAATTTCAGATTATCAGCTTCACATGAGCAAGAGTGAGTGACATCTATCAAGTATCCTGGGATGTAGAGGGTGTTGGAATGTATATACATCATGTATACAAGTTATGAACAATTGAAGTTGTTAAGCGTGTTCATTTAGTCCGATGGTTAGGGTGCTTGGCTTTTCTTGAGGGATTTTAGGGTTAGGGAGCAAGAGAAAGATGATAACTTTACCATTGGGGCATTAATTCCATATATATATATATATATATATATATATATATATATATGCTCCTTTACCATTGGGGGATTAATTACACATATATTGCAAATGAAACCATCAACGGGATTATTCCATATAAGTGGCTTTCTTTTTGCAGGCTTAGCTTTTTTATTTATTACACATTTAATTTCAAATCCCATATAAATTTACCATTCAGTTCTCTTTCTTCACTTTAAAGTGAGTATTAGGAACTAGATCGCCTGCCAAATTATATGCTTTCCTTGCATTTGATAAATGTGATAAGAAAATGACAAGAAGTTCTCTGCCAAAATTAATCAATAGGGTTTGTGTTGGTCTCATAAAACAAACTATTGTAATTTGATTCAGTTGCTTACATTAGTAACTTGAAATTTTCCTTTTATTGGAATGTTCATGCATAATCTTCTCCATGCTCCCCCTACCTATTGAAATATATCTCAAGGGAAAGTGGCAAACCATCATGAGTATGGGTGCATCTATATCTTACTGTTTTGTGATAATGAGGGTTGTATTTTTTGTGCAGTTGACTTGATGAAGCCAGAAGCCACTGTAATTCTTCGTAACGCAAAGATTGACATGTTTAAGGGGTCTATGAGGCTAGCTGTTGACAAATGGGGCCGCATTGAGGTTACTGAACCTGCTAACTTCATAGTTAAAGAGGATAACAATCTCTCCTTGGTTGAATATGAGTTGGTGAATGTAATCGAAGAGTGATTGTTGTGAAGTCAAGTAAACCCTATGATACTAAAAGAAGCCTGGTGATTTCTTACCCATTTTCATGTCGCATTGGAGGTACATTTTCTTTGTGACAGTTGGGTTTGGTATACAAGTCTCACTCAAGTCAGAGTGTTTAAATGTATTTAACAACTATTAGGGTTAGTATAACGATATTCAAACAGTTGGGTGTGTAAGCTGGGTTTGGAATACATGTCTCACCCAAATCAAGAGTGTTATTACAACAGTTGGTGTGTAAAAAAGAGCATTCGCCTGCTTAACTTGGAATTGTAAGTTATTTGATGATAATAGTAAACTCCTACCGTGTCTTCAAAATCATGTTCATAATTTTGGCTCTAAATTTCGGAGATAAATATCTTGTTTTGATTTTTGGATTTTGTTCAGCGAGGTTTAATACAGTTGACTGGAAGTTGAAGGTTCGTAGCTTGTTATGAGCCTTCATCTTTTCTTAGTTTTACTTACAGATTATGAAGAATTTGTCGCATGCTGCTGATAAGGACTTTTAGGGTTTTACTTGCCCTAAAATAGCCATATGTTACAATGGTACGACACTATGAATAGATTTTTTGACCTTTTGTTTTTTCATGGCTGAAAAGGATTTATTGGTGGTCAGTCGTTAAGCAATGTAACGTGACACCTAATGAAGCTGAAAGGTTCCGGTGTGTTAGATTGGTTGATTGTTTAAAACTCCTATGTTTCCTTTAATTAAATTTTAGTAGACTAATAATAATAATAGAAAGTAGAAGTAGAGCAATAGTAGTTAGGCGTTTTAATTTGCAAAAAAAAATAATCAACGGGCCAGGGCTCAGGGCTGTACACATCAAGAAGAGGCTTGCATTTCTGGCCTGGGTTTTGCTTGGGCTCAGGTGAGCATTTTGGCTCCAGCCTAACCCATCAATTTTGTTGGGTTAGGCTCTTTAAGGGACAGGCCTTGGATTCCATATCCGTGAGAGTAGACCCAAGTCTTTGTGTACAATGACGGGCTTTCTTTTTATGCTTTCGTGTTCCTATAATTTGATAACTTGTGAAGGTTGAGCAACAATGCCTCAGTAGTGGTTTCCCGCAAAAGGTATTGTTGAAGATAGTGATGACAATGATTGAGGGAAGAGTGCGTTTTTGGTACTATTATTTTGCATATTAAAATTGCGATTTTTGTACTAAATTGACAAAAATGTATCGTTTAATGTGTTTATAAAAAAATTACAATTTTAAAAAAATAAAAATATTTGCATTTTCAAATCACTCCTAGAGTAAATTCTTTCTTAAAAGCGTTAAATTTTAAATATTAAACTACAATTTTAAAGGCTTAACTATAATTTTAACAAACGTTTAATTGCGTTTTTAAACATTACGTTTTCAAATTGTATATTTCAAAGTCGTTATCTTTAACTTATGCATTTTGAAATCGCAAACCTAAAATAACCTAAATATCGTTACATCCCATACTAATGGCATTGGGAAACCAACCTGAATTAGTTGCTTTTCCAGGAAAGGAAAAAATTACTACATGATAAAGACATTCATCTTGCTCAAAGTCTTTGTAATAAGACATTAAATATAAATTATTCAAGAGATTTTAAATTCTTTCAAGTTTATACAATCTGCCAGCCAAGGACCATGCAGTGCTTCAAAATCTAAACACAATACTCAAAGTTTTGCTTACAAACAAAACAAGTCACACTAGTATATTTATACAACACAATATAAGATTGACATGATTGGAACCTCAAAAGATTGCATTGTTAAACACATCTAAGATTGATATGATTTTTCAGAGGGCTTTGGTTTGTATGATACTCTCCTCAATGCCTTTAGGCCGACTATATGACATGACATTATCTAGGATATCATGCTTCTGTATAAAAAATATATAGCATGACTAAAATTTGCCTCATTGGGTTTGTAACACAAATGGCTGCAATGCCTTTTAGGACGACTAAAATTCATACAAGTTCACCAAAGTAAGGCAATTATCAGTGCTTTTAGATTAGGCTTATGTTGTTGTTTATGTATGTATAACTCATCCAATGAAAACTCAGCCTGACATGCCACCAACCCTATACATGATCATCGATGCAACTATATATCCTGAATCACAGCTAGTGTATCCCAATCGACAAAGCATTTGAACCAACACAAACATTTCTGAACATAATTCACATGAAAGAATTCATCTAGCACTGTAATTTTTGTTTTTGAAAATATAAAAACAATCTAATCTCATTTTGGTACCTACTTATGATTGCATGTAGAACACAACTTTTAACCCCTTGATTTTCAAATCCGGTCAAGGAGAATAATGCCCAAGCAAGTCTTACAAAGTCCATTGAAATCCATGGAAATTATGATCAATGTACCGCACCCCAACAATACTCATCCATCTACAACACAAGAACAAGAAAAATACTAATCAAGGGTAGAACAAATGCTTAAATATTTTTCCCATAAGTCGCAACCAAAAAAAAAATATATAATGACTATAACAATGAGAATAGTTGATTAATTTTTTATAGTTTGGCATTATTCATATCCAGAGTTCTAGTGCAAACTAAAGAGAAACAGAGGTAACATGGCAAGTCTCTAGGCTGAGAGCCAATTAGCAAAAGTTACAACCCTAAACAAAGAAACAACCAATTTCAGGAAGAAGAAATGGTGTAGGAACTGTAGAAAGCTGACGGTGGTGGCACCAGAAAGAGTAAACTTCACTACCTAGATCCAGACTAGTGGATTAAGCAAGATCACATCATCCTCAAACCAAACTTCATTAGGTAGCATGTTCTGTTAGAATCTTTAACCAAGAAATTTGAAAACTGAAAGTGACCAATTATGGCATCAACTAGAGGAAGGAAGTTTGTTTCTGAAAAGTACATTTCACACAACAAAAATAACTACCTAAAAGGAAGATAAAGTTGTCTAAGATATTTATTTGAACATTCAGAGCGTCTTTCTCACCACCTAAAAACATAGTCTTCTATATCTTCTCCTTGCCCAGTCACTCCCCTTTATAGGTGAATTCAAAGGTCTTCTTTGCATATAAACCAGAAGTTGCAGTTGGCTCTCACAAATTTCTTAAGTATAATATTTGGCACATCCATGCTTACCCTATCAAGACTAAAACTGCAAATATCAAATTTGCATATACACGTAGTCTATAACACGTGACTTTGAATTCTATATGTTACTCTATGATGGCTGTTCAATTTTTTAGTGAAAAATTTGAAGTGGTTTATTGGTATTAGCTATCAGATTATTTTTGCCATGAGCAAAAAATATATTATTCAGAACCTGATAGTATTATGAACCACCATCGACTGAAATTGAAACCAAAAGGTATATATACCCATGCATAGTGCCTTTAGTTAGACGTGTAAGCACAAATACAAAGAAACTACTTGATGAGTAAACATTGTTATCATCATTATCATCATCATACCAACTAGAGATCTAACTTCCTTATATTGAAACACAATTCAGTAAGCACTCATTCATGTTGTCAGTTACTTCCTACTTGAATAATTAAAATTTTCCTTCATCACCTTGGCTGGCTTTGTAAAGCAAAGAAGCATCTAGAAGCCCTACTAAAAAAAAAGCTTTATTTCACCACCTTGTCTTAAGAGCGCATGTACTTAAAACTTTGCTCGAATCCTCTGACATTCATCATACATCATCGTTGCAATCTGAGTGAATACAACAAATCAGTATGATCCTCATATGGCCATATCGACATTAACATCAATGAAAATTAAAAACAAATAGTTCAGCCTAAATTTAAGTATGGGGAAACACTTTTGTATTCCCATTCATTGTTTCTAGTGTTTATATCAACCAAGATATTAAAGGTTTGAGTCATCAAATAATCAGTGAAAATTACAAGAATCACACATACAAAACAATCAGAAGTAAAATCAACTACCAAAATTTGATATAAGAAATATTGTTTGGGGATCCTTCCTCATCCATGAAGGACCTCTTTGAACCAAAAAAAACAAAGAAGATAAGTCTAATGGTCAACATGAAAGGAAATTGTAGAAGCAACTACATAATTTTGTTTCAAGAGTAAATTATCTAGGAGATCTAGTTAAAAAGTTCCTGCAGAATTTTACTGCACCTAACTCCATAAAACTATGATATATAGTGTTCATTTTCTCATCTTTCCACATGAATTTTCAAAAGATGGTCTTCTCACCAAATCTACTGAAGAGAACATTCACCAATACTTTCAAAGTAGACAACAAAAACAAACCCAAGGAAATCCATATTTGATGCTCGATCTTCATCTAGTCTTCTCTTGCCCTACAAAAGGAAAGAGAGTAGGCATTCTTTCATTGAGAGCGAGAGAGAGAGAGAGAGATGGGATTACCTAAATCAGATAAAAAACCCGAAAGAGGGGAAACTAGTAAGGCAAAAAATTTGCTTAATTTCATACCCGAAATCTGCATCCAAAGTATGCAAATGCAACCCACTCCCCCATCAAAAAAAGAAAAAGAAAAAGAAAAAAAAGAAGCTTAACACATGTTATATATATGGCCATCCTAGTAATTGCCAAAGGATCGACATCTCTGCACCTACAAAGTTCCCCACTTCTCTATTCACCTCATGCAAACATGATAATTTAAGAAACACTAATAGACTTAGTCAATTCAAAAAATCATGATGTGTGCTATAGTTACAATTCACCAGACCACAGTCAGTGATAGCATGACCAACCAATTTACAAAAAGAGTTTCCTTCTTTCCAACTCATTAGGGATAAACTTGGATATATTATTTCCTACCACCAATTATAGTTTTGCAACTAATACATATCAAGAACACTTAATACCCTGTATAAGCATATGGTATGTTGATTATGAAGTCTAGTTGCTTACTGATTCACTTGTGCTCAAGCATTCCAAATATCTTCCGTTTCTTGTCAGCATCATATTGACTATACATAATACAGACCTCATTTTTCTTTTGAAAAATAATTTACGTTGTTGATTATTCAACTGGTTACTTGCTGCTTGACCTCCGGCACAAACTTTTGGTTTTTAGACCTTGATATTGATACCCAACTATCATGCAATTGATACTGCATTTATTAAACAGAAGGTTCCTCTTCCAACGAGCACCCCATAAATGTTAAAACCCATCTTCCTCAAAAATTTATTTCTACAGATTTTATAAAGTTACCTTTTTCCAATTCATGAGATATCAACCTAATAATTAGGTCAAAAGTATGAGAGGTATGAATGGATAAAAGACCCATGATCACACGAGTGACTACAGAAAAAAAAGAAGAAGTGAAGCTTACAATCAACCAGAAAGGACTTCGAAACTTTCAGTCTAAACATTCAATTTTGCCATATTGAATTTTGGCGAATCCACAAGCAGTAAAGTACTGCAAACCTAACAAAGTATTAGTATACAATCCTGAAACCATCCACAAAGATAAAATCATGTCTTTTGTAATTTAGAGTGTCGCTTTGACAACTTAGGAGTACGATAGCAGCCTCTGAAGTTCAGCTGTCTGCATCACCACAACAAACTTTATTAACAATGAACTCTCTCTTTGTCTTCCTCTTTCTCCTCCTTTCTTCCCTCAAGAATCTACAAATCAACATATCAAAAGAAAAAGAAAGAGAAAGCGAGAGAGATTGAAGGTACAGATTCGTGTACAAAATGAGGGACTAAAGTAAAGCAAAAGGAGAATCTGCAAATGAAAACTTGAACACACAGACTCGAAAAAGTCAGTTCAATGATTAGGCCCGAATTCACTCTCAAAGCCAATATATAGGTTGTTAGTGCGAGTTTGATTCCCTTCATACATGAATTAATTACGAAACTCAGGGTTGAACCTCATACAAATTCTCATACACAATTCCGCAGCAATACACAAAAGCTAAAAGCATCAATTTTGCGATTTGGAAACCAGAGGTCCTAGACCACCAAACACTGCAAACCAAACCTTAATAACGAAAACCCAGATAAAGCATACCTTATACATTTACATATAACGAACAAAAGAGCAATACCACACCACCAAAACAACAAGGGGCAGTCCCAGTGAAAAGCCATTATGAATTATCAAGTCCAAATTCAAAGGAAATGAACACAACAGATATTGGAGAAAGAAAATGAGAAAGGAAATTACCTTCAGGGGTCCAACCGTATCTGCGAGAGACGGAGAGCATGGAGGTGAGCAATGCGGAAGCAGTGGCCGTGTGATATGGAAGCATCGTTTCCACACAGCAGCTCAGCTCTACAGGCGATCTTTTCCAATAAATACACAATCATTAGCTCAAACAAACATAAAAACAAACAGTTCCTTCATTCGTTCATTTCATTTCACAGAGAGAGCTTGTGTATTTCTATATGTACCTGAAAATGCGGTTTGCCAGAGGGTTTTGTTTTGGGATGCGAAACGGTGAGCTCGCGGGTCGGGCCTTGGCTCCGGCTCCGGCACTGAGCCTCGAAGCCGTAGCGGCTCGGGCCGCGGTGGATCGGAAGACAGACCTGGCGGCTGTGGCGGCGGCGGAAGACATGACTTTGGGCTGGGTGGGGACGATGAGGGGCTAAGGCTTCGTTGTGTGTTGAGGGTTTTGTGTTTCATTCGGTGGGGTTTTAGATGCGCACACGAGGTTTGAGTACGGTATATATTTGTGTGTATATACTCGTACGAGAACGTGGCATACTGGAATCCCGATGTAGTTTCTCTCTTCGGAAGATCGTATTTGGGGAAGATAAATGTTTGTTGCTATTATCTTGTACAATTTTTTTTTTTTTTTTTCAATGGCAAAAAAAATGCTTGGTTTTTAACTTTTACCCATATTTTGTCTATCTCCTTATAAAAGATGGAACAATCTATCATTGAATATTTGAAATTAGGTGGGCAAAAAATGGATAAGAGATGGATGTGTAACACTTCTCAAATGATAAGAGGTGGCATATTGAATAAGAGAATATCTTCTATCCAATTATGGTGTAAATTCTCTCTTTTGTAATATTCAATAGAAATTTGACACATTAGTTAAAAATATTAAATAGAATGAAGATGAAAACACCAAATTTTTAAACAAGCAGCCAATATATCGATCGACAAATTGGGGCACTTTTCCTTCACGATTTGGACAGCAAGCCACTAGTTGAACTCAAGCCATGCTGTTTTGAGCGCAACGATTTCATGTTTAACACCCTGAACCACCGCTCCTTCCCCGCTCCAACCCACCACTGGTCTGACCAGATATGGGCACTCACCAGGTGCACCTATGCCTACAACCAATTCTTCTACGCCACCGATGACTGTGGTGACCTAGGTGACTCAACCTTCACCATGCTCGCTTAGTTTAGCCTCCACCTTGACCAAAATGACTTCTCCCCTCCTACGGTGTCAGTCTTGTATTTAACGTGCCCATGATTGTGACCCCTCACGAGAGTTTCTAATCTCAATTGAGAGTAGCTTTTGTGTGGTCGAACTCAGAATTTGACACATCATCCATTTAAGAAAATTGCATGTTTGCTAAGCATAGATTAATTCGCCACACAACCATTGAGCCACCACCGCCAATCGAATCAACCCATCGCCCACAGCCCAGCCGGATCTCTCTCCCTCTCTCTCTTCGCCAGCATTGGGTGGCCGTGGGGGTGGCGCGTGGCCATCCCCAGATGGCTTGGGATAGCAACGCGGCCGCCCCCAGATGGCCAGGGGTAGCTGTGCGGCCACCTAAGGCCATCTGGGGTGGCTGGGGTGGCTGGCAGGTTATGCCCAGCCACCCCCAGCCATCACTGCCCTTCTAATTTTTTTTTCTCTTTTTTTTTTTTTTTTTTTTTTTTTTTTTCAACTAAAAGAAGATGAATTAATATGGTGTTTTGTTTTTATTTTAGTTTTTTGTTCTAAGTTGAGTTGTCAGCTTCTGAGTGGAGGGCACAAAACAAGGGTTTTGTGCCACAACCACATTGAAGTTAAACTCATGTCAATCATATGCACATAAGAGAATAACTTTTGTGTGGACGTTGCACAAAAGGTGGATTTTGTGCCCACCATTTAGGAGTATGTTTGGTATTGCGGTGAGATATAGAGCTTTTAGATATAGAGTTTTTATCTGTGAGCTTTTGTCAAAAGCGCTTTTACTGAAAAACTATTTACATGTTTGGTAACGGCATGTCTTAAGCCCTTTTTTAAAATTATTGATGTTTGGTAACAAAACTAAAAATGTGCTTTTAGTTGCAAAAATGACAATAAAAGATATGTAGGATTATTGATGTTTTAACTTTAAATACAAAATCATAATAATAGTATAAAAAATATAGAAACATGAATGGGCAAAAAGGAATAATTCAACAGAAAAAAACAAATATGTTCTAGAAACAATTTAGAAAAAAAAAAAAGAAAAAAAGAAGTTAATCTGACAAACCCATATCTACCACACTTTTCTTTGCTGGAATTTCAAATACCAATGCAATAAAGTTTATTTTCGATTATCAAGGGGTACAACACTGCACAACGAGAAACCCAGAGATAGAGATAAAAAAAATCAGTGGATTTTCTTCTCTCCAAGAACTCTCTCCTTCAGTCACAAATTTTTCTCTCGCCCAAATCAAAAGAACCATCGTCTCTCTCTCACTCTACAAATCCCTTCTAATCGCTCCAAGAAAACTAGAGTGTACTAAGAAACCAATAACCCCAAAATTCATCTCTTTATCTTTGACCCCAAAAATCCATCATTCCAACGGAAGCTCATCCGTACATTAATGGCGGTCGAGAGTCTTGAGATCCAAAAAGACCCAGTCGAAAGATCAAACTTACCACAATATCCAGCTATCGAAGAGAAGCGACGAGCTCATCAATTCTCCAAATCGTAGAAGGGTTTGCAGCTCTCAGATTCATTGAAGAGGATGTAAGACGTGGAAAAATATGTATATATATCAGTATTGTTGTGATTATGTGAATTTTGTTCGGATATTTTTGTCCAATTGTGATTTTGATTAAACCAAAACTGCGGCGCGCATTTTGGTTGGAAGTCCGTTTTGTCAAAAGCCTTGAATTTGAGCTTTAGACTAAACGTGGGTTTGGAGCGTTTGCAAACTCAAAAGTCCTTTCAAAGGATTTTACCAAACGACCTTAATTTTGCTAAAACGGGCTTTTCAAGGCTTAGAAGCGCTTTTTGGGTCTGCAACCGTAGACCCAAACATGCTCTTAGAAGTTGACACTTCAGCTTAGAACAAAAAACCAAAATGAGAACAAAACACCATATTATTTTCCCACAGTCATTTGAACAACCCCATGGCCTAGGAGTAGCTTGTGCGGCCACCCGCGGTGGAGAGAGAGAGGGAGGAGAGATTCGGCGGCGAGTGGGCGGTGGCAGACGAAGGCTGGTGGTGGCTCAATGACTGTGTGAAAGGATTAATCATGTGTTTTGCTATCAAGCATTTTCCTTGAATTGATGAGGTGTTTCACTCTGAGTGGTGGCACGACCACAAAAGCCATGCCACGACCACATAGAAGACGCTCTCATGCACCTAAAGACTACATTATTGAAATTAGAAACCAAAAAATCAAATATAAATCAAAAGGGTTAAATATAATTTTTCTCTTACATTACTCTTAATAAAGTAACAATACGGGGACTACTAGGAAAAAAAACAATAATGGGATAGTCTAACTATTTAGTTTGCCTCTTGATGTAAAATGTAAACGAAGTGATGAGGCTCAAGCATATTTCTTGTCATATTTAAACGCAGGAAAGTTATTCACAAAGCTTTAGCAAGTGAGTTCCAAATGGAGCCATCACTTAAATCAAGCAATTTGGCAAAGAGCAAGAATAATATATTATAAGTTCAACTTGCTACACAAAATCGAAACAATGCTCTGAATTCAGAAGTCATTATTACGACGAGCAGCTCGTTTATGAATACAAATCATAACAGCATTGATCCATGTCGTGGAAGTTTATTCCCCCTGAATGCCAGAATGCCGGCTGGCCGTGAAGCATTACTTTCTTGACTTGCTCTTGCTCCGGCTCATCTTTACTAGAGCACCAAGCAACAGAGGAATGCAAATTCCCCGTGACATGTCCACTCTATGTCTAGAGACATCAGTGTTTGCATCCCTTGCAGGCATCATGTTATGCTCTTCAAAATTGATTGAGTTTTGCAAGTAGAAGCCTGATCTTTCGCCTGGTCTTATCCCAATTAGCCGGCCGAGTGACACGCTATGATCTTGAAAGAAGGATGCTGTGGACTGGTTCATCTCGCATGCAGTAGAAGCAACACCAACACATTATTAGTAGGAGAGCGTGTTAAAGTATTTAATTAAATAATTAATTTTTTTTATAAGTTTAAGCTTTCGAAACAAATAATAATTTAACATGATATTAAACTATGAAATTGAAGAGTGCTAGACATCTTTTTCATCAATCGCTACATTTGTCTGTTTGATAGCTTCTAGTGATCAGGTTGGTTGAAGATTCATGTTAAATTTCAACAGAAAACTATACCTTAGTTTGAAAGATTTCAGAAGATTATTTTATTAAAAGGCCATCAGGAAACAATATATCACTCTTCAAGTTCCTATATACCTACCTGTATACGGCTGAAATTCTGACAAAGAAAAGTTTCAATCAAATGGCATTGAACGTCAACCAAGATTTTCATGGATTCTGATTCCCGCTTGTTTGGATTACTAGCAATTCAGACAGCAAATGATAGAAAATTTTATGGGGTTCACTTGTTCAAGTAGGCGGGCAGGTTGCTCAAGACCTGTTTGGACAGGCGGTGTAATACTCTGGTCCCATATTAGGAAGATGAGAAAAAGCCTACATAGAGTGGATGGTTTATAAAGATAGTTATGAGTGTTAAATCTCACATTGCTTAGTTACTAGGTGAAACTGGGTTTTATAATGAATTTTAGATAAACTTCAATTTGACTAGTCCTTTTGGGATGATAGCGCAGATGTGACTAGCATTTTTTTCTTGGTGATTACATGTGGACTCTTTGAATCACCACCAATCCAAACAATAAAATTGCTGGGATTTCTATCCATCTTTGACAGCAAAAGCCGGCATGCACTCCCATGGATATGTAATAAAAGAAAAAGATGTGAAAGGAGGAAAAAGTATAAGGTCAGTTTTGAGTTACCTCAGTATCAAGGTTAGAGGAAGAGAATGAGGAGAAACTGGTTGATGCCAAGCGCAAAGAGTGGGGCTCTGCTGCAGCAGAGGCTGGTAATCTCTGCAACACTCTAAGTCTCATGTTCATAATCCCAAGCCCAAGCGGCCATCCACTGGGTATCTCATGGTTCTGAGAAGAGTGATCAGTTAATACTAGTTTCCTAGCTAGTATTCATCAAGTTCAGAACAACCGTCAATTAAATTTTGATAGGATTCAAACATCTGCAGTTCAGATAATGAAAAAGATAAATTTGAATTATTACTCCAGATTTATAGCAACACAAGATGCAATCAACCATCCATTGCAAGATTTGCTCTGCTTTCTTTTCCTTTACTTAGAGAAAATCTTCAATTCTAAGCAATTTGCCCATCTAAAATAAACCAATTGGTTTCATTTTTATCTGCAATGGAGAATCCCTGCATCTATAAGCCCCCAAAAAGTGAACCCATTCTCACTCTTTTCTATCATGGTATTCTATCTCTATAGTTTTTTTTTTTCTCACTTCAATTACATATTCCATGTGTGAAGAAAAGCGTTAAAAATATTCATTAAATGATTAAATTAATTCTTTCCTTTCGACATAAGATAAGTTTTCTAATAATCTGAGAATACTATGAAAGCAAAACAGATCTTCTAAATTAAGCAAAGATGACGATGGTGAAGTTGCGGTAAAAACCATTAAAAGGGCAGATTAAAAGTCTTCAGGCAAATAGGGGGGAGAGAGAGAGAGAGAGGGTTAAACTGCCGACATGATTGCATTTTGGTTGGTCAATATCTTTCCAAGGCCCATATTGCTGATTATATTGATTGTAGACCTCTACATTACTGACACAAATTCAGTTCTATAATTTCCCACTCTTTGCTGTACGCCTTACACCAATTCATTGTATTATTATCTATATCTCCACAAAAGCAATAATAAATCTGCTCATATATTCTACAAAAGTCATAGGTGTTGATCACTATATATATATATATATATGTGTGTGTGTGTGTGTGCTGCCTTGAGATTGGGGTTGTAGGCCATACCAGAAAAAATATGCTTAATTATATCATGGCTTCCTTCCATGACATCATAATCCCCACACCCTTCCTTTCTTGGTATTTGACAAAAAGAAGATTGAAGTTTCCTTATTTACAGAAAGGGTGATGAAGAAAGAACATCACTGAATCTCCAAAACAAAGAATATCCCATAAAAGACGATATTAAAGAAAGCTTATCAGCAACCAAAAGAGAAATCATTAGAGCCCTTGCCTGATAAAAAGACCCCAGATCCTCTTACATATATATATAATACAATCCAACAGTAACCAAAGAAAGAAACATGAACAAAAACAAGAAACCAAACCAGAGGCACAGATATTTCCACCCAATCCAAACATTGAAAACCCAACGTGCATATATATATACACACACACACACACAATATATATAATACCCTGAATGAAGACGCTGGTCTTTCATTGACCAAAAAGATGTGAAAACAAACCCAATAAGAAGAAAAGCACATGCTCATTTGTTCTTAAGAACATAAAGGAATCCTGAGAATGATATTACCTCGGTGACCATGGCGTCAGCAGCCTCCAGAAGAAAGAACTGGGTGGAACTGATTGATCCCAGAGAATCAGAGGAAGAAAATGTTTTGGAGAATTAGGAGTCTTTCCATATTCTTCCTTAACTATGACACAGATTTACGAACTTGGGTCCCACCCGGATGTGCAGCCTTAAATATAAGTTAAAACTTTTTTTAAAAAAATAAAAAATTAGCAGATGATTATATATATAATTCCAACGGTTCAGACATACAACAACAGTTTAACCGTTAATTTACCGCCATATTTCAAATATCAATCAATCTATCTGGACCACATCAGCTGCTGTCGATGAATGATTTTATGATCATTTTTTGATGGCTGGCAGGATTTTAAATTAGATTTTGAGAATTCAGAAATGTGTAGAGACCAGATTGGTGGAGACCAAAAGAAGGGGGAGTATTTATTGTGAAATGTGAAAGGGTTGATGGGACTGTTCAGCTATCTCTTGTAACCTCTTTGCTATCTGATTGGTGATATTTAATTGAGCTAACTACCAAAATGGTTTAATTAAACTGTAATGTGGGTGTTAATGCTTGTTGTTGCCAGTTGCCACATTTTGTACTTTTGCTTTTGGAACAATTTTAAGCATGTAATGCATCAAATTATATTGATTTTGAAATGTTCTAAATTTTCTTGCAACTTTGTTGATACGACACTGTCAATCAGCCTTTAAATCAGGCGTTGTTAAAAAAGAAATATTTAGGAAAAACTTTACTTAATTCCCATATACTTTCATCACTTTTGTAATTACCTTCCCAATGTCACCCGTATGTTAGGTTTTTTTGTTAAATCCTAATGGATGTGTGCCAAAATTACCAAAATACCCAAAGATTCAGGCGTTAGTCAAGATTTAACGGAATTTGCAAAAATACCCATGCCTGAATCTTTGTAATTTTTATTTTAATTTTGACAGAATTTAACAGAAAAACCTGATAGACGGGTGACATTGCAAAAAATTAGAAGCTCAATATATTAAATTGAGAGTTTTTGGATTTTGGGGAATAATTGCAAAAATAATTGAAGTTGATGGGATTAAGTAAAATTTTTCCAAAGCTTTAAGAATTGATTGACAATAACATATCAACAAAATATGATTGCACTTATCTCTGCTTGGGACACAATGCGCCTGGAATGTGAAATTTTGTAGTTTGCAGCCCCAAAAGGGACGGTGCAAGGCTCAGCTCCAGCTATGCAAAAGAAAAAGATAGATATATATAATTAAAAGAAAACTTCAGAAGTGCTATTTCCAGGAAGTTTCAAAAATGGGCTGCCAAATTTCACCTTGTGGCTTAGATTCAGTGTTATTGTACTTAAAAAAAAGAAAAAAAAAAAAAGAAAAAGAAAAATGGAGCAGTAATTGGCTAACTGGTATTTTAAAAGGACAGAAATTTCATTCAAATCAGTCTGGATGAAATACCCTTCAACTCAGGTAAATAGGACCAAGTGTCTATAAACATTTAAAATGCATATTAAATTTAATCTAAGTTAGTAAAGTGTTATTAATGAGATTAAGAATTTAATATATAATTAAGGCTGCCAAATTTCACATTGTGGCTTAGATTCAGTGTTATTGTACTTACAAAAAAAGACAAGAAGAAAGAGAAGAAAAATGCAGCGGTAATTGGGTGGCTGGTATTTTAAGTTATTAGTCAATGGTCTCATTGACTGCATATCCTTTTAGGTAAGAATTGATTTCATGTAGCTCTCAATACTTCCATATTACGGATACACATTGCTTACCACTGAAATAAAATGCTTAATAAATGGAGTTTATGGGTGGTAAGTTTGCTAGATTTGGTTTTTGTTTTTTCTTCGAATTAAATGAGAAAAAGAGATTACAGGAGTCTTTCCTACTTCTTATCCAGATGGATGAAAGAATGAAAATACTTCAAAAAAACCCACCTAGCCAAGACATGTGAAAATTAAAGGAGGTAACTTTGATCATTTTTTCTATATTCAATTGTTAAATCACCTTAATTAGAAGCTTAAAAAGACAATAAATACTAATCCTTTAATTAATATTTTAATGCCCTCTTCACGTTTTAACACAATATATATTATAATTGAAGTTTTGGGTTGAAATCTTGACTCCATAGTTTACCTCAATTTTAATTAAATATTTTACGTTGTTAAGGAGAAAATATGCTCACTTATTTATGTTTATTTACCATTTTGTCATTGCTCATTCATAAAGTAACATGTATCCGCCTTGGCTTATAAAAGGAGAAAAGTCTCCCTTTCTCTGGGACCTTTTTTCTCTCCCACGTCTCTCTCTCTCTCTCTAGGAGACTTCTTTTTCAACCTTACCTCTCTCTTCTGCATACCTCACGTTGCACACACAAATTAATAGATGTTAGAGGCATATTATTGTCAAATATTTTTATCTATATACGAGATGCTAACTTTGACATCGAAAAGTTTTCGGTTCAAACCAAAGACCCTTTGGGCTTTGACCATGTTCTTATTTTGCAAGAACATCATTAACATACATGAGTCTCGTTCTCAGTACAACCATAAAGAAAAATCGCTGGCTAACAATTTACCAGACCAAAAATAGCACCAACAAACCTTACTTATGGTTCACAGATATATATATATATATATATATTAGTTATTAAATCCATCATATCTTACCAAGTAATATACCATCTTGTGTCCCTTTAAAGATGATGTAACTCTTAAAATCACCATTGAACTTATGATTAATCATTATTAAATTTTAATTAAATGATAATTTTAAAAATAATCTTATTTTTTTAAAGATACAAAATGATTTTTAAAATTATTCTATTTTACCGGTTAAACTTTTAGAACAAATAACAAATAATAATTTAAGTTATGAGTAAACTTTTCATTGATGCAATTAAATCTTAGGGTGACTAAAGTCACCAAACCATCCGTGCTGCCGGCCATTGAGATGCATGGATGAGGTCAGGGAGTGACGTGGAAACTCCTGAGTGAGTTGGATCGGAAAGAGCAGGTGAAGATTAAGCTGCACAGTCACAGGAATGATTATTGATTAGTTGGAAGTAAGGAGATTGGTTAGGTGAGCAAAGTGCAATGGAGCTTTCACACTACACGTGCAATAACTGTGTGTGAGACCCACACAAAAGTATAGTTTTGGTCGCTAGCCAACTCCCCTACGACGCCGACACCGTCCCTTTACTAATATCCCAACCGACACGGCACGACTTGGACTTTGTGACCAAATATTTTTCTAGTTTTAACATTTAATGACGATTTAGGTTTTAATTTGCCGATAATGCTCACGCTTTATAAAGTGGAAATCACTAGTTCGAATTTTTCTTTATACTTTTGTGCGAATATTTAAAAAAAAAAAAATAATTAAAAAAAATAATTTTTTATTAGTTTAATTTTCTTTTAGATAATTGATAAAAACCTTAAGTTTAAACATTGTCGTAATTTATTTCTAATTTTAATTAAATATTTCACGTGTTTGGTCTCAATAATTGAGGATGATTGAAGTCTTTAACAATTTGATCAGCAATTGTAAAAAAATTCATATAAGACTATCATGTGCCTAAGTAAATTTTAGACTGTCCAGTTACTTACCAGGAATGTGGGTGTCATCAAAGCCCTCTCATATTTACTGTCTAGATTATTAATAAGAGCTTGTTTGAGATTGTGTTTGAAAAATAAACATTTTAAGTTAAAAAGAGCTTTTGGGCAAAAACTTCATTTTTAAGCTTTTGTCAAAAATACGTTTTGACCATTTTTAGACTTTTTTAGTCATTTAAAAGCGCTTTTAATTTTTTTTACCAAACGAGTACTTTCTTTTCAAACGGACTTTTTGAGTGTTAAAAGCACTTTTAGGCCCCTCAAACGCAATCCCAAAACAAGCTATAATTTCGATTTCCGGAAGCAAAATTGTTAGAAATCTCTATATTTCTTTTAATTTTTTTAATATTACATTATTAGGATAATTAATGATTTAATATTATAATTAAGAGTTAAATTTTGAGTCCCATTCTCTTTGTCATTAACAAGGAAAGAATGAAGAATTATTTATAAAGATAAATTAAGGGTTCATATTTTAAAAATATTTTGAAGATCATAATCACCCACTATATTGTTTAGAAAATGCTATTTTGCATTCTTCCCGTTTATATAACATACTTAATATACCCCTAATTTTTTTTTTTTTTTTTTCTATTTTTTAGTAAAAAATTATCTAAAAATGAATTAAGCATTTCACGTGAGATAGAGTGAAAATCCCACTAATCTCTGTTAGCACCACCTCATGCCTAAACAAATCTCTCTGGTAATCTCATCAATTTCGTCTCTAAAATGGGATTCAACTCAAACCACCAATTTTGCAAGGATGAAGGATATATCGCTAGAGATAGTAGGCCGGGTGCTCATGGGCCGCAATGCACAGGCCCTGTGTTTCATTTTCAGATTGCTCCTCATTTCACGTCTCATAGGAGAAAGAGTGACTGCAGGCGTCTAATTCTTGTAGTGTTTAGAGTTTGTTGGGCTTAAACCATCACAATGGCAGGCCCATTTTAGTGTTGGTCCCACTGATTAAGGGGAATCCAGACCAACTACGATCTATGGGCATCCAATCTGCACATTATGAAGCAGCTACGGCCCTTGACCGTTGTTGACTGAAAATCCATTGAAACAATTAGTTGAACTCTCCCTCTTTCGGCTCTGTGATTATTGAATGTAGATCTGTGAGATTTGAGATTCACCCATTACTTATTCTTTCGTCATGCTCCACTTCTATTGATGTTTGTGCCATGGGCTCCGTTGTCCCAACACTTATGCTTGATACTAAGGATAGAGATCTTTAATAATTTTATTGTCCGAATCAATTTAGATAACAAATGTGAGAAAGTTCTTATAATATTTGCATGTCCGAGCAAGTCTCGAGTAGTTCATCTACTCATCTAAATTTTATAAAAGTTCTCTCACATATACTGCATGGATTGCTAAGATTTATACATTGTTTCTGCTTTTGGTTGTGGTTGAAACATAGTACCGAATGTGTTTAAGCCCGAATGTGTTTAAGCACAACCCAACTGGTTGACATGTCACATACTCCATCTTATGATCTTATCAATACCGCTTCATAAATCATAATTTACTTTATAAAAGTTTTTTCACATTTACTATTTGAATTACTGAGATTCGAGCATAAAGTTAAGTAAAGTTCATGCAACTCTATATCTACTTTCGGTTGAAACATAGTATTGAATGGGTTTAAGCCACAACCCAAATGGTTGACATGATACATCTCATCAATAAGGGCCCAAAAAAAAGAAAGAAAAAAAAAAAAAATTAAGCTTCTTTATTTATTTTTGTTTGTATATGTGTGTATGGGGGTAGATGAAGATGGAGTCAATTAATAGGTAAAATTGGTGGGTTAAAAGTATAGATGAAGCAGAAGAAATAATGAGAAGTACTGATATTGGTGATGTGAGGGACAGAAGTTGGTGGGCATGATTATTAGTTACTATAATGTCGAAGATGCCTCTTGTTCACTATCTATCCCCCCAACATCATGAGTGCTTGTTAGTAAAAGTGTTTTGGATCAATTGTTACCTTTACCTTTGGTGATGATTGAGATTTGAGATCCCCGTGTGCGGTGAATAGGGTCTCAAATGAATGGTTGAAAGATCTGTCACTTCGCCCCTACTTATGGGAAACGAAGTTTGCCATAAGTTTAATTATTTTTAAAGTTTAATTTGATACGAAGTACTAACATTCAACTTAAAATATTTAATTAAAATATAAAGTAAAAGACAGAGACAAGGCTTGAACTCTAAACTTTTGCTATGATACCATATAAAATTACTGTTTCTCCAATAAGTATAAACTGATAAGAAGTGATGAATCTAATTATTTAATTTATATTTAAACAATCGAACCACCTAGAATGGTCAAACTAGGTGATTTGGCCATCTACAATTGGCTAAATGGGTAATTCGGTCACTCTTAATCTGGCTTTTAGAATATTCTCAACAGCTTTCTCGTCATTTTTCTTACATTTAATGATCCAAATTACTTTTTGCTTCCCTATGTCAAAATACACCTCAATAACTTCCCTTAATCATTTCTTATATCATTAAAATATTTGTTTTTTTAATTATATTATATATATGAGAAGAGAGATGAGAGAAAATTGTAAAACATGAGAGGAGAGAGGAAAAAAGAGAGAAAATCTTTTTATTTTTTATTTTTTATTTTTTTAATAATTATAAGGATTGTAATAGTGGAACATAAAATATTGGGTTTCCCTGTAACAATCCTTATGTTTAAGATTCATTTAGGAATTTTGCTGTTGGATGTTTTTTGTAATTTTTTGACCATATTTCTTAAACTTAAAAAATAGGTTTCTTTATAAAGAGTCTACTGAAAATACTACGTCATTTGGGCTTTAAAAGTAGGGTGAATGAAAAGAGCACGCGGCGTGCTTAGCACGCCAGTGCAATTTTTTTTTTTTGCATTAAAATATTTAAAAAAAAAAATTTCCTTCACGGAGTGCTAAATACGCGGTATACTCTGAATCACGGCCCTTAAAAGTAATAGTAAATAGATAGCGGTGGGTGAAGAGGTGAGACAAATGAGATGCACATTTTTTATTTTCACATGGATCGATGATATGACAGACCTTTAAGCCGTTTACTTGAAATAAATGATCCAAATTAAAGTCATTGCACTTGGTGAAATAACTTGAATGGTGATGAACTGTGGCTTTGGCCACCCGATCCATATCAAAAATTTAAACTAATAAAAATAAGTATATTTAATTATTAAATTATTAAATTAACAGAAAACACTAAAAGCAAAGTATGAAAGTCACACCACACCACAGAGTGGCCCTTATTTAGAAGAGCTAGGCTGATATGATAGCTACTTACCCTATTTATTAACTGCCCTGTAAAGTTAGGTCCATAGGACCATAGGTGATTCGGTGAAGTTGTCATTTTATGGCAAAACAAGCATATTGATATTGTGATACCATTTAATTTTAAATTTTAAAATATTATCTCAGCCACTCATTTTTGTTAATTAAAAACAATAATTCAATAAAAAAAAAAAGTCTATATGTATGGACTGCCAGTTTTTCGGTCAAAAAGACAGACCCAAAACTCAGCCCGGCAGTCACGGGGAAGAGAATCCAATTGGCATCTGCCATAGTTGATCATTGTCAACATTTCTCCCCACCATTTTCCTGGTGCCAGTCTTCTTCTTCTCCTACTTTTTTTTCCCCTCTAAGCTGGTGACAGTGGCTCACCAACCTTTCACCCAGCCATTGAATTAGTGTAAATGGGTGGCTGGTGGTTCTTACAATGGGCCTTATTATTTATAGGTAGGGTCAAGAAGTGGTGGAATAGGGTTCCTGCTTTTATGTGTAGGAAAAACAAATAGGACTATTCCCGTAAGTTAAACTGATATATTAATTGTCTTAAAAAAATAGTTCAATCGGCTAAGAATTACGTCTTATGAAGCGAAAATTATTATTTTGAATTTCGCAGTCCTTGTTCTCTTGCTAAGTAAGACAAGTAGATGAAACCAAATTCACCGCATGACAAAGTATAAACTATTCTTGTTTTCTTGCTAAGACAGACAAGTAGATGAAACCAAATTCATCACATGACAAAGTATAAACTATTCAAATTTGTAAAATTTAATCTAGACCATGAGACTTTACTAGATGAGAGGATTCTAATACAGTTAAATGTGCCAAAGTGATAACATTTGTAATTTGCCTAGCCTAATGACTAGGTTGTCCTCACTTTATGCTGTCTAATCATAAACATAGTTTATATATTATGGTGCAAGTGTCGTGACATTTGGTTCAATCGAGAAATCTAAGCATTTACGGATTTTCCTGGAAAGTGACTTATTTCCACATTTAAAAAATAATTAGAAATCTAATAGAATTTTCAAGAATATAAGATTTTCATGATTTATCTACTCCTAAGTACCTTGTAGGAATTATTTTCTCTTCAAGTGCAAAGGCAGTTTGATACATAAATATTTAAAAATTAAACAAAATAGGACAAGAAAGAAAAACTATATATAAACAATAGTTTTTCTTTCATTTCCAATATATAAACCGTCTATACTATTTGATTTATGTTCTTCATTTTTCATTTATAACTAAATAAAACCGCTTCATTTCTATTTTTTTTTTTTATAAAAATAAAATAGTTCCTCACTTTTATATACAAATTTTACGTTCATTTCCACTTTCTAAAATATTTTTTTGAATATTTGAAAATCACATTTTTTTTAATTGTTTTATTAAAAAACTTATATATTTCTCAAATACTAATAAAAATTCATATACTCCATATATAGTATTCTTGCCTGAAAAAAATAAAGCCTAGGAGTGAGAGGTGGGCAATTAAAAACTCTTGTTGAAGTGCACCTCCTTGGTTTTGGCTTGGGGCATTTTCTACGAAAGGGTAACCGAAAGCAACGGGTCACATGTGTCCGGATCCGGGAATATCCGGAGGAAATTTCCTGATGAGAGGTATTATCTTCCGTACTGTCCTTCACCATGCCAACTCTGTCTCGTCCAATGCAAAGTACATCGATGATCCATCTATCCCTCAAATGTTTTACCAAATTAGTAACCGGCCGGCCGGCCCAATTATGTCCGGTCCTTCTAGTAGGTACATTTGGACGGATTGAAGGTGGCACACAACATGCAATTCATTTTACCTTAACTACACATTTATTTAAAACGAACCGCCCAAATCTTAAAGCAAAAAAAAAGTAGTTTGAATTGCTAGAAGTAGCCACTACAAATCGACTAATGGGGGTGGCCGAACTATTCTCTTTAATCCAAAAAGATGATTCGGCTATTCAACAACAATCTTTCTTTTTGAAAGATCTAGATATAATGTATTGCATTCGGTGCGATCTTGATCCGGTTTAAACTAGGCTAGATATAATGTGACCTTGTGATTGATCATTATTGAATTTTGATCAAATTGTAATTTTAAAGCCTCCATCTTTTTTAGGATAAACACAAAAGTGACTTTTATAATTACTCGATACTACAAGCAATTAGAAAACTAATAGGGTGCTAATAGGGTGCGTTTGGGATTGCGGTTTCGCAATAATAATTTATACTTTTAAAAAATATGGTAAAAAAATAAAGCATTTGGCATTGCGATTTAAAAAACACTTAATTTAAAATAGGAAAAAAATCTGCAATTTCACGTAACAAATATTTGATAAAAAAAAAAAAAACTTTTTAATATGTTTTACCTTGCGATTTAAAAAGTAACTATTTCAAAAACTTAATTTTTAAAATCGTACTTATTGAAACTGTAATTCCAAATAGAACCTAATTAACCCTATATATCTGGAAGATTTGTTGGAGGGCAGGAGAGGAGGAGGAGGAGGAGGGGAATTGATAACAAAAGGCAACAAAGAGGGCGCGCAGCTAGTACAATATACATTTTATTATAACCAAAAGCAAAATTATGCTTTAATTCATACTTGAACTTTTCAGAGCATGAAGAGTATGCAAACCCACAAACAAGATAACAAATTGACCATAAGAACCCTGCATATATAATAAAACGACCTATGCGTGCTTTTAAATATTATATAAAACACCCCTGAATTTGCTTAAACAAATCTCACAATTCTTGGCAACTTTTTTGTTGTTGTACTCATCATCATCATCACGGCTCGAACTCATTTTGTTCCTCTTGGAACTCTTCCTCATTCTGGTACCCTTCCATGGAGTTGCTGCGCTCGAAGGAGTTCTCATTGTTGCCATAGTAACCACCCTTGTTGCCGTACCAGTTTCTTGAAGCCACGGCGCCTCTGGAGTTCCCATACTGGTTAGGATTGTACTTCTCGCCATGAATGTCGTAGTAGTACTTCCCATTCGCCATAAACCTTGTGTCGCTCATCCCTTGCCGCTCATTGTAGTTGTTCTGGTTGGCCATGGTGGAATACCCTTTCTCTGTCGTCGTCAGCTTTGTGTCGCCAAAGCCGCCGTATTGGCTGGCCTGGTAGCCGTTCTTGTTGAAGTAATAGTTCTTGTTCTTGTTGTTGAGGTTGTCGTCGTTGGTGTTGTAATAGTAGTTCTTGTTGTGGTCGTCGTTAGTGTTGTAATAGTAGTTCTTGTTGTGGTCGTCGTTGGTGTTGAGGTACTTGTTCAAGGACTCTTCATCGTCGAACTCGTTTTTGTATGGGACACGGGTGGGTGCGGCATTGACGTGGGTTGGGGTGGTGGTTGTGGTGGTGGTGGTGGGAGGAAACTGGCCGGACTCGTGGCCGTAGAGGCCGTAGCCGCCTTGGGTCTCTGGGATGAAGGTTGGCTCTTGTTGGTTTTGTTTTGTTGTGGTTTCTTCTTTGTTGGGGATCACTGTTGTTGTCTCTTTGTTGTTTGTGACTTTGCTGAAGAACTGGCTTTCTCTAGCATGGATTTGCAAAGAGAAGAAGAGGGTTAGGATCAGGAAGAGAAAAGATGTGAATTTTGCAGAGGAAGCCATGGGTGGCAAAGCTAGAGAAAGAAAAAGATAGTGCTATAGCCTTTGTGGACTAAGCAGTATATAGTGAGCTAGGTTAGTGCTTCTGATCATGGTCCAATTTATATACAAAGCTTCTCTCTCTCTATCCAATTTTTTCCACTCATTAGGTGCAAATGGACGGAAGCATATTTTTATTGTAGTGGCCCCCGGTGCGGGTGAACCTTATCGAAGAGCACTTTTCTTTCTATTGACCATTTCCTATTAAAACTAAAAAAAAAAAAAAAGAGGAAGAGATTAACTTTATGTTCTCCATGGTGAAAACAATATAATTGTGTGCTAAATCTTTTTAATCAAAGACCTAGTCATGTGACACAAGCAACTATTGCTTCTTAATTGATATTTCGTCTTCTCTAAGCAAACCAAATTCATTATTTTTTACTTAAATTATTATATTTTATCATTTTCTATTAACTTAAATGCCTCGAATCCTGTTAGAAACACATCTCCATTAACAAACCCAAGCTCAAGCTGCAATCTGAACCAACCAACCACTAGATAAGACTTGCACAATTAACATTGTAGAGTGTAGTGTTTATATCAAATACAAATTGTATTCATACATATTGTTCCAGTTAAATATTTCATGTATTTTGTTGAGACGTGTTATATATTCTCTCTTGGTTCTTTTTCACCTTCCTAATTTTTAAAATTATCATTGAATTTTTGGGACTTATGTAGGCTCTACACATGAGCCCACAAATTTAATGATAATTTTAAAAATAAAGATCGAGGATGAGAGAAGGATCAGAGGAGAAAATCAGTCATTTTCCTATTGGATTTTACATGTTAAAAAATGGTTTGAACTCACATGTAAAAGAGAATGTTAAAATATTAATTAAATAATTAAATTTACAATTGGTTATTTATTTATTTATTTTTTGGTAAAGTTTACATACCCCCTCAAACTATTACCTAATTAACAATGTCCCTCAAAACTTTCAATTGTGACAATGAATCCTCAAACTACCAAAATATTGTTAATATCCCCCCCTCCCCCCAAAAGCTAGCAAAAAGATCACAATGCCCCTATATAAACAATATGACAAAAATACCCCTATAATTAAAAAATTAAAAAAAAAACGATTTTTTTTTTAAACGGGAAATTTTTATTTAAAAATAAATAAATTTAATTTTTATTTTTTTTCAATTTTTTTAAATATGTTTTAAAAAACGAAAATTTTAGTTTTTTAAACAATTTTTTTTTTTAATTTTTTTTAAAACAGAAATTTTTATTTAAAAATTATAAAAGAAAACATTTAAAAAAAAAAAACGAAAAATTTCAATTTTTGTAAAAAAAAAAAAATCGAAATTTTTAATTTTTTTTTCTTATAAAAAGATTTTTTTATTTTATTTTAGGTTGTTCTAGAAATTTTAGTTTTTTATTTACTTTACTAAGGGTAGTTTTATCATTAGAGACATTGATAATGTTTTGATAGTTTGAGGGTACATTGTTACAATTGAAAGTTTGTGGGTCATTGTGAATTAGGTGGTAGTTTGAGGAGGGTATGTGGATTTTTTTTTTTTTTTTTTTTTTTTTTTTTTTTTGTGAATTATCAAGGGAGAAGCTTTTTAAGTCTCCACACTAGTCAAATAACATGATACTAATTAAGTACTATTTACACATAAGTTAGGTGTTTTTCACTCCTTAGAATCAAGACCAAAATGTGATTATGAGAAGTGTTAAGGGTTTTGTTAAAAAGAATGTCCAAATCCAATGCCCATTAATCATGATTTACCTTTAAAAATGAAAAAGGGCAAGAAAGAGAGAGAGAGAGAGAGAGAGAGAGAGGGAATATAGAGAGGGTTGAGAAAAAGAGTACCGACGGAAATTGGTGGGAAGAAAGAAAAACACAGCAAGAGCGTGTAATAATGCGTGGATTGAGGAGTGGGTGGGGCATGCAAATAATGGCATTTAGTGCATACAGCATGTGCCCCTCTACGCTTTGTCTTCTGCAAAGGACGCACCTAATCTTTACGAACGCTGGCCCCCACTCCCCACCTACAGTCCCGAACCATTTTTTCTTCACGCGTGCGGCACGTGCAAGAGTTGATAAGTTTTGGTCATGGGTGGACTCCACATTCCAACTGCATCATCAATTATTATTATTAATTACTAAAAGCCTGGGCTCCCTGCAGGCCGAATATGGTAAAGCTAAATTATCTCAACCTTACATTTTTAAGCAAGAGAGATCATTGGTTAATCCTCTATCACTATCTACTCAAAGTTTGTTAAGTTTAAGAATGGCGCCAATTTCTTGACACTGATATCTTCTCTTCTTTTATCTCTCTCAATTCTTTCTACCTTTTTTTTATTTTTAATTGTTTTTTATTTTATTTTATATAGAAACATATAGGGCTTGAATAGCCGACAGTTATTAATCGCCTACTAATCACTAAATCTAATCACCCAATCGCTTTTGAAGCTGTTAGAAGAAATCCCTAACTGTTTAGTATTGATCGCCTACTAATCACTAAATCTAATTCACCTAATCGCTTTTGAAGCTGTTAGAAAAAATCCCTAACTGTTTAGTATTGATTATATATATATTTGTTTTAATTAAAATTTTTTTTTTGTCTTTTTTCTTTTTAAAAATCGGCGAAGACGGTTAGCCGATTTTACTAACTGCATTTTCACCCATAGAAACAACATTCTAAAGTATTGATTAAATAATTAAATTCATTACTTCCTATTAGTTTAAACTTTTGAAATAAGTAGTAATTTAACATGATATAAAGCCAAAGGTCCCATGAGTTTACCCCTTATTTTAGTTAAATGTTTTACGTGTTAAATCTCACCTACTAAAAGAAAATTTAAGCTCACATGTGAGGGATAATGTTAAAGTATTAATTAAATAATTGAATTCTTCATCTCTTATCAGTTTAAGCTTTTGAGATAAGTGGTACGTACTATGTAGCTTAACATAATCATCTTGCTAGAATTGTAAATCTAAGGGTGTTATGGTTTGATTTTGTTTTGTGCAAAACGCAATAAAAAAAAATACAAAAATACAAAAATTAAAAAAAATAAATAAATAAATAAAAATAAAATTGAGCTCTATTGTATCCAAGGACAGGAGGTGATTGGTATAGGCCATGCCCCCCCGCCCCCAATTCCTAGAGACATATTTATTATAACCACATGTACACCAATTTATCATAATTGGTGAGGACAAATAACGTCAACATTAAGGAAAGTAACGCATCAAAAGAGCATTAATTTTTCTGTTCTAACATGTATACCATTTAATGCAACCCATTTTGGTATGTGTTGTACCTTGAGGTCTAATAAATATATAACTACTGGTTGCTACATCTTTAAGTGCAATTTATATGATCTTAACCGTCAGTTCTGTATACTTTTAATAATCTCATCTGTTTGGATCAGTTGGTTTGATGTTTAAGTTACAGTAATTCGAATGTGCTGCTGCCCAACTACTTGGAGGTCCACTTAGTGATGTAGATTTATGATAATTAAAGAAATTATAAAGAGAAAAAAAAGTAAAAAGGAGAAGGAGAAAAAAAAGATTGAATGAGTCCCACATCGGTAGTATTGTTCTTCACAAATATCGAGGCTTCGTTTAAAGGTTAAAGAAGTACTGCAAAAGAAGCTTCCATGCCTTGTGCATGAGCCACCTGCCCTCCTACCTAAGACTTAACTACTCACTGCGACCGAAGATGAACTTGATCAGCTTGATTTGCCGAAAGCAAAAGCCTATTTTTGACTTAATTATTAATGGCCCAAAGCAGTAAAACCTTAGAAAAAGAAGGGAGATTAGTGTCAAAGGCATTAATCTTAGTAAAGGTTAGGAATTTGAAGAGGATTATAAGATTAGGTTATCTAATTTTCGGGATTTGACGAGATTGAATAAATTTCTAACTTTAGGACAATCCAAATGAAGTATGATAAAAACATGACTTTGGCCAAATTTTTTTCTTATGTGGTCATTTTTAAAAATAAAAAATAAAAAAAATTTATAAAGCCATAACATCTTATGTGGTCCTTTTTTTTTTGTAATTTTTTTTTTTTTTTTATAAAAAAATTGACTTTTTCTTCGTAATAATGACCATTTTTTTTTTTTTTAAAAAAAAAGAGAGACTATTTTTATGAAGAAAAATACCACTTTTTAAAGAAAAAAAAATACCAAATAAAAAAGGACCACATAGATTCATTATTGCTTTAGATTTTTTTTTAATTAATTTTTTTTTTTAAAAAAATAAAAAATAAGAGAAAAGTTGGGTCAAAGTTGTATAAAAAAAATTGTGCCTTTATCATTTCTCAATCCAAATATGCTATAAGATCCGAGCATGTGGCCATGTGGGTTAATATGAACACTTTTACAATTGTTGCTCAAATTAACAATTTGATGGCAAATTGCTAGAAATCCCAATCTTAAATAAGAAAGTTATTTGAATGAGTGATGCTAAGGGTATCATAATTGATACCCATCAATTGAGCACAAAATTCATAGCAATTGACAAATTGACAAATGTGATATACATGATTTGATAATACCTCAATAGTCACTTCAATCTGTAACCCTTTTATATAAAGTTTAGGGTGTGTTTGCTAATGCCTTCTCTCATTTTTATCTATTTATTTATTTTTACTAAAAAAATAAAAATATTAACAAACAATTTTTAATACAAATCACTCAACTATTTTTATTCGAAGCACAAAAAAACACATTAAATATTTTTCATTTTGGATTGTTTGATCCATCTTTATTTTTTTTTATGTTTCACTTTGTTAAGGATATAATGATTTTGTATTCCCTAAATCAAGGGATTTATATAATATTTGTTAATCATGATTTAAGGAATATTTTTGTATTTCAAATATTTTAAATCATATGTAAAGTTTTATAAATAGAGCTGTCTACTCAGATCATATAATCAAGAAAATATATAGCATATTAAGGCTTTGATGTGCGGATGTAGGCTATATGCTGAACCATCTTAATTTCTGTATTAATTCTATTTCCTTTCATTATTATTATTCCCCTTTTATATTTATCTTATTATATGTTTCTATACACTTAGATTAAAAAAAAAATAATAATAATAATTTTTGAGTCAATAATTAATTTGTCATTGTAGAAAGAAAATGACTCTATACCTCTTCACACGTCGAAACCAATTTTCAAAGTTTAATATTCCCCTCTTTTCCTATCCTTCCCCAAATTATCGCAGTGTCTACATAATATCCTAGCAATTTCAAAAAAAAAAAAAAAAAAAAAAGTATGTTTTGTAGCAAATGCTTTATAGTCAACGTTCGTGTTTGACCAATCAAGTAAAACTTTTTTGCTTTTTCTTTTTCTTTATTATTATTATTATTATTTTTTTGTTTTTCTCGGATTATGTGAAATTGTTGCGTGATTAGCGGTAGGGGAGTTTTCAATCTTTCATGGTCTGTTTTCGGCAATTGGTTGTTTCTTAAAACCAAAGTGAAAGGGAAAGGGGAAAAGAAAAAGAACAAGAACAGAAAAGAAAAGAAGAGAAAAGTGTAACAAGAATCCAAAGTCTTTGATTGTTTGACTTCATATTTGCGGGGGATTTTTTTTTTGAGACAAAATCTTGTCTGCCTTTTCTTTTTTCTTTTTTCTTATATATATATATATATATATATATTGTAAGTTGCTTTTCAAATTTGGCATGAATTCCTAATGTGGGCTCATGTAGCTATAAATAAAGTTTTCATTCAAATTGGATTGGATGAATTTTTTTTTTTAATCTAATTTATAAAAGTGACACTTGTTCCTTCTTTTAATAACATGTGCAATTTGGTGATTCACATGTTATTAAAAGAAGGGACACGTGTCACTTTTAAAGATTAGGTTAAAGAAAATTTTTCTAACCGAGTTTAACCGAGTTTGAAGGAAAACTTTGTCCCATGAGTTTGGACAAAGTTTTCATCCAAATTGGGTTGGAGGAATTTCTTTCAACTTAATCTATAAAAGTGACACGTGTCCCTTAAACATGTGAGATGCACATGAATTTTTAATAGCAGGGACAAAGTTGAAATAAATTTTATTAAAAACTCATGTGCATCTCACATGTTTAAGGGACATGTATCACTTTTATAAATTAGATCGAAGGAAATTCCTCCAACCTAATTTAGAGGAAAACTTTGTCCTTATAGCATCACATGTAATGATAAATAGGGATAAATTTCTTAGTTGGTAAATCATGGGTCTTAAATAGTTTCTTGGCTTCTAGTTTTTCTTTTTCACAATCAACTAATAATATGATAGCAGCCTTATATATATATATATATTTTCGATTAATAAATATCACATAAGAGAAGAGGGGATGAAATTCCATTGAATAATAATACAAAATCCGTTTAAGAAGAATAGTCTAATAACAATCTAATGTTATCGGCAAATTGAACACCCTCATATTTGTTGAAATTCTACTTTACCGGAAAAGTATCATTTCATTGCAAAAACCACATACATGTTACTATCAGCGGCGATAGCTAAGTGGTTTGATGGCAATCTCCATGTAGTTAAGCACATATTAAGGAACATGTTGGAATCCCCAAATAGGAATCACTCACTCTTTATTAGTGATAGCCACTTTGGGTCCCACTAAAATCCTAATTAAACTGGATCAAGTTATAATTAAATTGGTCTTGAGGAAGTTTGGATTACCATGATAACGTTCAGCTAGAATAGCCAGCTATGACTAGCTAAAGTAGCCACAGTTGGCCGTCATCTCCTGCAAATTGGATTTGAAATAATAAAAGAATTTCTTACAATTCAGTTTATTAAATTAGCATGTATCCTTAGAATATGTAATTCTCATGTGTTCTTATAGTTGGATAATAAATCAATTCATTAGTATTTGGAATAATGGGTGGAGGTTTTTGAAATATCATAATAATTAAAGTGTGGGTTGCATGCCACATATGGTTTCATTAGACACAAATCAAGGTGTTCAGTAATTTATTCCAACTAATAAATTATTTGTAAAATCATAATTGGATTTGAATTTTATTTGGACTATTATTCCTTGATGAGATGAATAATGAAGGAAAAGTCTTAATTAAGATAACTAACTTAGCCTATAAATACAAAGCTCGTGTATTCCACCTATAGGGCATTATTGAGTACTGTAGGTTATAATACACCTCTCTACTAAAATATTTCTTTAGAGTTTCTATTGCTAAGATTCTTTGATTCGTTTGAATACACAACTCTACTTTGTTTTGAGTGTTTTTCTGAAACCATGGAGAGCTTTTATGTGTGTTCAAGCTTTTTAGGGTTAGAAAACCCACTGCAAACTACTTGAACCCAATTGCCACTACAGTGACCTCATCGCATGGAGGTATGAAGGTGTACTCAGGGAAATAGGATCCTCTCAATTTCAAATGAAATGAATAATATTCGGTTAGTGTTTTTTAGAGGGATAAAATTGACATTTTAATTTTTTGGACAATTTTACCCCTCTAAAACACTCTAACTAAACACTCTCCATTTCATTTCATTTAAAATGGAGAGGAACATTTTCCATAATTAGGTGGCCGACCAAACACAGTGTTGGTCGCTCGATGGGTGCTTAGATATATAGTGCATTTCCATGGATGTCACCATGGACGTGCACCATATGAAGTTATGAAGTTTCATTAACTTCATAATTGATTAGTTGCACCTAGAGTTCTGCCATGGACATGCCATATACAGAAAATACAATTAAAAGTAAATTATAGTATAATTGATTAGTTGCTTTGCCTAATTCTTCTCCATTCATTAGAAATTTCAGCTGCCAAATTGGTTCTCCATCCGCTCCACTCATATAAAGTTTCAATTTGCGTTATTGGGCCACCTTATTTTCTCTGGGCATTTGTCTTGCTTGTCCAATCCATCCTCTAATGGGTCCAAAAACACTACTCTCCTTCATGTAAATGACAACAAATCATAATAATTTCGAAATTTTCGGTTAAAATTAGTCGGTTAATCAGTTAATTGTGGGTTTTTTAATTGGGCCAATCCTATTTTAAATGGGCCAAAAATTAGTTGTTTTAAGGGTCAAATTGTTATTTTTAGGCTAAAATAGCTTTCTGAACCTATTTTGTTTTGTTTTTGTTTTTTTGTTTTTTTTGTTTTTAAATTAGATATATTGAACCAAGACTAATTTTAAATGGGCCCAAAATTTACTCAGACATTAATTAACACAATAATTATTTAACACACGAAACTGAATAGTGAATACCATGTAAAAATCTATAACAATCCATAACAATAATTATTTAACCATGAAAACAATAAATATGTTTTCGAACATAACAATCCATAGTTGTTGTTGTTGTCAACATAAGAGTCCACCCAGGGACGGAGTTAGACTTCGGTATGGGTTGGGGCCAAAGGCCAAAAATTTTAGTGGGTAGGGGTTGATAGACAAAAAATAAAAAATAAAAAATTTACCTTATAATTTTTTTTTCCCTTAAATTTTTTTTTTCCTTGTATTGGGGGGCCATGGCTTACACGGGTCACCCCTAGTTCCGTCACTGAATCCACCATACATTTCATTTCATATGAAACGTCACTTTATTTTTCAATTATTTTGGTTTGGTTCAATTTGGTTAACTGAACCGACGTTGGTATAAAAAATCTATATCAATTACTGACCACCAGAAGTCATTAAGCTGTTAATGTCTGTAGATGGGAGTACTTTGCCCACCCCTAATTAAGAGAATAAGACTAAAACATTGATAAAATATGTAAGTCTGCTTTCTTCTCTCTCCGTAAACTTCAATACCCGACTTCCATTTCTTTTTCCCAAAATCTATATGCTGATTAAGTAGAGTCCAATGCCCAACCCATTTATTTTTCTCCAACTTCTCAAAAATCACACAAGGGAACAATAAGTAATGTTATATGACACATTGACTCTGCCCTATCCCTACCAAACCAACAAGGTATGGGAATAACACAATTGAACCCTGTTGGCTTGGGTCAGTTAGGAACTTAGGGTCAGGGCCAACCCCATGATAGCAATGGTTCCTCCAGAAGTCAAAAAATAAGTATCCATATATTATGATCTATTTTCATTTTTTTTGGCAAATGCAAAATACAAGCATACATATACTATGTTCTATTTTCATTTTCTACAAATTCAAAATACAAGTATATATATATATTCTGTGTTTTGGTAGGAGAGCAATTATTTTATTGTTTGTAATTTATTTGAGAGTATTGAACAGAATTAAAAATTGTAAATTACGTGTTAATTAATTTACAACATATTCTTCCTTTACAAAATATAATTTTATTATTTACTCTCATTTTTTTATATATAAAATTTCAACATAATCCCTTATGCAAGGCAAATAGATGAGAGATGAGAGAAATATTTTACATTAAATTAATAGATAAGAAAGCCACAAACTTTTTTTTTATTTTTATTTTTAACATTAAATAGTACTGTAGCATTCTTAATATTTAAAAAACTTATTGACCGGTCCCTTGAAGCTCCATTCCAATTTTGACACGTCATTATCTTTGACTGACGCTGTTAAGTTACATTCTTGTGATCGTATCGGGTTCAAAGTAATGTAAAAAATTATTAGCTATTATGAGTATAAGAATAAATAAGTTATTTTTAATCCGTGTCAATTTAGTTAATTCTTTATTTGTATTGAGTTTGTATCAAATTTATGAATCATGTAAAAATTTGTCGACTCTGCTAAAACCCGTTGTGTGTATACTTATAACCGTTGTTAAGAGCTTAACCATTAATTTAAAAAGCACTAAAATTGTTGGATATTAATTTGGGCAAACCTTGAGCACATCGTAACACACAAACTAATTATAAGTTGATAACAATCACAATTTAAAACCAAAACTCAAAGCAACCATATGTGCCTGCTAATGCAAATCCTTTATGGAAATTTTAAATTTACATCTACGAACTTGAGGATAAATTTCTTAGGAATCTCAATCAGGAAATGGGTTCCAAAACAGAAGAGAAAACAGCAAAATATTGGGAATCAAAAAAGGAATCAAAGGGTGAATATGACTTCCAAGTCGTTTCCTTCTCAGCCTGGTCCTGACGTACTCTTTCCTTTGTTCTTCTCCCCACGGAGCTTCCTCCACTCCCTTAGCAAGAATCAACGGTGGAGGCAGTTGGAATGGGCACTTGGACCTCCATGAGGTCTCAGGGAGCCCAAATCTGGAGACCCTTTTGAGGAAAAGAGAGAAACCCCACCGTAGGTGAAGAGAAGGAAATCTTGAGGGGTGCTTGGTACAGAGGATAGGAGGATAGTCCCAGTTGAGGTAGCAGGGGATTTGGGTGGAGATGAAGAACTGAGAATGGAGAGATGGTGTGGTTGTGGGGCTGGTTATGATGTGGGTCAAGGCCTGAAGCCTTTGCTCCCATGTTGTGTCTTCTTCCATTAATCTGAAAGAGTAGAAGATGAGGTTGTGAAATAGTCAAGAATGGTAAAATTGCTGACATAGGCGAGAGTTTATAATATTCCCAGTTAAGCCCACCAAACATTTTGCATAATCTCCTTGTTTCCCGGTTTTCCTCAATTTTTTCTCTCTTTCGCCCAAGTTGAAAGAGGGAGGGGGAGCTTTTTTTTTTAAGCCGGCAATTTTTTATAAGAACCTGATGCTTAAGATTAAAGAGTCTGATTCGTTTAATTAAATACATGCTATTTTATGAAGGACAATTTTTTACATGACTTGCAAATTCAACACGAACTCAATACAAAATTAGAAGATTAGAGTTGAGAGATTTAACTCATTTAATTAAATGAGTTAAGTTAGTATTGACCTATATGCATTCATCGGCACGCGAATCTTTACCCCTAGTGTTTTCATGTGATAAGTGATGATTTGTAATGGTTTTTAAAATTTTGCCCTTCAAGAATAGCTCTTTAATTTGATTAAAATTACCCTTGTAGGTGCAAATGTGGCTGGCTGACATGGCATTTTGTTCGAAACTATAAGAGATCATCCTCTTTTGGCGTAATTTGTTGTACTGACAAACTTAGTTAAAGAACTATATCTAAGCAAACCTAATTTGCTGTACTGACAAACTTCTCCCACTCCACTCCAGCGGACAAAACACGACAACATGCGCAAAAATGAAGAGATCAATTTATCGAAAATTTTGAACTCCAAAAGTCGGTACTCTAACGGTGTGGTAGCCTTGATGAATTTAAAAAGAGGTGTTCCGAAAATGCAGCAAAGCTTTCAGTTAAGCAGGGTTTTAAGACCATGTCATATCTGAGTCAATGCACTTCAAAACAATAACAAGTGAAAAGGCACAAGCACCTAAAAGCGAGTAGGCAATGGCATATGACTCTCTATATCCATTCTTGCAAAAGTGCACTATACATGTGTATGAAGCTCAAAAGGAGCGAGGTTCATTGAATATCTTTGATACTATTATACAATCAAAAATCTAGAATTCGACCGAAGTTGTATAGCAGCCACAATCCAGATCAAGACGGGTACAAAATTGATCCTGATCAACGTGTCGGCAATCGTTGAAACAGAAATAAGATATTCTCCAAGAGGGGTAGTAAGTAAATCAGGGATACCAACATTCACCTTTTCAAGGAAAGGAGTTTTCCAGCTAGCTAAACTGTGATGAGAGAAAAACCCAAGCACCCATTATTGGGAAAGTAATTAGGGCAGAAGCCTGAAAATTTGCAATTTGATTAGTAAATCTAATATCGCAAGAAAAAAGTGAGATATGAATGCATGTCTTAGAAAAAGGTGAGTGAGGAAAACTTTCAAGATGGAGGAGGCAATAAATAACATACCAAAATGAAAACCAATTCACTGTGGGCAAGAGCTGCAGTGAATTCATTTTTTTCCATTTCTTGTTTGATGAGACCTTGCAACTGCAAAAAGAAATTGTAAGTTCATAATTCATTACCACAGCTATATATTTATCCTAGAGAGTAAATAGGCTATACAGAGGGCAACAATAACGGCTTTGCCGGCAACCAAAATATCCATATACATAATACATTTAACATCTTACACTTTTAATATTTGTACAAACAATTGGTACACTGTGATAGGGTGAAATACAAAGATTAAAAATTTGTGAAATCTACAAGGCTTTGAAATGCCTGGAAAATGTCATGGCCTACAGGACCTTATAATCCATATGCGGTAGATCCATATAGAGAGCAAAATATTTCTGCCATTTCTACAGAGTATTGGTGCCAAGTCATTTGCTTCACCCAGCTTTGCCTTCTAGATTGTTATTGAAAATTCGAATTTAGACCCAAGTTGTTAAACAATCAAGATTACCAAGCCAATTATTAAACCAGTTACCACAGTTATCAAAACCAAAATCCACAAAATCATAAAATCAAACAACACAAAAATTTTGGTAATGAAGTGAAAATCTTTTGAATTCGATGCCTCTTCAACTGCAATTCGATATTAACTCAACCCTAAACCTAATGCTTACAACAAAACATGTTTTGATATTGAATTGTCAACACTAAAAACCTAACAATTATCATTATAGAGAACAAAACATTAAGACCCAACTCCAAATAGGATTAGATGAAGGGGGAATTAATTTTTTTTTTTTTTTTTTTGATGAAGGGGGAATTAATTCAACATAACAATAAAATAAAATAAAATAAAAGAAGTGAGTGGTCACCTTGTGTTCATAGTATTTCCAAACAACAACACATGCCTAACACATCAGTCTAAGAAATAATAGAATGCAGCCGGCTGGATGACATCCAATAGCACAGTACAAGGGTTTGCAATATATGATAATTCAGAGCTTTGTGACTAATCATTGCTGAGGTTGGAAGAGACCATCATACAAATCCTTTAATTCCTCCACCGTCCATGTGTGATCTTCAAACCTTGAATCATTTATTTCCCTCCAAGAACACCACATAAGACAAGACGAAGCCATTTTCCACATTGCAGTATTATCGAGCCTACCAAATTGTCCTTTCCAACAGTCGAAAAGGTCTACTACTCGACAAGGTATAACCCAAGCCAACCCAACAAAGTTGAAGATGGCATTCCAAAGGGTACTAGCGATCTCACAATGGAGTAAAAGGTAGTCCACTGACTCCCTACTCTTCTTAAACATACAATACCAATCAACCACCATGACAAGCCGCTTTCTTAGATTATCCATAGTGAGTATATTCCCTAAGGCAGCCGACGAACCTTATTCCTCCAAATACTTCTCCAAGGGAAAAAAGTGTTGTCATGGGGAACAAGGGCATTGTAATAAGATCTAACATCAAACAACTCTTTCTTGGAAGGAACCCAACAAAGCTTATCTTCATCAGCCCCTCTCAATCTAGAGTACAACAAATTGAAGAACGAGGTAAATATGTCTACCTCCCAATCATGAGTCGCTTTTAGAAAGTTAACATTCCATCGATGAGAGTCAATAGAGAACTCCAAAAGATCTGCCACAAAAGCATCCTTACTATGAGCTAAACTGGACAATTTTGGATAGGCTGCCTAGAGAGCCTGGTCTAATTTTGGAGGTGTCACCGACCGTAAATCTAGTATGACTAAAACTCTCCCCAACCCCTAATATTGTTCCATAGCCCTACCATAAACGACTCATGAACCTTGTTTAAACACCACCCTCCCCACGAGGTGTCATATTTATAATCCACTACCACCCTCTGCAAGGCCTCTCTCATGAACATACCGCCAAAGCCACTTCACCAAAAGAGATCGATTTAACAAAAGTAAATTACGAACCTACAACCCTCATTCAAAAATTTCGCTGCAACTTCTCCATGCGATTGGCACCACTAGGTGGGAGGAGAAAAAGAGAAATGAAGTAGGTAGGCAGATTAGATAAAGTACTTTTAATCAAGTTAACTCTCCCACCCTTTGACAAATACATCCTCTTCCATATATCCGGATGACACTTTATCTTCCCAAATAGATTTGGCCTTAAAACGAAACTCCCAGCAGAAGGCCTAGATATTTCATCGGAAGGGAAGAGACCCTACAACCTAAGATGCTAGCCAAACCTCCAACCTTCGTGACATTTCCAGCAGGGACCAGCTTGAATTTAGCCAGATTAATCTAAAACCTAATACTGCTTCAAAGCATAAGAACAAACGCCGCAAGTTACAAAGATGATCTGGATTTCTGCTTTAGTGAACAAGAGTCTCTAATCAAGCTTTTTGGTGGGGTCTAAGAATGTTGGTGCCCTACACGTGCCACAGAGAGAGAGAGAGCTTAGGGAAGACCTATCATTGTGCTGAAGTACTAACATTAACATGTTCATACTTTCTCATGAAAATTTTACTAAAAGCTCATTTTTTCTTAGAAGATGTCCATTCCAAAAATCCTTCACTTGTCGTATATATATATACTTATATAGATTAGCACACCACTGGATTTTATCAATTTTTACTTTCTCTACATTAAAAAAAAAATCAATTAATACAGTTATTAACTTGATTTTTAGTTTTTATTATATTTTATTGCGAATAAATTACTAATTATGTGTGGTTATATGAACATATTAATGATTGCCAGTATATAAAAACATTAGAAAATGTTTTTAGGATTATTTTTGAAGTGTTAACCAAACACTAAAAAATCAGTAGTTTTTGTTAAAAATGTTTCCAGTGACAAAATATTTTACGTCGGAACAAACACAACCATAATGTAGAATAATATCACATTTAATTTTATGGATTGCTTCAAAGTCCTTATTATAAAACTGAAATTTCTTTCTTGAACATTACATAGAACTAACAAGAAAGATACTTAGTACAGACCTGATGGTGATACTTTTTAGCTGCCATGAATACTCTGTTCAACTGATGCAGAGCTTGAGAGATGTAGGAATTCAAGGTAGGCCCTTTTCCAAATAAGTAAGGTTCAACCACCCCAAACAGCTTTTGACGATGATCGCCAAATAGGTTGTTGCTGAACTACAAAACACATAAAAATTTAATGAAGACCCAGATGTGCGAGAAAAAAAAATGCAAAATGAGAACCGCCTCTGGTTGTAGAGAATGCTTGATGCTGTCACTGCTGACATTGCATAGATATTTATCTGAAGTTCCAGTAACATTTCACACAATTTTAGAATTTGAATTCATAAACCAAGAAAAAACTATCTGAAATACTACATGTACAATATTACCTTCAACAACGTGCATCTTGTAGAGCCTACTTGTCTTTGAACCCTCATCTATTTACCCAAGAGAGAAAAAAAGGATTAGGGAAGTACTGACAAACTTCTATATAGATTTTGGCTTTCCAAAAACTCATGAATTTATCATATAAATAGAGTCCCTTTCAATGGAATATACTTTAGTAATTTGAAGAGCCTGCTCAAGCCGCTGAATTTGAATCCAATGCTCCGTGACGATGTCAGCCATCTAAAGCAAAGCATAGAACCAAATGATATTATTAGCAAAAAAATATTCATAAAGAACAAGCAAAAGAAACCCAGGAAGTCCTCACAGACAGCATATATGCTTCTTCAATAGGCCAATAAAAGTTAATTTATTAACATAAAAGATACTTGCTTGAGGCATTGCATCTAAGTGATATCTATTTCAGCAGGACTCCTGAGAAGTAACACCAGATGCAGGGTTCGATACCTTTAGAGCACTACGGAATCAAATTCACCACACTGCTCACTGATGTTGCTTTGATTTAGTTGTTTCTTTTCAATATTTGTCTCTACTTCTAAATAACTATTTATTTATCCATTGAGGCAGGGTGGTGCCATGGTTGAATATCAATTCATACTTTAACACACAGCATAGAAATGCACTATAAACATCCAATACAATTAATTAGGAAATTCAGAATTTGTAAAGCTTCATGCAGTATCATTGAATGCAACCACACAGCCACATCAGCTCATGAAAAAGAAATGATAGCTAGCCAAAATGATGCGAGTCCAGAGTTGCTTCCTGTTTCAATTTTTTACAATTTGTTGCACTGTTAAGCACTAGAAACTTTTTTGGAAACGACTAGTAAGGAAAATGCTTAAAATTCATTACTTACTTTAATGAACTCTTTGTCCTCGAGAAACTATATTTTCTCCCTCAAAGCAGGCTACCCGTTCATATAGTTAATAAGCACTAATCATATCTACTTAGTTCTCCAATCAAGAAAAATAGGCAACGTGTCTGAAACACTACTAATGTTATCTCAATTTCAAGTGACCACAGCTCTTCATTACAGGCCAATGCCGACAACCATTACCCACTCGTTGATAAAAAAAATATAAGAAATTTTAAAAATTAGCAAAGGTATATTATACAATGGAAATAGAAACTTTAGGGCAGAAAACAGTGAAAGATCATCTCTGCACTCAATACAAACCAAAACTTTAATACAGATGGACCAAAAGCATCAGTCAAGATATTCAAACAAGAATCCACTAGTGCCCACAACTCATTCGTTTACCAAAACAAGAATATAAAATAAATGGACAAGTTGGAGTACTGACATTTTCAACTTGTGAGGTAACCCTTTCCAGCCTGTCCTCGGCATCCTGAGCTTTATATTCTAAGTTATGAATATCAAAGTTGTTCTTTCTTGATGCGGCCCAAAGACGTTGTACCTAAGCATCCCCAAGTCAACTTCTCAAATCAGTTTAATTTCATATAAGCATCCAATTAATTCAGCTACTTATCATCATCATCTTTCTTAAATAGAAGTAAAATCAAAATTGAAAATGAAAATGCAAATTAAAATATATATATATATAGAATTAAACCTCTTCCTCTAGAGCACTAAGCCTTTCATCAGCCCGTGATGATTCACCCTGCGATTGAAATTCAATCCATGCAAATGGTAAGTTTAATAACTTAATTAATATTCTAACACTTCATAAGTTAAGTCTAACATGTGTAATTAATATTGTAATGATCCATAACAACATTGGCACATAAAAACGAAAAAAGATTGAAAGCTTTCATTTATAGTTGTGATGGAAAACGAACCTTTAGACCATCTATAGTAGACTGCAGATGGTGGATCTTACGTGACATAGCCTCAATTGCCTCCTCACGCTCTTGGAGGTAAAGGCTTTTCTGATTTAGGCTTTTCGTGCTTTCTTCAAGAACTGATTCTGTAATATTATTCAATTTAAATCTCCATTTTCTTTTAATTTTTTTTTTTTTAAAAAAAAGTTCAGATTACGTTGAACGAAAATACCACAGTAAGAACAACTCAATGCTATGAACAACACATCAATGAATATAAGATGAGAAATTGAAATGGTACCTAATTGAGAGATCTTGTGCTTGAGTTGGCGCAATTCGCAAATCAAGCGGTCGTTATGAAGCGGAGCTGAACATGTGGTCTCCGAGAGAGCGAAGAAGAGAGAGGGAAATAAGGCCGAAATTAGACATAGAAATTGAATTAGAAGAACCGCCATTTCTGAAAGTGCTTCTTCTCAGCTCACTCGCTCTGAAAGCCGAAATTGAATTAGAGGGGGAATAAAGGCCGAAACTGTCTCGTTCGCTCTCAGGTCACCGAACTAAGACGTCGTCGTCGTTTTGAGAAGTAGAGCAAATCTGCTGTAAAAGTAACCAACGGTCTAGGCTATGACTATCTCACGTGCCTTTCCAAGTTCCAAGGGCCGCACACGGCTGTAATAAGTGGCAATAGCCGCAATAGGACTCTATAAAGAGTCTTAAGCGGTAAAGATAACAATCACAGTAAAGAGGAGGTTGCTGGAAAGGTAATGCAATAAACTAGTTGGAGCCGTTGAAGGATGAACATTGGCCAAAAAAGTTTTCTCTACAAGATCAATCTAAATCAGATCAAGGAAACAATAACCCACATAAAAAGAAAATACAGCAAAATACAACAAAAAGTAAAAAACAACCACTCAGGACAGCAGCACTGAAAGCCCTCTTGGTTTGCTTATTCATAAAACTTACAAAAATTAAAATAATAATAATAATAATCTTTTGTGCTCAGTGCGTACAGCTTACCATCTTGTCTTCCGATCTCCTGTTCAAATGAAGTAGGTAATAAGCCTGTGTATCGGCCAAAACGGTTCGGTTTTGGCTCTTATCGGTTATTAACCGATAATTTTTGGATAGACGGTTTATTAACCGATACCAAACCAATAAGAATTTTAACTGAAATTATTAGTAATAACGGTACATAGTTAAACGGTTCGGTTAAGCCGGTTAACCGTGTGTTTCATATTGATTTATTTTGTTGGATCAAAAATGAGTTTTTTTTTACTTTTGAGAGCCCAAATACTTTTTGTTGTGCTAAAATAACTTATTAAAAATGAGTTGTTTTAGGTCTCAAATACTTTTTGTTGGACCCAAATATTTGTTTTTTGGGCTAAAAATTGAAGTTTTTTTACATTGATCCACCACAACTTTTTTTTTATATTATAAAATACATTTTTCCAAAGAAAATGGACTAATTAACATAATGAATGCTAATTAGACTAACAAAATTAGTTAATGAAAAATGCTTTCACCAAAGGCAAAGAAATTTCATCCAATGTCATCACTAAAAAAGAAAATCAAACCTACCCAAACCCAAATTAAGATAAGGTTGCGTAGGTATATATATAATCCCAAAACTACACAATTTTGGCATTCCTACTTAACGGTTTATATCGGTTAAACAGTTAACCGATATGAAATTCTAACCGAACTGATAAGCATACCGGTATAAAAAATTTAACCGATAAGGATATTGGTATATCGATTACGGTTAATATCGGTTCAGTCGAAACTAGTACCGGTAATCGGTTAATCTACCCATTCCTAGTAGATAATATTCAGTTAGTTATAGTGGATGAGTATTTTTGCCTGTTAAATTAAAATGAAGAATATCCTAATTCGAGAAGAATTGGGGCATTTTTTACATCCTGCACGGTAAAAGTTTTAGAAGTTAATCTAGACCGTTGGTCACTTTTGTCGTGTATCTATTGAACATTTTATTACTGCAGGAAAGCCAGATCTTTTTATTATTCTTGCACTTATATGAAATATCTAATTGATTTTTTTTTTATTTTTATTTAAAGAATAATGCTATTATCCAATTTCATTGAATTGATATGGTAAGATTACGTCGGTCCAGTAAAATATTATGAAAATACTTTGTATCAATTATTAGTTAAAAAACTTCAGAGGCATTACAAAAGTCACCACCAAAGTAATGTTAATCAATTTTTTTAATCAATACTTTCTATTGTTAATCAATTTTTTTTTTTTTTTTTAATCTGATACTACTACAAATTTGATACTAGTTGATTAATCACTCGTATCACATGCTGAGTCATCAGCTATGCCACGTTTAACACAACTGCAAAGACCAGGATGTTTAACCGCCACTTGGTTTGACACAACCCATCTGGAAAGTTCCACACACTTCTCTTACTCTTCCAGACAAATCCTTCTATTTCTCTTCCTTTCTCTTCCTTTCTCTTCTCCCTTCAAAATAAGAACATCACTCATAACTCATCACTCAAATCCTAAAATCTGAGCCAACAACAACAACAGTGCCAACATACTCATTACCAAATAGCAAGTATTTATAAATTCAGCTAAAAGGTCCGAGCTTTAGCTTAAGAAGAAGAAGAAGAAGAAGGAGATGGGTGTGGATTACTATAAGGAATTGCAGGTGGACAAGAACGCCAAGGATGATGATTTGAAGAAAGCTTACAGGAAGCTTGCCATGAAATGGCACCCTGACAAGAACCCAAACAACAAGAAAGAAGCCGAGGCCAAATTCAAACAGATCTCCGAGGCCTATGAGGTATGCAGCGTATGCTTATGATTTATGTTGTCATTCACTTTGTCCTTGATTTTCTCTCTTTGACTATGCATTCTCTGACAGCTTTTTGATATGCTCTGATACAATGTTGTTCATAATTAAATGATCATGTATGAATATCTTTGCTGATTATATCAGATTATATCAGGTAGTGAAAATTTGATCATTTATATTATATCTGACAAAAGAGAACACTTTTTGTCTCTCTTTTTTGGTGCCCCATGAAACCTATGTCACGATTTATCATCTGGGTATTCTAGATTTTAGCCTTTTCCGGGCTTTACATTTGCCCATTTATTATTTTCCTTCTTTATTTTGTTTTATAATTAAGCCTCATTTTTTAATCACATATTATATCTTTGTTTAAAGTAGGTTCTAAGCGATCCCCAAAAGAGAGCAATCTATGATCAATATGGTGAAGAAGGGCTCAAAGGCCAAGTGCCACCACCTGATGCAGGGGGACCTGGTGGGGCCTCCTTCTTCCAAACTGGGGATGGCCCAACAGTGTTCAGGTTCAACCCCAGAAATGCAGATGACATTTTCTCCGAGTTTTTCGGCTTTTCGAGCCCGTTTGGAGGAATGGGAAGCAGTGGGAATGGAATGAGGAGTAGTTCAAGGTCATTTGGTGGGATGTTTGGGGATGATGTATTTACTTCATTTGGGGAGGGCAGGCCTATGACTATGAGTCAGGGTCCGCGAAAGGCTCCTCCTATTGAAAGAACGCTACCGTGTAGCCTCGAGGAGCTATATAAGGGAACTACCAAAAAGATGAAGATCTCAAGGGAAATTGCAGATGCCAGTGGGTAAGTATTTTCTACTTTGTTGATATATTTAATTAGTTATATTGTTATTTGCAGAATTCCCATATGTGCTTACTGTGCATTTGAACTGTTCATTTTCAGAAATCTAAATGGTTGACTTTATGCATTTGGTTTTGTTTCTTAGATTAAATTTCCTGTAGATGGCCTTCCTACTAATTGCAGAAGACTTTTCTGCTTGTTCTTCGATGCATGCCTACTTTTCTGAACTTGTTTCTTTTACTCTCTCTTATTTGTCCTCTTCTCAAAATAGATGTCCACTTTCTAAAATGTATTTTCAAAATGTGTCTTTCAGAAATTAACCTTAAAACAGTTGTTTCCTTAAAAAGTTGGGTTACGACGGTGGACAAATAAAAGGGGACAGGAGAGTATCAAGGATAGGAATGGTATGGGATGTAAATATGTTGTAGCATTAATGTAATGCAATGCTTTTGTGGCAGCAGAAGATTAAATATCGTGTTAGGGCTTAGAAGTTAGATCTACATCATGTGCTTTATGAATTCTTTCTTAAAAACAGCTTCATTTGCAAAAATTTCTAGGTCCCCATAGGCAAATGTGCACTTCTGCACGCACACAGGAACAGAGATAGTGTCAGGGATGGTGACTATGATAGTAGCAGCAGTGGCAGTGGTCATGATGAATTGTGGTTATAGCCATCCATTCACAATTGCTGTCATCATCACCACCACTACTTGATTCTTATTGCTGCTGGCTGCAATTGCCACAGCAGTCAATGCCATCCCCATAAGCATCACCATTTGGATTGGAGATATGTTCTTTCTTCTCGCTCTCCTTGAGCTATAGGCGTTAGGCTGTGAGATGGCCACCATTAACCACAGATAGGTTGTTAAATTCATTCTACTTAGTGGTTGAATGAATTTAAATCTAATGTGATTTTCAAAGAATAAGCATTTGGGAGTGTAAACTTTGAAGTTTGAGTAGAATTTCTCTAGTAGAGTGTGCAGTGCTCTTTTTTTTTTAAAAAAAAAATCCTCGACTGTGTCAACGCGTTGGTGGATACAAAGGGGGGCGGGGCAGGGGTGCTCGCTCCTCCAAAATTTTTTGAAATTTTTGTTTTTTTAGGGTAAATTTTTTAGTTTTCTTGATCCTAGCCCTGCTCTAGCTTCTCCCGCTCAGATTGGTTCCCTTCTTGTCGGCAGTTTCTTCTTCTTTCTTCTCTGCTTGACATACACTAGGTTTGGCTTATCAATCTTTGCTTGAAAATTCTTCTCTCTGCTTGACCTTCTTCTATTTTTCTTCTTCTTCTTGGACAAAATCTTCTTTTTCTACCTCTACGCAGGAGAAAATCACGGCTTCATATGAAACGCTCAAAACCTCAAATAGTGTAGTGTTATATTGATTTTACTTATTGTCTTGTCTTATTTATTAAGTCTGCAGACACTAGAATGAGTAAAGTACAAATCATAGATGATAGATCAATAGATGTGTGAGGTGTTGACCACATGTTGTGTTCTTGTGGTGGAAGTCTTTATTGAAAGATTCAATTTTCAATAGAGACAAGCACGTTGAGCTTGTGAAATTGCACCTTCATTCAATTTCCAAACCTCAAAGGTGGAGATTCATTAAAAAAGAAAAAAAGAAAAAAGAAACTTCAAAAGTGGAAGTGAGGAAAGAAGCACATGCAATAGAAATTAGAAGCATGTTAGTGTATCAATTGTTAAAATTATAGCTCCTCAGGCATATACAATAGTAACAATCTCACGCATGTTTAGCTGCACTATAGTTTTAATTTTTTGCTTTTACTTTATAGTCAGGTTTGTTTGAGATTGCGTTAAAAGAGTTTAAAAAGTGTTTTTAGTACTTAAATAGTTATTTAGACAACAAAATATTGGTTTGCTAACAAAATTTAAAAAACACTTTTTTCTTTAAAAACTTTGAAAATTGCATTTTAGGAAAAGCTTGAAAATGATATATTTTCCAAAAAGTTCTTTCAGGCTTTTTTATAAACAAAAATTCTATTTCTAAACGCAATCACAAATAGGCTTTTAGCTAGCACACTAAAGAGTGTTGCAATTATAGACGCATTGTAGTTTATGCTTTTGTACTAGTGCTCCATCTTGTGCAATTTACATATACTGTGGACTGTTTCTGTTCATGAAGTTTCACCATTTGTGCTGCAGTTGTGGCTGTTGAATGGCTATATAGGCTTTTATCTCATATCATGTCCTTTTTCCAGAACATGGTGGTTATGGTTTATTAACTTTTTAACATCTTGTTTTACAGGAAAAGCTTGCCCGTGGAGGAAATCCTAAGCATCGAAATAAAGCCTGGGTGGAAAAAGGGAACAAAAATCACCTTCCCAGAGAAAGGGAACGAGCAGCCAAATGTGATTCCTGCAGATCTTGTATTCATAATTGATGAAAAACCACACAGCACATTTACGAGGGATGGTAATGACCTGGTTGTCACACACAAGATTTCGCTTGCAGAAGCATTGACAGGCTACACAGTCCACCTCACAACACTCGATGGGAGGAGCTTGACCATTCCCATCAACAATGTAATTCATCCAAACTATGAGGAGGTTGTCCCAAAGGAAGGTATGCCAATACCAAAAGATCCTTCCAAGAGAGGTAACCTGAGAATCAAATTCAACATCAAATTCCCAACAAGGTTGACACCCGAACAGAAGTCTGGAATCAAGAAACTCTTGTCACCTTAAATTGGATTGTTGTGGCCACTTCTCATTGTTAATTAAGACCCTTTGTGGGAGAGAGATGGCTGTGATTTGTATCCGAAAGCTTTTTGCAAATTTAGTTCAGCAGAAAATATAAAAAAATAAAAAATAAAGCAGCTAATAACCTATGTTTTGTCAGCTACATACTGTGCTCAGCGAGTGATGTTTGATTGTTTGTAAGAAAACATCTTAGAGAAATGGCGACCCTAAATATAGAGGGTTCATCACATCTGAAATTTGGCTTCATGGTATTTGCAGTATAACTTGCTGAAACTAAATTGGTGGATTCCTGTCAGACTATAGATATATTTAAAAAATAGGATACAACATAAAAAGCATTGTTGTCATCATGCTTAAAATACAGAATCTAATTGCCATCACCAATGAATTATCGTGACAGCTCTATTTTAAGAATTCTGAACTACTCTTTCGAAGATCATTATTACCCCACTAATTGAAACAAAATAATAAATTAGGGTAAAAAAAAAAAAAAAGAGGGGGTGATGCTGTATTTTTCTTTCGCGATACACAAGTTCTGACGCAAATGAAGCTGCAACATCAAAAATTTTATGCAGCCTGCATATAACTGCTGCAAGTGCACCAGCAAGAAATCATGGGACTTGAATCACTTCAACATCGTAACTTATTCACTATAATCGTCAGAAACTGCAGAATCTGAGCCTTCATCGTTTCCAATCCTGTTCGCTGTTCCATCAGAGCCCTCACTCATTTCTGCTTCAACCTCTGAATCTTCATCTACTGCCTCTTCAATGCCATTATCATCTTCAGAAGCATCCACATCTTCATCACTCGCTTCCACTAGACCCCCTCTCCACCCATTGGAAGCATTAGTAAACCCTATCTCCCAGTTTCCTTGATCATATTCCACTGCCTGGGCATTATCATCAGATTCCACCTCTTCTGGGTCGTTAATATTATCAGCACCCTCCATATGGAGCATGCTAATTTTTTCATCATCCCAATCCTCACCCACGTTGCTTGGGGATTCACCAATGCTCTTGGGGCTATCCGAGTCAGCTCTATGGTTCGGCAACCTCTCATCAACAGCCCTCTTTTCTACTCTCCTCCTCCTAACCGTTCGTCGACCCCGTCCACTCCCTTGACTATATGTTCTCTGTCCTTGCTGTCTTAGTCCATGAATTAAATTTTCATTGCTCTTAACATTTCGCCTGCCAGCATGAGAATTGAAAACGCGGACTTTTTTCTGTGACCTTTTACCACGTCCTTGGTCACGACCCCCTCGCCCACGTTTATAGCGGTTACGGGTACTTTTCATCTCAGCACTGTTCTTTTCTATCATGTCTTCAAAATGGTTTAGTTCTGCTAGTTCAACCTCCTTCACATTATTGAGAGGAGCATATCTTGAAGGAAGCTTCTGCGGACAAGACAAGAGAATTAGGTGATCAGTTCTTTGCAAGATGATGAGAGTTTTTAGCCACAAATGACATTAATCTAACACATTCTAGGATTTCCACCCAGTGAAATTTTAGAAACGATAGTCAGTACATATATTGATGCTAATCAATTGCTAATTATAAATGACTTGCCAACGCCAAGTTCTACATCCATAAAGATGCAGCGTACCGGGACATTTTGCAAAAGGTATTTCCTCCCCTACTTTCTTATATGGGCACACACCTTGAAAAGAAACAAAGAAATGAAAGGAATAAGAAAAGGAAAAGAACAAAAATAGAACTCACATTAAATTCTGTGACTTCCTTTTCCTCACAAGGCTCTGGTTTCTCTGGCTTCAAATAAATAATGGACGCATCAAGCTCAAAAAGTCTCAGAGCCACAGCTGCAGTGGTTTGTGGTATCCATGGAAGTAAAGCAACCGATTTAGGATCTGCAAAATCATGGAAAGCACTCCCGGACTGAGTACAGGAACCCAACAGCGCCTCTGTTGTTGCAAAGTTCGATGATAATAAGTCTCGCTTCAACACTCTCTCAAACAGAGTCAATATCTGAAACAAAGGTCGTCTAGTTGAGAAAATCATTGCACCAAAAAAGAAAAGAAAAGAGTAGCAGTAATACAAAGTAAACATAAAAAATTAATAAAAAAGAAACAGCAGTATGCAACAAGAAAATAGTGACCTGACTAATCAATTTCATATTTAAAAGAATTGTCTTCATGACACATACAATGGAGTTTTTTTTTTTAAAATAAATAAATAAAAAAGAATGAGGAATCATGAGTTTTCCATTTTAAAAACAATATTACATGGTAGTTTGTTTAAGCTAAATGTAAAATCGACAATAAATGATCTTTATTCATTTTCCTTCTCTCTATCATTGAATTTCAGAGTAAAAACAATTTCAAGTTTTTCCTACAAATTTACCATCAATTCATGCTTGAACAAAATCACAATGTCCGAGTATGTATAATGCTTTTTCAACCAGTCTAAGCTGCATGTATGCCATGTGCCAGCCACAGAATAAGTATATGCATCTATGAACATATGCACTCATAATTCCATGACACTTGCATATAGATACTAAATTATATTCTACGAGCATGCAACAGCAAATGTGCTTCAGTGCCTAATTATGATGATTAAAGGATGGTTATGCCCTTCCTCATTAAGACAAAAGAGTGGACCTGTGTCTTCCCAACTCTAAGGTATAGATCATGTACCAATTCAATAACACAGAAAAAAAAAACACCACACACACATCTCAACTGGCAAAAGCAACCTTCGAAAGTGACCATATTAAGTTCAGAAAACCCAAACACCATTAAACATGCTTCCACTAACATCAATAACAAAGTGTATTATATCATTTTGATGAAAATTAATATATAAATCAACAAATAACTCACTGGTAGAAAATTTTTTGCCATGTCCTAACAGATGATACTAATCATCAGGAATCGACAGTGGAAGTATGCAGGAAAAACTTGGATGCATCAGCAAATTTAGTAGATGAAGTTTTTTAGGATTCCATCAAAAGTAATGAAGTAACCAGTAAACCTGTAAAAGATCCTCGACAGTCGATGACATGTTCAGTTTCACACCCCAGGTTCTTCGAAGGTCTTCCATCCAATATGACTGAAGAGCTTCTGGCGGGACAGACACCTGCCAACAAAAAAAAAAAAAAAAAAAAATGTAAATGGTTTCCCACGCAACTCACACTACCCCCACAGGATTGAACCCGTAACACAACCTTCCACCCTGTCCTTAGGGAAGGAGACACCAACTGGTCCAAGGACAATTGGCATAAATAACATGAAGGCCAAGCTCAACCAGAACTCCAATACATGAGATGCCGGGAGCAATCAATACTTAACTATAAAGTTCGGAATTAATGGCTGATTATTTCAACACAAAAGCTCTTCAAGGTCATAGCTATCTTACCTCAATGAAACCTAATAGAGCCTTGAGCAATCTGATTCCGAGGGGAAGAGAAGATTCTAATAAACGGAAATTCCCACTATCTAACTTCCTTTTCCCTTCACATTGAACAGCATGCTCCGAAAGCTGAAGATTGTCATCAAAATTCCGGTGGCAAGAAAGGCAGTGGGACTCTTCATAGGAATAAGCAATAAGGCAGAAATCACAAACGCGCAACAGAGGTCCACACCTCTTTTTCCCATACTTCATTGCACATAATGTCAATGAATTAAAGCACTCTTTCCACATCCACTTTTGAAAATCTTGATATCTATTCAGAGCAGCCTTCTTCTCGGCTTCATTTCTCCCAAGCTCAATCCGGAACGAAGATGAGGTCTCCAATATATCCGAACTTAAACCACATATAGTACTGCTAGGACTGTCAAAAGCAACAGGGCAATCTGGACTAGAATTCATTTCATCAGCTTCACTTTTAACCCTGATTCCACTTCGGTCTGCTGTGTTTGCACACTGCATATTCCTTCCAAGATTTTCTTTAAAGGAGGTCTCAGCCCTTTGCAACATCAAGCGCAAATGGGATTCCCTAATCCCACGTGCATCCAAAGACATCAAAAGAGCATCAAAGGCCTACAGAAAATGAATTAAAAGAATTATAACCCTAAAATTTGATGCATAGTACGATCTCAAACAATAACAAGTGTACCAAAAAAATCAAGAAGAAGAATTTGACTAAATCGATCCTACTTTTATGTTAATATCAGTGAAAGGATTGAATAACTTCAAGTACCAATAAATTATGGATACTGTCATAGATGACCTGAAAAGATCAGGCTTCTAGAGAATATTAACATTAATCTTGGTCAAAAAATTCAATAGTTAATTGACATCTAAGAGACAATTATCCACTGGAAGCAAGCAAACAAAAACCCAAGACAATCTATCATTTAATGAAAGCAAGCAAGGTAGGCCGTCACTATGGTTAGATGCAAGGCATAAAGTCCCAAGAACCTTAGACAGTCTCATAAGCATCATGGCCAACTGGCCAATCTTAAGTACCCACGGATTCCCCATTATTTTGAATGACTGAAGGGCCCAATAACAATTATTTCAAATATATGAACACAGGGCCACCAAGCCACCGTCAAGGACATTTACCAATATTCTTCCAGCTCAAAGAAGAAAGAGAAACTTCTTGCAAATCATTAGATGCATGACTAAATATTCCATTAATAAAAATAACATTCATATGGTATAGAAGTCGCACATGCTTTGGAATGGAGGAAAGCCCTCAAGAAGGAAGAGTTTCAGTACTTGTGAGAGGACAGGATAGACTCCATTTAAAAAAAAAAAAAAGATTCAAGCTAAAGTAATCAGTGAGCTGTTATCAAAAAGTTCCGGAAAGAAAACCCCAGACTATAGAGAGGTTTACTTAAATCCAGCATGTATTGATGCAGGGGGTGATCAAGAGGTAGGTTTCCTTGCAATAGTAGGTAGGCCAAAATTACATCACTTAAATAGCTAAATCTTATAACCCCCCCTCCCCCCCTGAAACAACTATTGCAAACTAAACTAAACTAAGAAAAGGAAGAACTAAACTCAGGCACAAAACTCTGAGATTCAAGTCATATATGAGCAAGGAAACAGAAAAATAACCGTAAAGTCCATTTACCTCTTCAGAATCAATAAGCCTCCAGTTGCCATCCTGCAATTCGATAAAGATCCTGCCAGAACCAGGATCACTGCTAGAAGCAGATGCAACAAACAGCCAGTATCGATTCCGTCTACGATCTTGTCCAAGAGGCAAGGACCTGTACACATACATCTCTTCAGCTCTGTGCGCAATATAAGATTTCAATTGTGAGCGTGTCCTTTTTGAAGCATATCCAAGTTGCTGAACAAGAAAATTATCTGGACCCGTGGAGAAATCTTGAGCAACAGGGGTCCTTTCAGTAGGCATAATGTTGAGGTGATCCTGAATGCTCTGTGAACCAAGTAGGTTTTGGTTTTCAGCAGTACTAGGGGATGCCTCATTTTGATCATCAACATTAAGCAATGGGCTTTGGCTTCCCCCAACTGCAGTACTCGTAGGTTGTGTTTCAGCTTTGCTCCCCACAAAAGACGAGCCAAAATCTGATTTACTCATAATCTCTTCTTTCAAGCGACTTTTATCTAGCTGTGCTTCTGCCCACATTTGTTTCTTAAGAGCATTTGCTGCTTCCATACGATCCTGTAAAACTTTTAATGTCAAATTCAAGACAAAAAAAAAGCACAGATTTTTCTAAACATAGAAACATTTCCAGACTACAAAAGTGGCAAAACATGTTTACCTCAAGTACACCACGAATAGAGTTTCCTTCATTTGCAACACCAATCAAGGTAACAAGGGCATTAAGACGCTCCTCTACACTGAGATCAGAATATTCTCCTTCTGTAAGTCCTTGAATCCATGAGTCACCTGACTTGCTTTCATCAATCTCCATATTTTCTTGATCAAGATTATTGGCACTGATATCTTCACCAGCAACATATTGTGCAGTGGCAATGCTCGGACAGTTTTCATCTTTGGAATTGCTCAAGGGGATGGATGAAAAATCCTTCTCCAACTTATTTTGCAGATCGAGTGCAACATTATTGCATATATTTTGATTCCCACTTTCTAAGCAAGCTTTTACTTCACTGTAGGGAATGGAGGTTTTGTTTCCAATTGATGGAGTGGCAAAATCATCTACTTCAGGATCCTCATCAACATCATCACATTCAGAGTCTTCATCTCTTTCAACATCCTCAGCATCTTCTCTTTCAACATCCTCAGCGTCTTCTCTTTCAACATCCTCGACATCTTCTTCAGCCAAAAACCCATTTTCAAATATCTGAATTTTCTTTCTGGCAGCTGAAAGTATTGCCTCAGCATCAGCAGGATCCTTCCTGTAAGCAGCACGCACACGATATGTTGAAGGAGCTATTCTTTCGAAAAGCTTAGCATCCCTTGTCAAAGCAACAGAAATTGAAGCCTCCGGCGTCTTGCTTGTTGTCAGGTCCCGAAGTCCAGATTTCTAGCAGTATACAAATATATCAGTAAAAATCATTAAATTAAAAGAATTAAATCTCTGTCTCCCTACCAACCCTAGAAGTCTAGAATTGTGAATCTGGGCCTTTATCATACACACACAAAGCCAATGGATGAGAGGGTCAGTATCCAAAAGTTTAAGTTGATAACAATTTAAACTCACCTGAATCTTGTCTGCAAGTTCTAATACCGTTAATCCCTTGCTTCCCTCTAGTGAAAGAACATGAAAAGCAGCAAATTTGACAGTTCCAGGAGTCAAGCGATGCCTAGATCTTCGCGGAAGTAATAAACCTTTTTCTTGCATTATCACAAATGCATTTTCAGCTGCTGAACCATTACGGAGAGTAGAAATTATATCTTCACAACCTTTACCCTGCAATCACATATAAATCAATCGTCATTTAATAGAAGTAACACGCTATGACAAGCGTAATAAAAGGTCCTGAACTTCCATATCTGAACACACCCAATTGGTCAAGCCTATAATTAACGGTGACAGAAAACTTCAGATCACTCCAATTTCAACATGAAATTGATAAGAAACCACTATATTGGACAAGTGTCTACATAATAATATGCCTGCGTATCCTTGATCATTTTTCGTTTGATGTATAGGTATCTCTTTTATATACTTCTTGTGTACTTGGGTAGCACCCTTTCGTTTTTTATAAAATTTCAACTACTTATCAAAAAAATAATAATAATATGCCTACAAACTTTAATCAGGTGAATCTTCTGGTGAGCAAAATCTTAATCCGTGCTTCTCCCAACAACAATTGGAGTAGTTATGTTGTTTAATGGTACTCCAAATACGTATCAGATTCAGTAAAGATTCAGCACTTGACAATCCTCAAGCCCAAACCTTTCTCCTCGGAAAAAAAAAAAAAAAAAAAAAAATCCATACCAAGTTACCAAGAAATAAACTCAATTCCACACCTCTTTCCAAGACGTTTACCAAGTTTACCTTAGAGAATGCATAAACATCTTTATAACACTGCTAAGCAGATCGCAGATCTCTCTTTGATAAGTAAGAGTTCTATTATAAAAAACCAAAAGGGAAACAACCCAAGTATCTACAAAAAAATTATCAAGCACTAAGACTGGCAATAAAACAAAGCTATGAAATCAGTTTATAGAGGAGGTTTGTAGTCAAAATCGTATTTGGGTTTGATTTTTGGCTGGGGAGATTCCACTAGAACATCTATTCCCTGAGCTTTCTCAAATTGCAGTGTATGGAGATGCATCTACAGCAGAAGTAGAGCTGTTGGCTAGTGGAGTTGTTGTCTTTGCAGTTTTGTTTGATTTGGCACAAACAAAGTGCAAAGACACTTGAGGACATTGAACTCTCAGTGGTGGAGTAGAAGATGTTTTCAAGATCATTTCTTGATTGGCTGACAGCTACAAATAGTAATCTTCTTCATTGTTTGTGGAAGAAGACCTCTCTAATTTTAGATCTAAATTTTTTACTATTTCCCGTGTACCCAAAAAAAAAAAAAAAATCTCTCGTGTACTCATTATCCATACTATTCTTTCAATAATTTCTATTCTTTATCAGCAATTTCTATTATTTGTGTGTGTGTGTGTGTGTGTATGTCTATATATATAAGAAAAAGATGCAAAATCAAGAATAAACTGGAAAAAGTGAAAGCGTTCCCTGCTAGTGATAAATTATAACAAATCTGATAGGTTCTTTTGAAATTAAAATTCAGCTATACAAAATATGGACATCTTCTGAAAATGCCTAATCAGATCATAAATTTGATGATTTCCCCAAACACGAATCTATACTTAGGATTCCCCTAAGCTTTATTTCATATTCCTGTAATGGAGCATAATTAAGATCGACCAAGGATTATGACTAAAGCATAATGGTAATATATAGCACTTAATGCAGTTGCTCTTTTTTCTTTCTTACTTTTTCCTTTTTTGGATGTTGATGCATAGTACATGTGAAAGCATGATGTATAATCCATTACATATACTTTCTATGAGTAACAAACTAGAATATAAATCCAATGCAGAAGGGCAAAATGCCAAAAGAAAAATACAACAAAATGTGAACCTCATCATTCTCATGCAGGTATGACCACGTGATACTCCTTTTTTTCAACTGTGGTCCAAATCCAGCAGAAAGTGCTAATTGCCGAAATATTTCAGGCCACGTCAGTGGATTTAAGTGCCGCTGCCAGTTCCGTATATCAAAGCCCCATGCATATGCCTAATACAGAAATAACATAAAAAAAAAAAAAAAAAGGTTCTGTAACAATGAGGAAAAAGTAGTATGGCAAACAAATAACTAATTCAAGTGTACATAGAACAGAGGTTACCCCTTCAACAATATGTGGATGTCCACCTCCCGGGTTAGCAGCACCGTTTTGATTCATTCCTAATCCGGTAGAAGGTGTCCTTGCAACATCTTCAATATCTTTTATTATCAACTTAAGAAGAGCAACATGTATCTCACCCGACAACCTTGAATCCTGAGAGAAAAATTATATGAACACCGCAATCAAGCAAAACCAGTTGCAGAAGATTGATTAAGAGTGGAATTTGAAAGCAAAGACCTCATGAATGACTCACATAGTCATGAAAGGCTTGAACAAACTCATCAAGAGTAAACGGCCATAACTTGAGAACATCAACAAAAGTAATTAAAAATCTCCAGACCTGAAGACAACAAGGATATTCAAACACAAAATCAAAGGCATTAATTTATCCATTAGCAAAACTTCTCTCAAGAAAAGCAGCACACACATAACAAATATAGGGTAGAGCAGTACATTCATATCTGTTATTCAGTATGACATAAACATAGAAGCAAACTGTTATATAAAGCTGCTAACTTCCGCCAACGATGAAAGCATATAAACAACATTATTATTTGGAATTGGGTTTATTCTTAAAGCAGCAAAATGGAAATGTTCAAGCCAAAGCATAGACATAACCTTTTGTTCAAATAGTTACAAACTGTAGTGTGAACACAGAATATAGCATTATGATCCCTCATGCAACTATATAATGTCATAATTCCTGTACCACTACAATCTTTCCTCATCTAAAATGGAATGAAAATGACCAGTAGGACATACCATCAGAAGGTTGCCAATATTCTCCTCTGAATTGATCCAGGGTTGAATCGCAAACGGTTTTTTCAATTTCAGAGACTTAGGTGGGAAATCACTCAAAGAACCTACAACACAAAACTCGTGTGTGAGCTGCCGAGAACAATTTAGGAGTAACTACAGCAGATAAGAACATAGAGCAAACCAAATTTTGAGAAAAGGACAACCTCATCAGCAGAATAATTAAAGGACATTGTCAAACACTTGGGATGTGTTTAAATAGAATTTCAACATTAAGAATGGACTTGAAATTCAAAAAATTCTACTTTCTTCACTCAAATGCAAAAGTTAAAGGTGACAAGGGCAAGAACAGTTTATTTGTGAAATCAGAGTTAAGGTAAACATGAGCCCAACCCTTACTACAGATTAAATCTAAAACCTAATCAAGACTACATGAGAAGACAGGAAGACAAAAGACATTACAGGTAGATGTTCGCAAGCTAAGGTGAGAAGTATTTACAGAAACCGGAGCATTGAAGTAAACGTTACTCCAGAACTATGCTCCTTTTGCTATGCTCTAGGAAGATTATACTGAAAACTGAAACTTTTTGTAAGGAAAGGTTCAGATAATCTAATAATTGTAGCCGGAATCCAATTTTGCTTATTTTATCAGACCTTGTCTTCCAATATCTTTGAAGGGGAAAATGCTGTATAATTTGATTGGGAGAAAGTTATTTTTACGGTGAGATTTTCATAATCTGGGAGCCAAACTAACATGAATGAGGAGAGCCTAGTATCTAAGTATCTTTTCTTTTCCTCAGCATTCTAAAAGACCAGATTAAGGCTTAGCAAAAAGCAGTCAGGTAAATGCTTGAAGACTGAACCCAAAGTTCTTAATGGAATGCCTACCTCTGAATGATTCAATATTTTGCAAACTGTCATGATCGAGATGAATCATCGAGGATAAACCCTTGCTTGCAGCAGCTAGTTCCATCAGTTCCAGCTGTTCATCCTCAATAAGCTCCATAGATTCTCTAGCTATTTTTCGTGCAGTAGCCTTCTCAATGGCAGCTTTGCGTCTTACTTCTTCTTTCTCTTTGCGGAGCTCTTCTTTTTGCCTCCTTTTCTCAGCCTTTTAGGACCAGAGAGGGGAGAGCAGGAAGGGATAGATAGAAGGGGAAGACAAGGAGTGGAATTTGGTCACTTATCCCAGAAAATCAAAAAGTTAGCTCCAAAGAACTCACATTACAGAAACTTACTCTTAAATATTCTCTCTGCAAAAATTTTTCCCTTCGTTCAATTTCACGTCTTTGCTCACGCTTTGATCTCTCCTCTTCTCGCTGCTTTTCACGCATAAGCCTCTCTTCTTCCTTCCTTCTTTCCCGGTCTTGTTTTTCCATTTCTTTCCTCATTCTTTCTTCACTCTAATAAAACAAGGTTCATAATATCAGTGAAAAAATGGGGCTATTTGCCTTCTGGGAAGGGCACAACAGGTTAACTTCAGAGAACAAAGATTCATGACTCATAAGTTCAAACCTTTCGCCTCAGAATATCTTGTTTCTCAAGCTCTTTCCTCATCCGAATCTCATGTGCTTCAACATCTCTTGCAACACTAGCAGCATCTTCACTCTAAATGAAGAAACAAAAAATATAAAATAATCCTTGATAAAGACCAAAAAAAAAAAAATACAATCTGAATTAGTTTGACTGGTTTAAGATACCTTGCGTTTCCTCTCCTTCCTTAAAATAGCATCATTCTGAAAGATTTGCCCATCAGATGCTACACATGAATCTTCTGGTCCAATAATTGGATGATCACTAAACTGAGAATTAATTCTAACATTTGTAAGGGACTCCCTTTCTGGGAGTCGGTCATCATCCCTGGGAGGTGATGATAAGGCAAGTCCCTGCCTGTCTTGCTGAGACGAATGACGAACACGAGATGTGTGACCTTGGACACCATGAACCCTGGGCAATTGTTCATTTCCAAGCATAAATGATGAAGTTCTGGCAGTTGGACCATCAGCCATTGAGTCATGAAAATGAGATTGGGCAACTTGTCCAAATGCATCAGATCTAATACCAGGCTGGTCTGGAAGAAATGGATATTCACGAAGCACCCTTGCAGTAGCCTGGATAAATTTAATTCAACTTCAAGATGTTAATCCATAAAAATAGGCGGTGCAGATGTAGATGCTTCCAGCAAAACAATTTTCAGTTAAAAATAAAAACATCAGATGAAGACAAGCTACCAACAGTATAAAAATTTAAATATGGATATATTAAGAGTAAAAATTCTTACTTGATAGAGGGGGAATAAATGAAAAGGAGAGAAAAAAAAATAAAAAATAACATAAAAAGTAGCGAAGCATAAAGCAAGATACTTTGCGATTGGACACCGTATTTGGAAACAGATATATATGTTTGCTCTTTTAATTTCAGGCAATCAAAATTTCTATTTAGCTTGCAATTTCTTAGTAGAAAAGCTTATAGCAGACTGTAAAATAAACAGGAGCCCACAAAAATAGTTTCTTCATGTAAAGAATTCAAAATACTAAAAAAATTGGAAATTGAGTAGAAAAAAATGGAGGTATAGTACTAAGATGAAGACCCAGACATAATGAAGCATCAAGATTTATAACAGAAAAGGATACATCACGAATGATTTATCATGTTTTTAGCTTTTGTGATTTTCTTAATCTTTTTTTTTTTTTTTTTTTTTCCCTTATGGTTAGGTATTTCTTTGTGTACATCTTGTGTACTTGGGTTGCGCATTTGTGCTTTTTAATGAATTTCAATTACTTATAAAAATTAAAATAAAATAAAACTCACTGTGCATGCCAAAGTGATGAAGTATGCTGCATTTAACACAAATTTAATTGAAGAATTCAGAGACGAACTTTATATGACTTGGCATCACGTTGCTCATATAATTTGCCCTCATAAGGATGTCCTGGCCGCTTCTGCTGCTCTGGAACTGCAGCTTCACATGCAATACCAAAGGTTTAGCGTGAAAACAACTTACAAACTGGAACACACATAATATGTTGTAAGTAATGATTTGCAAGCAAGGAGGACAATAAAGGGTGGCAAGTCTGCTCTATATACAAGGAAGGCAAGCAATAGCCAGCTGATGAGACGATGCTCCACCGACCTCATTGTCAAATACTAACAAAATGTAGAAGGAAACAAAGATCTAGATTCTAAAGTCATTTCAGCAAATAAAAAAGTATTATGATAATTTTGACCATCAAAATCCTTATTCACTTCCCTAATCAAAACACACAATTTCTTTTCCTATTAGTAAGTTAGGCAAAACCTAATGGGTCTTGAACCCACCACCTGACCTTCCACCCATTCTTATGAAGAGAAGAAGTATCATTTCAGCCCGACCTCACCCTATGAAAACCATGAGCTAATTTTCATGAGCAGTCAAATCGACTGAACTCCACTCAATCACTAAGCCTTAATCCCCATTAAATTGAAGTCAGCATCACACAAGCATAAACCACAAACTATTTCACATAAAGATCATATTTAGGCAAAACAAAATACTCCATTTACAAATCTACCATAACCGATAACAAGAAAGTCTTCAAAATTAATATGTTCTAAGTAATTAAAAGAGAAAAAGTAATCTAGAACAGGCCCAAAAGTTCTGCAATCCACAACAACAATTCAAATATTTCACTTTTTTTAAAAAAAAAAAAAAAAAAAATTATGTTTAGTAGAATTTCAGATTATTCCACTATCTCCATCACTTATCAGATAAGAAATCTTGAGGGCTCATCTTTCATATACAATTGGCATATGTATATAGACTCTTTAAAGGGCAGGAATTAACAGCTGGCTAACCCTGCTAAAAACAAAAGCCAATCAAGTGCTTTCGTATTCTATACAAATAAATACGATAACTGATTAGAAGCACTAGTATGCCATGAAAAAAAAAGAGAAAGCCGAGTCAGAAGACACTATATAAGTGCATGGACCAACCCAACAGCAGTCAGTTCCATGAGAAAGCTCTATATGCATGTTTGTAGTCAGCTTAATTTAGGTTACAGATGGAATTATACTTTCACTTATCAAACCTTAGAGAAACGAATATAAAACACAAAGATAGTTGAAAATTCGTAAGACAGGGACAACAATTAACCAGACATCTTCAAACACCTAGTTATTTGCTAAATTAAAAAACTGAAATTTGACATATTATACACAATGCCATTGTCACCAGTGCAGATTCAGTAATAAACATAAAGACAATATACAATGCTTGATACTAAGCATTCTTGGAAGAGTAGTATTAAATAATATCCCACAAGACATTAATTTCAAAAACAAAAGACATAAGCTATACCTATAGGTGCCCCGAATGCGTCTGGCGGCAACGGATCAAACTCAATCCCGAGAATGGGCCCATCCTCCCTCAATGGCTCCCCCAACTGCGCCTCCACACAGGCAATGGCTCTGAGCTCCAATACCGACTGCGGTGACTCGTAATACCTCCTAACCATTGGCACATCATCTACCACATTCCTTGTCCCCACATTCCGAAACTCCAAACGGCCAACTGGGCTCGAACCCGAGCCCGAACCAGACCCGTAGTCACTACCTGGCTCACCCGCCCTCAACTCATCCACAGGAGACTCCGGCAAAGCCGCCGCCGCCGTTTTACGAGGCCTCTTGGCGGGAACATCCTTCTTGTCCTTCAACCTCCTGTGACAAAACCACATCTGCAATTGGCGATCCGAAAGCCCCAATTTTTCCGACAGCTGCACCCTCGTTGCCTCCGACGGGTACGTCTCCACTGAATCAAAACCACAAAAATCACAAAAAAAAAATAAAAAAATCAACAAATTAAAGAAAACAAATAATCAACGAATTTAACAAAGAAAAAAAAAAACAACAAATTTAACCAAACTCAAACACCATCATCTAAGAACAAACATAAACACACATGAAAAAAAACACAAAAAAAGCAACCGGTACGTACTGGCATAGGCTTTCTCGAGGGTTTCGAGCTGAAAGGGGGTCTTCATCTGGCGCTTGGGCTTGCTTTGCCCTTCACTGGAATTACCGAATTTGCTGTTACTATTGTTATTATTGTGATCATTGCTCTGGTTCCGATCTTCTCCTTCAGACGCGGCCTCCATGGAAGACGACGATCGAGATCGCAAAGCGACCGCCCCTTGGCAACCCTAGAAATTACACGGATCCAAAAAAGAACTCCCCAGGCCTCCAAACCCCCAAACAACACGATTATTTTATCTCTCTCCAAAACTCCTTCCGAAGACTGAATACGTAAAAGTCAAGGAAGCTAATAGCGGAAGAATTATCATCATCGAATATCAAATAAAAATACAACCAATAACAATAAATGTCAATTGGATTACGAAGAAAGAATAAGAAGCCGAATAATAATAAAAGAACAAACAAAAAATAGGAAAAGGCAAAATCACAACAGTCCCTCCTCCTCACTCTAATTCCACCTTCCATAATTCCCCTATTTTTTCTTTTTCTTTTTTTTTATTCTTTTCTTTCTTTTTAATGAACGGTGTTTTTGCGTCAAACTAGGCCTTAGCGTGGGCTAGAAAACAAAATCAACGAGTGAAACTGTCTCTGTTTAATTTTGATGAACCTTTTCTTATTGGTTCTTTCTTTTTTTCTTTTTTCTTTTTTTTTTTTTTTTAATTTTTAATTTTCTTGTTGAGTGTTTGTTTATTACGGGGGTCATAGCGTTTCGGTTTTTCTAAAAATTTGTTTTGTGGTTTGGGTTGGTTGGGATCGTTGGGGTGAGACGATCCGATCGAGTTGGTGTTTGTGGTTTGTCTTGTTGTGGGCCCCTGTATTCGTTTCTGCGGCTTACCCGACTATAATGGGCTTCTTTGCTAGCTTGTGGAATGGGCTTCTCAAAGCCCATTAAATGATCCCCATTTTGAAGTAAGGCCCGAAAGAAAACATAAAACCTTTTGAATTATATGTTTTATAGTACGATATATATATGCTTTATATAATTCATCAATAATAATTTTTCGATTTTTTTTTTGTTATAAAAATTTCGTTTTTTATTTTGTTTTATAAATTTTTTAAAATAAAAATTTCGTTTAAAAAAAAAATCATTTTTTTAAAAAAAATATTCTTATAAAAAAATTAAAATATTTCGTTTAAAAATTAACTTCTTCTTTTGAAATTAAAATTTTTGTTTTGTTTTGTTTTTTTTTTTTTTTTTTTTTAATTTTTGTTTTAATTTATAAGGGTATTTTTGTCTTATTAAGAAATATATAAGGGCATTTTGATCTTTTTGTTAGTCTTAGGGGGAACATTGACAATTTTTGGTAGTTTGAGGGGAACATTGTCACAATTGAAAGTTTGGTGGGATATTGTCAATTGAATGGTAGTTTGAAGAGGATGTAGACTTTACCCATAATAATAATAATAAATAGCGTAAATCTATGAGTAAATGTGTATTTTGTCCGTAATAATACTTTAAAAACAGATATCATTTTATTAGACTACTTTGTAACTAATTGTTGCAAACTAATTTGTAACTAATTTATGTCCGTAAAAAAATAATCTCTAGCATTACTCATTCTTTATATTCACCCCCAATTGTGCCACATTAATTAAGATTAATGGAAATCCACTAAGAATAATGACGTCATTAGATCGATGATGTACATCTCCGCAAGTATTTTTACATCATTAGATTTTCAGGCGAGTAATGTATAATATTATTTTATTTTTTCAAAGATTAAATGACTTTTAAATATGATTTTAAAAGTCATTAACATTAAAAAAAAAAGTAATAATATATAGCATTGCTTTTTGGTGGCACAAAGGTAAAATCTGTTAGAGATAATGTCTCATAATTCAAATTATGTGATGATGTTATCATCTATTTCAACTTTTGAATTGTAAACTTTTAGATGGTATATATCTATCAGGATAGGATAGGATAGGATTTACTGCAACTGTAAATTAAGCACTGTATATTAATGAATATCTTTGGATTTCAAACCAGAACAGCGACAGCTGCATAAGAGACGACATTGCTAGGTTGCTTGTCACGTGGCCAAGTGCATGACACACGGCAAAAGGGATGAGCAGCTTCAACTGCAGGTTTGAGTCCATAGGCTCGAGTACAATCGGCGCATAAAAAAGGTTTTCAACTTCTGTCATAAAAATCGCAACACTGTTGAGATTTTGCTAATAAAAATTAGCCGTAGACATAGTCCTGCAAATCTCAAGAGGCTTAAATTAAGGGTTTCGCTTCTTCTGCTCATGAATAATAATGTCTGTAAAATATAGAAAGAGGGATGAAAGTTTTGTAAAGGAGAAAAGAAAGAGAGGGAAGAAGGAGAGAACACAAAGATAAAATATAAGATTATATTTTTTCTACAATCTAATGATCTGAACCGTTACAAGAGAGAACAATATATATATATATATGTAGGTAACACATCTCATAGAGTGAAATGTAGAACTATTGTGGACATTGAATCCTGATGGTGGACTTTATGTGTGAATGGTGAAAGTATAAAGTCAAAGAAAATGGCCATGCACATGTTGTATTTATTGCTTCAAATTTATCTTCTAACAATGTCGTCCACTTGCATGAGGCTGGGATAGCAACAATAGAGTAGCAAAAAGATCGTACACAGCAAAACTCAATAATGTCGTCCACTTTACAGGCCAATTTGCTTCGTTCCCAGGACCATGATAGACTTTTCTGCCCGAAGGAGGAGTTATTTTTTTTTTGTTAAGTTTGTTTATTATTATTTATGTTAGGTTATGTTTTGGCACATTCGGTTTACATTTAAGTTGTTGAAAATGAAGCATCCCAGCATGTCCAGAAAGTTGATTCTAGAAGGCCCTGTCCGGACCGCCAGAAGCCAGGTCCGAACACGAAAACTAGCAAGCTTATTTTGATGTACATGTCCGAACCGACAGAAGCTAGGTCCGGACCCCATTTCCAGCAAGCTGTCTTTTGAGAGATAGGTCCGGACCGCCAGAAGCTGGGTCCGGACCCAAGTTCCAGAAAGCTGCAATTGTAAGTCAGGTCCGGACCGTCAGACGCTGGGTCCAGACCCAATTTCCAACAAGCTCGTTTTGCATGGCATGTCCGGACACATGACTTGGGTGTCCGGACCCCATGTGGTTACGCTTATGTAACCCTAGCCATGTCCGGACACCTAATTATCCCTGCCCGGACATGGCTGCTGAATTGTTATTTTATTCTTTATTTAAACAAACTATTTTGCTGATTATATGTACATATTTTGGAGAGCAAAATTAGAGAGCTTAGAGATATTGTTCTAGCTTATTTGAGAAAAGATTAAATACGTGAAGCCAATCGGAGTTCCGGTGAAAGGAAATCTTATAGAAGAATTGTGCCAGATGTTCTGGAAAGGGCTACTGCGGTAAAAGTCAAGTGGGTCGCTTGTCTTGTGCAAGGAAGAGTTAATTGCAAATGTTTTGTAATTCTTCTTGTATTCCTTATTCTTCTTATAGTGGATTGATTTCCTGAGTTTGGTTGTCTCGGAGAGGTTTTACATTTAGAGAGTTCTCTAAATGGTTTCCTTTTCGTAACCAAATACCTGTGTTCTTAATTGTTTATTTCATATATGTATTTGGTTGAATTTTGACTGCTAGTTTAGATCTTATTCTGCATAATCTTTGTGAGACATCTAGACGTTTGAATAGGTGTTGTTTAGAGTCATTTTTAGAATTTTCAATTTATATGTTATTCTTTTATTATCTTTTTGGGCATTGAATACTTTTCATGAATGATATTGTTTTGGATTTCTTCCAGAGAGCTGAAACAACTTGCTTTGCCTTTTAACTCAACTAAGGAACTCAATTTTACTAAGATACCTGCGTACGCTGCACCAAGAGGTGTTTATCTAACTGCCCGGAGTGTGGGGAGGAACAAAACAAATCAACAAGAGCTACAATCTCACCTGGGAATTCCCCGTAGATTCTGGGTTTATTTATTTGGTAAGGTTACACTTTTGTGAGTTTCAACCAGAGATTAGTCATGAAGGCGACAGAGTGTTTCGAATTTTTAACAAATAAGGCCGCAGAGGAAAACACCGACGTGACAAAATGGAGTGGTGGAAATGGTGTTCCTGTATACCGAGACTACGCCGTTTCAATGTTTGGCAAAGAAGGCGGCAAACAAACGAACCTCTATCTCGCGTTAGGAGCAAACCCACAAGACTGGAAGACTGCTTACACTGATGCAATCTTGAACGGTGTCGAAATCTTTAAAGCAGATGCCCTCAATGGCGTAGTACCCAATCCTGACCCACCAGTTCCTTCAATACCACCGACAAAGTCTAAGAATAACGCTACAATAATAGTTCCGTCATCAGCACTGACGAAGTCCAAGAATAACACTACAATAATAGGTTACGTCGGTGGTGGTGGAGTTTTTAGCTTTGTTGTACTATTGTTAAAATAATATTGTAGACAAATCAAGTTAATGAGCACAATGTATCCCTTAAGGGTATTCCAAGTAGTGGACGTAGGTGTCTAACACTGAACTACCTGTAAAGTTCTTTGTGTTTATTTTCTATATTACTTCCGCTTATAATTTCTGCATCATCATTATTTCAACATGGTATCAGAACTATTTTAACACTATCCATAATCGGATTCGTGATTTTTCAGCGGCACAAGAGAGTCAAAGGCGCCAGCTCTACAAACAAGTCAACAAAGACCCGCAGGTCATCTCTACCGTCAGATCAATGTCGTCACTTTTCATTGGCTAAGATTAAAGCACCCACCAACAACTTTGACGAAGCTCTCATAATTGGTGTTGGGGGTTTTGGTAACGTGTACAAAGGGAACATCGAGGGTGAGGCAAACCCAGTTGCGATCAAGCGGTTGACACCCGGTTCTCAACAAGGGGCCCATGAGTTTGAGACCGAAATCGAGATGCTCTCTTAGCTCCGCCACTGCCATCTCGTTTCTCTGATTGGCTACTGTAACGATGGCAGGGATATGATCCTTGTCTATGATTTTATGGCCTGTGGAACCCTCCGTGATCATCTCCACAAAACAACTGATAATCCTCCTCTTTGTTGGAAGCAGCAATTAGAGATCTGTATCGGTGCAGCACGTGGGTTGAACTACCTTCACACGGGTGAGAACCACACAATCATTCATCGTGACGTGAAGACATGCAACAAATATCTTATTGGATGAGAAATGGGTAGCAAAGGTGTCTAATTTCGGATTGTCCAAAATTGGGAAGTCTGAAGCCCACGTTAGCACAGTTGTTAAGGGTACATTTGGGTATTTAGACCCAGAGTATTACCGGCGTCAACAGTTGTCTCAGAAATCTGATGTATACTAGTTTGGTGTAGTTTTGTGCGAAATATTGTCTGCGAAGCCACCCATAATTCGTACTGGAGAGACGCAAGCGGTGTGCCTAGCAAAGTGGGCTTAGAATTGTATCGCAATGGAGAGGTTGATCAGATCGTTGATCCACCATTGAAGGGTGAAATAATAGCCGAGTGTTTGAAGACAATTGCTGAGATCGCAGTTAATTGTTTGCATGACAATGGATGCAACCAGCCATCGATGAATGATGTGATGCGGGACCTAAAGCTCGCATTGCAGCTACAGGAGAGTGCAGACAAAGATGCCAGGCTCGAGGAGGAAGTTGTTGTGCCCAATGACATGTGTAGTAGTACTACGATCGGTGAACAAGATTTCTCTGAGAATATAAATCTTCAAGGTCGGTGAGAGAATATGGTAGGTCAATTTTTAGGATGTCTTATTGGAGTCACATTGCGAACAATGAAGACTAGGGTTTGAAAGCAACTATTGTATGAAAACGTGGAATTTTAATGCCATATTTGAATATCAAGATGTATTTTGTACTTGCCTAACTAATAGAGGATTGGGAAAGAATCAAATGTAAGTCCCTCAAAAAAAATGGAAACTAAAATAGGTAATAAATTTGTTAAATGCAATGCTGAACATACTTGAATGATTATATGATTTTTGGAGATTCCCCTTATTTACTTGTTCACAAACTAATAAGCCACAAATGTTCAGCACCATATAACCACATAAGTTGCAGAGCAAAAAGTTGAAATAAATGCCGACTACTTTGGTATAAAACTAGATTATTTTTTTCTAAGCATGTAAAACTAGATTTTAATTCCATATACAAGAATCCAAAATTTGGTGGCAGTTATTATTTGAAGCATATATGGTGTTCGTTAGGTAGTCCCACATTGGTTGGGTTTCAGACTTTTCATCATCTGGTATGAGGTTTGGGGTTGAATGCTTGACACTCAACCAGTCTTTTTTTTTTTTTTCTTCTTCCAAGTTAAAGCTGAAAAACTCACTCGTTTCTCGATCTTCTTCCAGCTTGGCCTTGACGTAAGAGTAGATTGCTAGTCCAGCAATTGCAATGGTTGTTCCAATAGCAGATTGTGTTGAAATTTTGTTACCTGCAGCCAAGAGCCATATGCATGTTAGACATCCTTCAGCTAAAAAGTTCTTTAGGCAAATAATGAGCGAAAGAAAGGAAAAAGCAGAAGGGAGATAAAAAAAAAAAAAAAATTACCAAATATTGCTGATCATTTTCCCTTAACACATAAAATGATGGATAAATTACAGGTCAATTGAAACATGTTAGAGCAATATTCTCATCGGGCAAATGTTATTTTGGCTTGGCCAAAGAAGCTTAAATATATATGAGACCAAAATGAACTACATTGGACTCAACAAAATTCTAAAACATTTGTTAAGCTAGTGCACCAAATATTTTTTTTTTTTTTTAAAAAAAAACCATTAATAAATCTCTAACATTCTTTCTGCTTTGAAGATTTTTTTTTAAAAAAATATATATAAAAGTTAAAGTAGATAATTAAAATAGAAAGTCAAATGTAAGTCCATTGAAAAAATGAAAACTAAAAGGGGAGTGTTAGGGAGTCAAACATATGAACTCAGAAAAATTTTCAAACTGACGTGGCAGACAAGAGAGAGAGAATTGCATTTTTTTTTTTTATTTAAAAATGAAAATTTTTCTAGGTTCATTTGTTTGGCTCCCTAGCACTTCTCAAACTAAAATAGGGAATAAATTTATTAAGGTAAATGTGAATGTTGTTAATACTAGAGAGATCTTGACCATTAACTGGATATTCTCCGGTCCATTTTGGACGGGAGAGGATCCAATATATGGACTAGAGAAGATCTAATATCCGGTCAATTTTGGATTGGAGAGGATCATGTTCCTAAAATTATTATTATAGAATTAAATGAGACTTATGACTCTTCTAATGAAGAAGTTAGACTATCTAATGAAGAAGTTAGAGAGAGAGGGGCCCGTGAGGTTGAGACAAAAAATAAATGAAAAATCGTTCGATCTGTGGCTGTTCCCCGATCGATCTAAATCTGTGTTCGTTTTGGGATTGGTTTGCTTTTGAGGTTGTTTTGATAGTTGTTTTGATAGTTGCTTAAGCTATATATGTTTGATGAGATGAAATTTTGACCTTTTTTGATCCAAGTATATATGTGTTGTTTGATAAGAGGAAATTTTGCTTTCCGGCAAAATCAGACGACATAAATCCTCTGCTTCACATTCTTCTCTTTCTTCGGACAGACTTCTTGTTCTCATCATGACTTCTAGGAATTGAAAATCATTCAAACCGTTGGCCATTATGATGCTACCATCAGGTAATTGCCGTCTAGATTTGTAATGAATCTCACACCATTGAACCTTGAAGAAAATTTGCCACTATATTTCATTCCATTCTCTTGTTTGGCGTAGGAAGCGTCCAATGGCTATGACCAAATTCAACTCACCTTCACCTCCATGTGATGCTCAAAAAAAAAAAAAAAAAAAAAAGAAAGAAGAAAGAGAAGAGATGGTGAGGAGATGGTAAATGAAAAATAGCATTTGCCTTTTGTCAATGTGTGCTATCACTTTGACAACTGGATTTGAATTTCATTGGCTATTTAATGGGCCAAGCCTAAAGATAAAACCCATAAGTCTAGGACCTTGTAGCGGTTGTATGTATCTCTATAACTTTAGGAGTAGTTATCTAGTTATTTATTTTAGAATCAAGTATTACACTAGTTATCTTTGTAGTAGTTTATTTCTAAGTGAGTGTAGGAGTTATACTTTAAGTCTAAGTCGTTAAAAATCTATCTCATTATGTATTTACGTAACATTTAAATTCTCTTGTCGGAGGAGTGGGGACCGTTGAAAAGAACATCACAATTGGGAAAATGGGGAAGGATAAATAATTTTTTTTTTTTTTTTTTTTATTGGAAGGAGCAAAAAAATCTAATTTGTATAATGTCTTTGTATAAATTGTTCTCATACTTTATACGCATTACGCGTTATGTTGTATGAAAACAAAGGGGTCAATACTTGGAATAAGTTTGACTTGTAAAAGAGAGAAATTTGGGGCAGTGGACCCTCAAAATTAGTGTTACGGACCCTCTAGAAATGGCGCATGGTCTATGGACAACTTGAAAAAGTTTTCGGAAGACTTGCGAGGGCAATGAATTTTTTAAAGGCATGTTTAGGATTGTGTTAGAGTTTATAAAGTACTTTTAGTACCTAAAAAGTCATACAAAAACAAAACTTGGCATGTTTAGTAAAAAATTTAAAAAAGTACTTTTTTTAAAAAAACTCTAGCCAAAATGCATTTTTTTTAAGCTTTTGCCAAAAAACGTTTTTTTGACTTGAAAGCTCTATTTCTCAAACCCAATTTCAAACAAGCTCTAAGTCTAATGACCTGTTTGGGTGTGCGTTTGAGAGACATAAAAGTGCGTTTAACATTCAAAAAGTCTATTTGAAAAAAAAAAAAAAAAAGTACATGTTTGGTAAAAAAATTGAAACACTTTTAGGAGTCCAAAAATGCTAAAAATTGTCAAAATGTACTTTGGCAAAAGTTTTAAAATGAAGCTTTTACAAAAAAAAAAAAAAAAAAACATTTTTTGACTTAAAAGCTCTATTTCTCAAACATAATTCCAAACATACTTTAAGTCTGAGAGCATGTTTGAGATTGTGTTTAAGAAATAAAGCTAATAAGTTAAAACGTGTTTTTATGCAAAAGCTTTATTTTTAAACTTTTGCCAAATATGCATTTTAACAATATTTTAGAGTAAAAAGGTCAAATAAGTACTTTTGTAAATTTTTATTAAACATGTCATCAAAGCTCTATAACATAATCACAAACAAACTCTAAGTCTTTGGGATTTATGAACCAATCTTTGCTTGCTGGATTGGATTGGAAATTAACTTCTAAGCAACCTCTACTTTAGGTGACAGCACTTACGGGTAAATAGATTAAGGAATGCTCTGAATTTCTTAACACCACTTTCAGTCCCACTTCCTCATGGATGTGGAAATGCTTGTTGAAAGCTAGAGTCGTGGTTGAGAAAGGGGCATGCTTAGCCATCTCTAATGGTCAACATGTGAACATTTGGACCTTTCCTTGGGTTCCGACTTGTTCTTCTTTCAAACCTAACCCCAATCCGATTCTGGTTGGGTTTCTTGGTTACCACGTAGATGAGCTGATTGATCCTATCAACGGAAGTTGGTATGTCTCATTGTTGCATGATCTTTTTGATATAGATTATGTTACTCAGATTCAAAAGAATCCATATTCCACAGCTGGTGGATAATGATAGATGGATTTGGACTCCCTGTTGTATCTCGGCAGTTTTCGGTTAAGTCAGCTCATGAAATTGTTTCTATGAATTCCCCATTGCAAGACTTCTTCTTTTACTCCTAAAATCTAGAATTGCCAATGGAGCCTCAAGCTTCAACACAGATTGAAGCATCTTCTTTGGAAAATATCTTGGAACTTATTGCCTATTAGACTTAATATTGCTCGTTTTATTCCTTCTGAGGTTCAAGATGCCAGGGTCTGTCCTTTTTGTAAAGATGCTCAAGAAACTATTTCTAATGTTTTTCTTTGTTGTTATTTTGCTAGATTTTTGTGGAATAGCTCCTCTTGGCATCTCATTTCTGAATCTTTCAGCAATCTTCCTATATCTGAGTGGATATCTGCTATCCTTTATCCTCATCAGAAATCGGCTATTCCAACTCATGAGATTCGACAGTTTCAGCTTCTTGAAGCCATCACTCTTGACCACATTTGGTATGTGAGAAATCACTTGGTGCACAATGATGTTCAACCAGTTTTGGCTAAGTCTCTTCAACATATTTTGATTGCTGTGAAAAATCAAAATCTCGCTTGGGCTGATGCTAAGTCATCTTCTCTTTGGAGTCCTCTTCTGAGAACCGTCATTGCCAACTTTGATGTTACGGTGAAGTCTGATTTTGCTGTTGCTGCCATGGTCCTTAGTGATTCTAATGGTAATATCATACGGGCAGTTAGCAAACGCCTCTCCTCCACAAATGCTGCCTTAGGTGAAGCTCAAGAGGGCTCTTTTAGCTATCCAATCAGAAGCTTCTCTTGGGATGTACTCTCTCATTCTAGAAGGGTATGTCATTAACATCATTCTTACCATTCAAGAGTCGGATCTCTTCGAGGATTACAACTTTGCTTCTATTATATCTGATATCAACTTTTTCTTGCTCTCTTTTCATGGCTGAAAAACTAAAAAAATTTCTAAAAGTGCTAATGTTAGAGCACACTTATTAGTTAGATGGACCGCTTCCAACCTAATGTTCGGAAACTTTCCCAATTGGTCTCCCATTCTTACTTCCATTCGGATTAAGAATGGGGAAGACTCTCCCTTGTAGCCATTTTTCATTTGCTTAGGGAAAAAAAAAAGTAACTATTACTCTCTCACTTCGTCCCATAATAAATGAAAATTGACAAATAGTACACATTTTAATGAAACAAACACCCTTTTAAATTGAGATATGATAGGGGCTCAACTAAATCTCATTTAAGACCCAACTTTTGTAAATATACGTTTTGATTTTTGTTTTGTTTTTTTTTTTTTTTTTAAATTTCAATTTTGAACCTGACACAACTCTTATATTGCTTTGTGCTATGTAAGAATCTCTTCTAAAAGTTGGGTATTAGATAGAGCCCCTATCATATCTCTTCTAAAATATACTTAGATGAAAAGGTTGGTTCAAGTTTGAAAAAAAGTGTTTTTTTTTTTAAAAATTTTTTTTTTTTAAAAAAAAAAGAAAAAAGAAGAAGAAGAAGAAATAGAGGATAAGTTAAATGAATACATGTTATAATTGAAAATTTTCATTTATTTTGGGACAGTCCAAAAATAAAAGTTCATTGTGATAGGAGGAGAATTAATGCCATAAAGTAGTCATTTGGTGAAGTGGCACTACAAGTATCTGGCTCATTAGCATTTAGATTATTAGCGGCGACTACAAAAAGTCACAGATAATGGTAGTATATTAGCAGTGACTCAAAAGTCACATATGTCGCCGCTATTAGGACATCTAGGGTCGCCCCTAATGCTATGCATTTGTTGTGTCGCCGCTAATAGTAACCAACAGCGGCAACATGTGGTATGATTTGATCCATTTTTGCATCGATAAAATATATCATTAGCGGCGACATTTGTCGCCACTATTGAGTAATCATTAATTGTCGCCGCTATTGAGTGTGATCATTAGCGGTGACCCACACAAGTCGCCGCTATTGATCATTAGCGTTAGACCATTAGCATCAACCACATTAGAGTCGGACCAATAGCATCGACCACATTAGCGGTGACATGTCAATGCTATTCATAAATAGTGGCGACAAAAGGTGTGATCCACTATCTAGATTACAATATTCCAACATACCCACCAAATATGAATACAATTGAGAATAAATGAACAAGAAACAAACTATACCAATATAAACATAAGGATTTAAGTGGTTCTCCCTGACTTGGCCTATGTCCGCTGGAGAAGACAGATCAAGATCTTTTATTATGGAAATCAATAAGAGAGATACAAATAGTGACTCAGCTCACTTGCTCTTTTGGATTTTCTATCACTCATTTTCTTGCTTTTTCCTTCTCTCTGAAGCTTAACACTTTGGTGCTCTGGCACTATCCCTAGCACCTTGGTGCTATGCCTCTGCCTCTCTCACTACAAGAATTTAGGTCTTTAGGGGCGACTTGAAGTCGACCCTAAAAGTCCTAAAGTAGACGCTGTTGACAATAGTGTCGACTTTTCGATCCTAAAGGTGTCGACGCTAATAGTCTGACCCTAATGATCAAATGTGTGATTATCAGCGTCCACTTAAAGTCAACCCTAATGATCACTTTTAGCGTCCACTTTATCGACCCTAAAAGTCGAAATGTTTTGACCCTAAAGATGATGTAAACGGAAGCCATAGTCGACCCTAATAGTCAACCATTAGCGTCCACAAAGTGGACCCTAATGGTCCTAAAAAAATTTTAAAAAAATAATAACCATCAGCGTCCAAACCAAAGTGGACGCTGATAGTTAACCATTAGCGTCCACAAAGTGGACCCTAATGGTCCTAAAATTTTTTTTTAAAAATAATAACTATCAGCGTCCAAACCAAAGTGGACGCTGATAGTTAACCATTAGCGTCTACAAAGTGGACCTCAATGGTCCTAAATTTTTTTTAAAAAAAATTAACTATCAGCGTCCAAACCAAAGTGGACGCTGATAGTTAACCATTAGCGTCCACAAAGTGGACCCTAATGGTCCTAAAAAAAAGAAGAAGAAGATAATTTGTGATCGATCGCACAATTGTGTGCGATCGATCACAGTACCAGTAGGTTTTCTACATTTTGCGATAAAACCTACTTGAAAACCCACTGGTATTGTGATCGATTGCACTTGGAGTGCGATCGATCGCAGAACCAGGGAACAAATTCATATATTCGTGGAACTTAGATTTCTCTTGGCTGCCTTAGAATCCATTTTGGGCTCTATTTTATAATCATTATATGCTGGTTTAAGAGATCCATTAAACTGAAAAATGATGTTCATGTTTGGCGGTAAGGATATCTTTTCCTTACCTGTACTTCTTTGAAAGCTATTTAAAATTTTCAGCCACAACTAAAATTATGAGTTACATTACTTAAGACTTCTCCCTCAGACCACATAAAGACAGTCCATATTGTTAACATATAAATAAATCAAATAGTTTCTGTTCAACCATATAGAATGGAGGAAAAAAAGTCCCTTTAAATGGCTAAACAGGACTAATAATTTAGTTAGTCCCAATCCACTATCTTGATGTTGACATGGAACTAAACCTGACATGATCAAATTCAATCCTAAAAGATGTGGCTGATTTAAAACCTTCCACTATGCAAAAACATACTCTGGACCCAATAAAACCTATACGATGCAGAAAGATAAATACATTCATAAAACTGAAAGAATTCTCACTTGCTGTTGTTCAGAAGCATCTAAAAGAAAATGCACTGAGCCAAAGCCACTTGCTAAGGTTTTCTCATAGAGTGTCTTGTTCACCAATAACTATAACAAACGATGGCTTCAGGACATCATTTATATGCCTTAAAATAAATAGGACCATAAAAGATATGATTAGATCATAATAGGCTCCAAGACCGCACAAGATAAATTGAATTGACTCACTTGATACCTATCCCATGTCTGCTTGTAACAATTATTTGATAAACCTTGCTTGGTAACAATTATGTATTCATAAACAAAACTTTTCCTGTGCAAAACAAGAAATTGGTCTAATACCTTGCTTGCTCATCGCCATAACTAGTTCATAGGCCAAAGAGGTCTTATCCTGTGCAAAACAAGAGATAAGATTATAAGCAAATGTTAGACATTATAAAAGTAGAATACATCAAGGAAAAACACTTTCTATTTTGAAAAAAGCACATGATTTGAAGCAATAAGTGTTTTCACCCCATTAAGACAGATGGTTACCCAGGCTTCCAGTCCATTACCCTTAAATTTTAGTTTATCAAAGCTAGGCAGAAAATTTTATATATCTATGTGGGGGATATATGACTCAACACAGAGTGGAATGGTCCAAGTGTGTTGGTGTAAATGTACAGATATACATGCTTAGCTAATACAGAAATCTGTACTAGGGATATACATTGTTTGATATTTAATATTGATTTGGTGCATGTTAGACCAGCCATAGTTTGGGATCAAGCTAGGACAAATATATCTAATAAAATCTAATGAAAGATTGGTAAAAGTAAAACAACCATAAAATGCATTAGTTTTTATTACCCCTTTTTTCCATACAAAAGAGTGATTTTTAACTAAAGATACTATAGAAAAATACATAAAGGGCCTTCTTATTCATATACTCAGAAGAAGTAGTACGTGCAGGGTATCTATTTGACTCTTGGGATAACCTGGGCACGCACAAGATTCTTCATGACAACCAGGATTCTTCAATAGGTTCATCATGCATAAACCTGCATTACTCCACCCAAACCCCCTTCCTGCAACTCAAGCCCTTTATCCAAGGCAATACCAAAGCATGAAGGGGAAAATCAAAGGCATCATTTGGTTTTAAAAGGAAAATATATAATGATTCAATTTAGAGCTCAACATAACCCCAATTTGTCAATCTTCAAAAATCAAGTTTTCAAGTGCCTTGACTGCTTTGCAACTGAAATATCTTAATGGGTTTAATGTTTATTAACCCAGAAACTCAAACAAACCCCAAAACTGAATCAAGAATTTTGCTGAATTTAAAATCCCTAATTCTCCTAAAAATTATAATACATCAAAAATCTGACTATTACAATCCCAAATCGACAACTTAAAGAGACAGCAGAGACAAAGAAAAACAGAGACAGAGACAGAGAGAGACTCACTAGTGCAGGAACAGTAATGGCGGAATACTCGCCGGCCGGAGAGAGAGAGCACTATCTGGGCGCCGTAGAGAGAGGATACGTCGATCGATCGGGGAGATGGAGAGGGAGATGGCCTGCCGGTTTCGACTGGAGAAGATGGCCGGTGGGTTGGCCAACCGTGCGGGTCACTGGGCGCCGGAGTGAGAGAGAGGTGAGCAGCAGGAGAGAGATCGAGTGATAGGGGGGTGTTTTTGAGGAAGAGAGATCGAGAGTGAGAGTGAGATCGATAGTGAGAGTGATGAGGGAGGTGAGCGAGGGAAACACAAGTTTCGTGCGAAATATCTAGAGTGAGAGTGATGAGGGAGGTGAGCGATGGAAAAAAATTTTGTGCGAAATATCTAGCGCGAAAATGGAGAAAAGAAGAGAGGGAGAGAGCTGGGGGGGGGGAGAGAGTTGACCAGCGTGGGGTGAAAATAATATATTATTTTAATTGGAAAATAATTTTTATTAATAAATTTTTTAATTAAAAAAAATGGCCAAAATTTTTGACGTGGCAAAACAGCCACGTCAAAAAATTTTGACGTGCTGAATTTTAGCACGTCAAAAATGTTTTTGATGTGGCAATATTGCCACGTCAAAAATGTTTTTGACGTGGCAACACTGCCACATCAAAAAATTTTGACGTGGCATTTGTAGCACGTCAAAAACTTTGTTGACGTGCTAGAAATGCCATGTCAAAAATATTTTTGACGTGGCAAAACTGACACGTCAAAAAAAATTTGACGTGTTAGTTTTGCCACGTCAAAAATATTTTTTTTGACGTGTTACTCCCAACACGTCAAAAGTTTTTGACGTGTTAGTTTTGCCACGTCAAAAATATTTTTTTTGACGTGTTACTCCCAACACGTCAAAAGTTTTTGACGTGTCACTGTAGACACGTCAAAAATCTGGGATTTTTGACACCCACCCTTTTGACCGTTGATAAACGTCAAAAGAGGTTTTTAACATGTCAATACCATTGACACGTCAAAAACTCCTAATAAAAAATTATCACCATTTTTGTAGTGTATATATATATTAGTAATTAAATAGTATATGTTATATGAATATTTTAATATTTATGTGTATGTATTAGTTGACATACTAACTAGTTAGTTCATAAATTAACATATTATTTAGTTAATTAATATATATTAAGTAAATATAATTAAGTAAATGTTACTCAATACTTCTATGTATATTACTTATTTTATTATACATGTGTGTGTTATATACTAGTATTGACATACTAACTAGTAACTAGTTAGTTAATAAACTAACGTATTAACTAAGTTAACATATATTAAATTACTAACTTACTATAATTAACTATAGGTTATTTTGACAAACAAAATAATTATGTTACTTAATATTTGTATGAGTATTATATGTATATGAATATATAATATACATACTTGTTAGTTACTATATACTAACTTAGTATTACTATATATTAAGTTAAGTGGTAGATCACATGATCTAAAGATGATGTGAATTATTATATCATATGATCATATATATCACAAATTAAGTGATTAATATTAGAATCAACAATGTGTTTGTTTAGAAATATATACTCTTGTTATGTTTAGAGTATTATGCTGTAGATATCATTATAAGTTAAATGTTACATCATATGGTCTACCATTATAATCTATATGATTATATAAAATGATCAATTGATAATTAAATCATATGAATATATAATAGCAAAATATACATGTATAATATGACATAAGTCAGAAGTATACAAACTCATACAAATACAACAATTAAGTACCAAGATACTTAATAACTAGTTATTTAATAAACTAACATATTAACTAAGTTAATATATTAAATTACTAACCTAGTATAATTTACTATAGGCCAGTTATTTTGACAAAAACAAATTATATGTTACTTAATATATATATATATATACTTGTTTGTTAATATATACTAACTTAGTATTACTAAGTAAGTTCCATTTAAAAAAAAAAAAACAAGTATTACTAAGTAAGTTAACTATTTTCAAAAAACAATATGTATTATCATTCTAATTACATTAGATCATACTTAATTAGTTAATTAAGTATGATCTAGTGTAATTAGAATGATAATACACATGACCATGATCTAATAATGTTTTTTTTTTTTTTTTAGAAAACTTTGTCCTATTCTTCATGAATTAAGTTTCATAATATTTAAGTATAATGTATTATCACTATAATTTATATGATTATATGACATGATCAACTGATTATTAAATCATATGATTATATAATAAAAAATTATACATATATAATATGATATAAATATACAAATACATACTAATACAATAATTAAGTATCTAGAGACTCAGTTTCAATGTATGTTATAAGTCAATCTATGTTATACATTACTTTTCAAAAAAAAAAAAAAAAAGTCCATCTATGTTATAAATTTTAATTACACATATATAATAACAAAAAATTTTATTCTATTTTTTAACCATTTTTTGAACCTTGAGGTTCTTAATATTCATTTTGGTCATTTTTTTAAACCATTTTGTAAACAATTTTTTAAACTATTTCTTAGTTTACTTTGCTTTTTATTTTTTTTATTTAAGTAAGCTTGGACTACTCTTTAGGGTCGACTTTGTGTCTTCAGCGTCCACTTTTAGTGGACGCTATTGGCCATCAATTTTAATTTTTAATTTTTTCTACCTACTCTTTGTCAACCCTAATAATTGGTCTTTAAAGTGGACGCTATTTTAATTTTTTTTGAAATTTTTTCTACCTACTCTTTAAGGTTGACAAAGTCGACCCTAATAATTGGTCTTTAGCTTCCACTTTGAGTAGACGCTATTGCTCATCAATTTTTTTTTTTTTTTTTTTTCCTACCTACTCTTTAGGTAATAATTGGTCTTTAGCGTCCACTTTGAGTGGACGCTATTGCTCTTCAATTTTATTTTTTTATTTATTTATTTTTAATTTTTTCTGCCTAATCTTTAGGGTCGACTATAATTGGTCCAAAGTGGACGCTATTGCTCTTCAATTTTTTTTTTTTTTTTAATTTTTTTAATTTTTTCTACCTACTCTTTAGGGTCAACAAAATCGATCCTAATAATTGGTCTTTAGCGTCCACTCTATTGCTCTTCAATTTTATTTTTTTATTTTATTTTTTTATTTTTTTACCTAGTCTTTAGGGTTGACAAAGTGGACCCTAATAATTGGTCTTTATTGCTCTTCAATTTTATTTTTTTATTTTATTTTTATTTTTTCTACCTAGTCTTTAGGGTCGACTCTAATAATTGGTCTTTAGCGTCCACTTTGAGTGGACGCTATTGCTCTTCAATTTTATTTTTTTATTTTTTATTTTATTTTTTCTACCTAGTCTTTAGGGTCGACAAAAGTCGACCCTAATACTTAAGTATTAGGGTTGACTTTCAAAGTCGACCCTATTAATCTTTTTTCCCACCTCTTGAATAATTCCCGCGTGTACATTAGGGTCGAGTTATGAGTGTCCATTGTAGAGTGGACGCTAATATTCATCTTTTCGGTCGGCTGTTAGCGTCCACTTGGATGTGGACGCTAATACTTAACTATTAGGGGCGACTTTTGAAAGTCGCCCCTAATAGTTGAGTATTAGGGGCGACTTTATAGTCGCCCCTGATGAGTAAATTTCTTGTAGTGTCTCAGCTTCTCTCTATTGGAAATAATTTTGATGGTGTACAAAATTCTTATTGAAATAAACTAATACAAATATAAAAATTAACTATAAAATAAATAAATTACAAGAGATGAAAGTAGAGTCTACAAAGATCTCACAATGCTATAGAATCACGTAAGAGTGTTGTCCTTAAATGTTGATTTATCTCTCCCGGAGTATGTAATTTGGTGCGATCGGATCTTTTGACACGCAACTTCTCAAGATTAGACTATAGTGTTTACCTTCGTTAAGGACGCACTTCCAACAACAAAGACTAATATAACAACTATTTTGACAAAGTAAATAAGGAACTTCAAGTATTATTTTGTTGGAAAGCTAATAATATAGTATATGGCTTTTATGCCTTGAAAACAAATGTTTTTCAACACTCTCTACAATATATGAAAGAAAAGAATTGATCATATATATTTTTTTTTTCAAAGCTGGAAACCTTCCTTCTACAAACGTGGTAGGCAATTTCTTTGAAAGTTCATTACATGTGGCTCATGTATTAAAGACAAATGACCATGCGTTAAGGACAAATGGTCTTTAACATAACGCAATAAGTAGGGCTGTAAATGAGTTGACACATTCGACAGCTCGCTCGCTACCCGCTCGACTAAGCTTGACCCGAACTCGAGCTCGACAGTGTACAAACTCGCTCGTTACTGTTGAAACTCACTCGATTAGCTAGTGACACATATCCGACTCGCTTAATGAAGCTCGACGGGGGCTCGTGAGTTCGAGTCGTTTAACTTGAGATTGGCAGGCTCGCCCGAGCTCGTTTAGGGATCGTGAGCTCGACTTGTTTAACTTGATAATCGCCCGGCTCGCTCGACTCGTTTAAGGCTTGTGAGCTCAACTCGTTTTATCATCTGACCCGACCCAACCCACACGACAATGTAACTAAAAAAAAAATTAACCATGTTATTAATCAATAATAATCATAGCTTTAATATGTATACAATTAACTAATTAAGATCTAAGGTTATAGTATAACTAACATTATATGGAATATGTTATTATTTATAGGTTTAATGTTCAATTAATTAGTTGAAAATAATAATAATAGTAATCATCATATTCATAGGTTCAATGTGTGTACAATTAATTAATTAAGATGTAAGGGTATAGTATAAGTGTATAACTAACATTGTATAGAGTATAGACTATGTTATTATTTATAGATTTAATGTCCAATGTCCAATTAATTAGTTAAAAATAATAATAATAGTAATCATCATATTCATAGGTTCAATGTGTGTACAATTAATTAAGATGTAAGGGTACAGTATAAGTGTATAACTAACATTGTATAGAGTATAGATTATGTTATTATTTTTAGGTTTAATGTCCAATGCCCAATTAATTAGTTAAAAGTAATAATAATAGTAATCATCATATCCATAGGTTCAATGTGTGTACAATTAATTAATTAAGATGTAAGGGTACAATATAAGTGTATAACTAACATTGTATAGAGTATAAACTATGTTATTATTTATAGGTTTAATGTCCAATGTTCAATTAATTAGTTAAAAATAATAATAATAGTAATCATCATATTCATAAGTTCAATGTATGTACAATTAATTAATTAAAATGAAAGGGTACAGTATAAGTGTATAACTAACATTGTATAGAGTATAGACTATGTTATTATTTATAGGTTTAATGTCTAATGTCCAATTAATTAGTTAAAAATAATAATAATAGTAATCATCATATTCATAGGTTCAATGTCTGTACAATTAATTAATTAAGATGTAAGGGTACAGTATAAGTGTATAACTAACATTGTATAGAGTATAGACTACGCTATTATTTATAGGTTTAATGTCCAATGTCCAGTTAATTAGTTAAAAATAATAATAATAGTAATCATCATATTCATAGGTTCAATGTGTGTACAATTAATTAATTAAGATTTAATAAGCGATTTATAGATTTAATAATAATAATAATTTATAGGTATTGCGGCGATGTGTGCTTCAAAGATCATGATCACCGATTCTGGGACTGCCGAAGCTCTAGCAGCGTGGCATGCAGCGGAAGTTACCGACAGGATCGGCTTGAGGAAGGTAATTCTGGAGGGGGATGCGCTGAAAGTTATAAATGTCCTCAAACTGGATGGAGAATGGTGCGGCAGTTATGGACAGGTCATACAAGATGCAAAAAACCTTCTGGGCCAGTGCTTGGAATGGAAGGTTAGCCATACTCATCGTGACGGGAATAAAGTTGCTGATAGTCTTGCCAAATTAGCTTTAACACTAGATCAGAATATGTTCTGGGTTGACAATTTTCCTTTATGTGTTCGAGAACTTGTATCCTCTGAGCAAGGCTCGATTTAATTTCAATGAAAGTAGCCAATTTTTCAAAAAAAAAAAAAAAAAGTCCAATTAATAAGCTATTTAAAAAATTAAATTATATGGTACTACTTAAATGTAATAAAATGTATTAAGTAGTATTTAAGTTTTTTTTTTTTTTTCTTAGGGAAATGATAATCACTTCATTCAAAGAAAAATGGAAATTCCGGCCTAAGCCTTACAAAGATAGAGTCATTTGCTCTAAAAAAACATCTGAGATACAACTAAGAGACTCCTCCAACCATACTTGAGTTTCTGAACTCCTAATTGCATATTTAGCTAGACCATGGGCTGCGTGGTTAGCCTCTCTTTTTACGTGCCTGATATTCCATCTGTTTAGAGACCCCAGTAAACATTTGATATCATTAATGATCTGCCCTTATCGTCGCCAGCTTTGTTGGGGGTCACTTATCGCCTTCACCACTTGTAGCGAGTCCCCCTCAAGGAGCACGTCATTTATTCCCACCTCCCTGCTGAACTCCACAGCCCATAAAGCAGCCATAGCCTCAGCTGCGACTGGTTCATAAAGTGCCACAACAGGTTGGCTTAATGCTGCCATGGTGTTTCCTTTTTCATCTCTTATAATAACCCCCACTCCCATTTTTTTCTCCCTTTCTGCTATAGCAACATCCCAATTAATTTTAAAATAACCCTCCAGTGGTGCTTCCCATTTTTGTTGAATCGACCGTGATGGACTAGGAGCATCCTCATGTTTCTCACTTACCTTACGGTATAGCTGGAGATGATCACTGGCTTGCTTTGCTATTACGCTGGGGTGTGAAAAAGCCTTCCCGTGCACCACCTTATTTTGTCGATTCCAGATTCTCTTAGCAACCATAGCAAACAGCTCCATCTCTTCTTTCTGTGCCGTCCACACCAGATATTCCACCAGCTCGCAAAAATTGTCACCACCCGATCTACATTTTTGGAACTTCCTACCACTAACAGACAAGACGTCCTGAGATGATGGGCAATCCCAGAGTATGTGGTGGGTGGTTTCGACAGCGCTGCAGCAGAAGATGCAGATATCATCCTCAACCACTCTCTGCTGCTTAAGATTATCTTTTGTCGGAAGAATTTTGTACCAAGCTCTCCACAGAAACACTTGTGTCGAATGTGGAATCTTCAGACCCCAAATCATCTTCCATATGGCCTGCGTTCTCACACCCAAAGAGCAGTCTCCCTTCAATCTTTCTTGTCTTTCCTTTTCGAGGTGATACGCACTTTTTACTGAAAATTATCCTGAATTCGTCGAACGCCAAATCATTTTATCATCATGGTGATATCTATTCAGCGGGATGTTACAAATCGTAGTAGCTTCCTCCTTGCCAAAGTGCTGGAATATGTACTGCTTGTTCCATCGCACCGGGTTTTCTTCTATTAAATCAACTACCAACGTGTCCTTCCCAATGAGAGGACTGGACGTCTGTATGGAGTAAGTTATCGGCAGGGGAATCCATTTATCTCCCCTGATCCGAACTGATGTACCATTACCAATGCGCCAGAATATTCCTTCTTCAAATAGCTCCCTACCCATCAAAATGCTCCTCCAAGCAAATGACGGCTTACTCCCCAATTTTGCTGACAATAACGACCCTGTGGAGTAATACTTGGCTTTGATTATCTTCGCTGCCAAGCTGTTGGGGTATTGCATTAGGCGCCAACATTGCTTCACTAGGAGAGCCTTGTTAAAGCAAGTGAGATCTCGGAAGCCCAAACCTCCCATATTTTTTGCACGTCCCATCCTCTCCCAGCTCATCCAATGTATCTTCTTGTCATTCTCCTTGTGACCCCACCAAAATTTCTGCATCAATTTGTTGAGCTCCTTACGCAATCTTGATGGAAGCAAAAAAATGCTCATACTATATGATGGTATGGCTTGGATCATTCCTTTGATTATGACCTCCTTTCCAGCCTGAGATAGAAATTTTGTCTTCCAGTCTGTCACCCTCTTCTGCACCTTTTCTATCAAGCTCTGAAATTCCCGAATTCTTGACTTGCCCACAAACACCGGAAGCCCCAAATAGGTATCAAATCTTTGTGAATCAGGGACTCCTACAACCTTCAGAATTCTATCTTTTGTTTCTTGGCTTGTATTTTTGCTGAAAAAAACAGCAGTTTTATCATTGTTTAGCCGCTGCCCCAACGCTTCCTCATAAACCCCCAAAACTCCCTTCAAGCAATTCCACTCTTGTTCTGTAGCCTTACAAAAAAGAAGACTATCGTCAGCAAAAAAATAAGTGGTTTATCTTCAAGCCTTTAAAAGAGGTTGGGACCCCTTTCAAACGTCCAAACCTTTCTTCAAGTGATAGCATTGAACTTAAGACCTCTGCACATAAAATGAAGAGGTATGGAGATGATGGATCACCCTGTCTGATCTCCCTGGAGGGTTTAAAGAGCCCTACAGGATCACCATTAACAATCACAGAAAATGATACTGTGGTAACACATTTCATTACATGTTGGACCCATTTGCTCTCAAACCCCAACTTCCTCATCACTTTTTCTAGAAAAAGCCACTCCACCCGATCGTAGGCTTTGCTCATGTCGAGCTTCACTGTCATATATCCTACCCTCCCATACACACGAGAATGCATGGTGTGGAGAGTTTCATAGGTTGCAAGGATATTGTCAGAAATTAATCGGCCTGGAATAAAAGTCGATTGATTACATGAGATGATCAAAGGTAATACATGTTTTAATCGATTGGCCATAACTTTAGCAACTATTTTATAAACCACATTGCATAAACTAATGGGTCTAAAATCAGCAACTCCCATAGGATTTTTCTTTTTTTGGTACAAGTGCAATGTGAGTATAATTTATTTCTGGATCAAAATGACCAAATTTTAAAAAATTGCTTACTGTCATTACTACCTCTTCACCCACTAGGTTCCAATGATCTTGATAGAAAGCTGCAGGGAATCCGTCTGGACCGGGTGATTTCATGGGTGCCATTTGAGAAAGAACCTGGCTTACTTCCTCCCTCGTCACCGCACACAGCAAGCGACTATTCATCTCTGCCGTGACCCTCGTTGGCAACACTTGGATACATTCATCAATACCCCGAGGACTCGACGTAGTAAGAATGCCCGTGAAATGATCCACAAACGCCTTTTCAATGCGCGTTGGGGAATCCCGTCTCACCCCTTCACCATCCATAATCGAAAAAATTTTATTTTCTTGCTATTGGTAGGAAGCACATGCGTGAAAGTATTTAGAATTTCTGTCCCCCAGAGCCAGCCAACACTCCTTTGCTATTTGTCTCCATTTCATGTCCAACTGCTCCATCAGGTTCTGGGTTTCTGTTTGGAGTTGTAAAATGCGTGGTAAGTCCCATTCCCCTACCCCTGCATGTAAAACTTTTAACGTTGCCATATTTTGCTGGACATTAGCTTCGGTTGGGTCCCGATTCACTTTTTTCCATCAGAGTAATGAACCCTTACTCTTCTTCAACTTGCGTAACAAAGGAGCCCAGCATCCATGATTACAGTCCTTGACCCTCCATATTTGCTTAATGACACCATTCACATTATTCTTATTCCAAGCTACCTCGTAACGGAACGATTTCTGGCCTTTTACTCCATTGTCCAGTCTTCGGTGGAACCATACATGCAGGGGAGCATGATCAGAAGAGCAAGATGACAGAATTTTAACTTGTCTGAAAGGAAAAAAATCCTGCCACTGTGAGTTTGCTAAGACTCGATCAAGCCATTCCTTAATAAAGAAACCCCCTGCTTGTTTATTGCTCCAAGTGAAACCAGGTCCCACATAACCCATATCCTCCAACCGACATGTGGTAAGAGCCTGCCTAAAGTTTTCCATCGCCATCGAGCTTTTCGGCCTCCACCCCATTTTTCATCATCTTCAAGTGTCTCATTAAAATCACCCAAACATAGCCATGGGATTGGATCATAAAAATGAAGATGACGTAGAAGACTCCAGGATTCAGTCCGGTGACCTACTTCCGAGTGACCATAAAAACTTGTGAACTTCCATGGCTGGCCCGATCCCTTCGTTATCACTATAGCATTGATGTGACACCTGCTATAGTTTTGGATTTAAGACAACTGAATTCCATAGGAGGGCCAGACCCCCACTGCGACTCACGCTATCTACAACAAAAACACTGTGAAAACCCAACCGTACTTTTATAGAATCAAACTGGTGGGCCTGCAATTTAGTTTCCATCAAGAAAACTAAATCGGGGCGCTTCTCTTTCACCAACCTGTGAAGGTCCCGAACTGTCCGAGGGTTCTCAAGCCCCCGACAGCTCCAACTCAAAATACTCATGGTTCTCGGTGGGGCTGTGCAACAGCCGCCACCTTCTTGTCATATTTTCCTGCACCTTCCCATTTTCCTTTCTTTCTGTTTACTTCATTGAACTCCGAAAAAATTGAACCATTCGCTTTGCGGACACGCACCAGTGTGCTAGATTCCCCTTCCAGACAAGTCTATGATGGTGAAGACACCAGTCTTGCACGTTTTTTTCCATTTCATAAGACCTTTTTTTTGCTTTCCTTCAGCTTGGACCCGCATGCCACTTGCCAATTGACACGTCACTTCATCAATAATCCCCACCACTTCCTCTGCTTCGTCTGACTTGGCTCCTTCTCCAGGAAAGGAAATAAATCCTTTAGCATGCAACCCATGCATTTTAGTCTTGGACGTGCCCCCCTCCCCACAATTAATGTCCTCTCCAAAAAAAGAATTAACTCCTTCAGCATGCAACACGTGCCTTGTCTCATTGGGCGTAACCCCCTCCCCTGTATTAATCTCCTCTTCATAGATGGGCGTAACTTCAACGCAACTCCCTGTATCAAGACCTTCCAAATTTGGTTTCACTCCCACAGCTGCGATATTCGAATCGTCATCCTCATAATGTTTTTCTGTTATATTCCTTTTTTCTAGTCGGTCCCCATTAACGCTATAACTTCTTTCCCGTTTTGCCTACATTGATTCCCCTTGATTGCCGCTCAAACCGTCTTCCTCCATGCTTTATCCCCGTTCCAGCGGTGTACGCTCCTCCGGCCGCCGGAATCCATGGAACTCCCAGCCGGTGCTGTTCCCCAAAAATTTGGGATAAAAATTTATCTGGTGCTTCTCATCCTCCCAAGAGTGATTCAGGAACGATACTCTTAACCAAGGGCCATATTCCTTCTTCGGTTTCTCCCCAACATCCTTCATATGGTTCCGTTTAGAACATCCTGACACTCCATGACAGACAACACCACAGGAAAAACAAAACCAAGGGATCTTTTCATATTGAAAAGCCACCCAATGAGTTTTGTCTTTAACTTTGAGCATTCTGCCCCGGAGAAGTGGTTTGTGCACGTTCAGATTGACTCGCACTCGAAGATATTTTCCCCAACCAACTCCTTTCTCATCTGTATCCACCTCCTCCACCTCTCCAAGATGAGATCCCAATCTTTCTCCAGTTGCTCTCCCCATACAGGCCAATGGGAGATTATACATCCTTACCCAAAAAGATGCGATATTGAAAGGTAGTTCGGTGGGAGGTGAGTTGCCATCAAACTCCAACATAGAAAATAAACTACCCTCGAAAGTCCAAGGCCTACCTTCTAGCACCCTTGTTTTGTCCCACGAGTTTTCAAATTCGATTAGGAAAATATTATTCCCAGCGCCTTGAAAACCATAGAACCTGTTGGCATCCAGCTCCTTATAACTTTTGCTTTGATGACCTTCTTTCCAATGCTTTGTTCAGACATTAATCTCCCCACAAGGCAGGCTCAGCCCTTATTCCCAATATCAATGAACTCCCCCTCAGGGACCTCATCGAACGCCTCCTTCTCTTCAGTCAGCATGAAATTCCCCCACATCGAAGTTAGATCTTCAGCCATCCTCCTCCGTATGGGTAGATCAATTTTGTTTTCTCCAGCAACAGATATTGCCCCTCACAATTCCAGAAGGAATTTAAGAAAAAGAAAACTCCTCCTCTAGAACTCCGATGACAGCTTAGAGAGGATGTTATAATGCTAATAATGTTCTTACCGGGAATGAATCTTAGTATTTAAGTTTTTACCTTTTAAGTATTGTTTAAATTTGTTAACTAATGTCTAATGGTATTGCAAAATAAATGCCAACAATGCTATAATTCCTATAAACTAATCCTACCAAACACAACACACGTTTTTTAGAAAAAAAGAAAAGAAAAAAAAAACCCAAACAGACGTTTAGAGTTTTTTTAAGGTACTAAAACGAACAACTTGTTAACTTAAATAAACGGTTGTGGTTGAATTGATTGAAATTTTATTAAAGATCTACAGTTTAGATCATTTATGGAAAAACGGAGATGCGAGCTCACATATAATTGTGCACACGGGATAATTCAATTTTTTTTGAATTTTGAAAAAATATGAACTTTTACCTAGATTAATCTTATCCGTCCGATTAATTTCCATTATTTCGTAGCCGTTTGATCTGCAAAGTGGATGACTGCTGTATACCACCCCGCAGAGATATTTATCTGGTGTTCCGTCTGACACCATGGGCTTATTAATCAAACGGTCATAACTTAAATGAAAAATTTAAGTTCATAATCAAAGGTAAAAAAAAATCATGTTCACAAATGAAATCGGATTCACTTAAGTCACGCCGCAGAGAATTACTTTCGGTCCTCTCTTTTCGCACGCAACGCACAGGAAACGAGACTGACACGCCTCTATTATGCAACACTTATTTCCAGTCGTCCATTTTTTGGAGATTAAACGTCAACTGTTAGATTGAGAAAATGGAAGCCAGTTGTAACGCAAGCCTACGCGTGGTAGTTATTTGGTGTTACGATTTGCCTGATGAGCTCACTAATCCAACCGTCTGAAATAAATCAAAAAATCAATCTTAGATTAAACGGTCAAGATGGAATCTTTTGCATATATGGCACCAGATTCACCAACTCACGCACGGGGTGGATAAATTATCCACTTCTCGTTCTTCATGTACGCATGGGAAATAAGCCTTCAATTCTGACTCACATCTTAGCCGTCCATTGTTTTGGGATTAAACTACAGCCGTTGGATCAATGAAGTGGAGGACAGCTGTAAACCACACCCAACGTGAGAGTGATTTGGTGTTCCGCAAGACAGAGTAAGCTACCTATAATCACCTGATCGAACGATTGAAATAATATAAATAAAAGATTCTATATAATCTACGGATTATATTAATGGGTTGCACGGGATTGCAGTAGTCACGGCCGTATTGGATCAAAAAATTTAAAACTTAAAAGTAGGACACGCGGCAGGCTAGGACAAAATCAAAATTTTTGGATTAAATCCAACCGCTCATTAAGAATTTTTGTTTAAACATTTATTAGATCCAACGGCTGGGAATCGTTTTGAGAAAAAAAAAAAAAAACCCCTAAAACTAATTGTCTAATCGTCTGCCTGGGGCTAGGAGATCAAGAGATGAGAGGGAGAGGGACTGAGGGAGAAAGCAATCTCATTCGCAGAATCGCAATGGTCACTGCAGGAACTATAAAGTCACTGCAGTGAGCATTCAATGCAAGTCTCGGCCTTCTCCCATCGTGGTTGAAGAATTGAATGCACGCATTCAATCCTTCTCAACTCCCTCCCAACAACCTGTTTGTTCTAGTTTCCCAATCAAGCCTACCCAGCCGTTGATCAATCATTTCTCCACTACATCTAATGGCTTCTAGCCATTCGTACAATATTTTTGAGGGAAACTCTTGAGGTAACGCGTGAATATCTTCTAGTCTTCCATTTCAAACTAGAAGACTGAGTTTGTGTATACCAGAGACTACCAGAGTACCAGTTGTTCACTGAATCACCTATGCGGCTATGCCGTCCAATCTCGCCGCCAAATCCCCATTTTTTTTTTTTTTTGCTTATTTAAGTTATTTGAGTTATTTAATTGATTTCTGATTTTTTTTTTTGTTAACATGTGGTTGTAATGTGGGCCGTGTGCCCTATGTGCTGTGGTGTGGCAGGTTTCTCTTCTCCAAACCCTAGCCCCTAGGCGTAGCATATACCATTCCGATGGCTATTGATCTGACGGTGATGGTCCTAATGGATATGGCACTTGAGTATTGGGCTTCCAGTTCCAGTCTCTTGCTTTGTTTTTTATTCATTCCCATCCCCTTATTGATTCGAGAAAACAAACTTGTTCATTCTTTTGAAGAATGAAGCTGGCAGACTCTGTCACTCTAAGTTATGTTTATCCTAACTCCTAACTTCCTGAATCATACCTTGTTTGGTTTCTTAAATTATTTTCTGATTTGGTTGTGACTTGTTTAGTTAATTTATAATTATAATGTTGTGTGTTTTTATCATTTCAGAGAGGAAGTTGTGCACACTGCCTCCTTGAATTGGTGGGTTGTATACTTGTATTTGCAAAGTACAAACCCTATTGCAACATATTCAGTTGTCTGTCGGAGGCTCAGGTTTTTAACAACTTATGCTAAATTAATAGGAAACCCTAATTAAGTTATGCTATGTTTTTTATCCCCAAGTAGTAATGTATGTTTGTTATATTTTGTTATGTATAAGTATAATGCATTAATGTGCCTAATTAAGCTATGCTTTGAGCCTTTGATTAAGTTTTGTTAAGTTATGCATTTATTCTTAATGTGATGAATTTTTGCCCATCTCATTAATTCATGATCTAAAAAATTTACGCTTTGATTTTTGCTCTCTGATTAATGATGTAAATGTTTGTTATATTTTGTTATGTATAAGTATAATGCATTAATGTGCCTAATTAAGCTATGCTTTGAGCCTTTGATTAAGTTCTGTTAAGTTATGCACACTGCCTATGTTAAAGCAAAAACATAAGTTATTCTGTTATGTATAATGTATTCTGTTAATGTAGTTTCTGTTAATTGATTTTTTATTTTCCATTAATGTATTATGTTATTTTATTTATTGAGTTTTTTTAATTTTACAAATTATTAACAGTTATCATGGATAATACATTTCAACTCAATGATGTTGATTTGGGTGATGATTCACTCACTACCGACCCTACTCCTGGATCTGGTGTGTCTGCTAGCATTGAATGCACACCAGATGAACATGTTAATTTGGTTTCTCCTGTTGTTGTTGAATCTAGGGATGGGGATAGGGATGGGGCTGGGGCTGGGGCTGGGGATGGGGATGGGGTTGGGGCTGAGGGTGGGGATGGGGTTGAAGGTAGGTCAGCTGCCTTCCAAAGGAAGGAAAGGCAAAAGACTTCCAAAGTCTGGAATGACTTTTCTTCTATTACAATAAATGGTGTAAAAAAATCCCAGTGTAATTGGTGTAAGAGGTTGTTTTCTGTGGGGAAATCTAGTACTATCTCCACCCTTAGTAGGCATTTAACTGCTTGTGTGAAGTTTGTGGAGTTGAATAGCCTTAAGAAGCAAAAAACTTTGTCATTTGAACCTAGTGATGGCAATGGTGGTTTAGGGACCTTGACAAACTTTACTTTCAATGAGAAGAAAGTTAGAGAACTTGCTGTCCATATGGTACTTCTACATGAATACCCCTTTAATATGAAGAAGTATGAACTTTTTAACAAGTTTATGAGGGCTTGCACATCATACTGGAAAAAAAATTAGCCGTGCCACTGTAAAAAGTGATTGCATTACCATTTATAACATTGAAAAGAAAAAGTTGAAAACACTTCTAAGTGGGATTGATAGGGTAAACATAACTACTGATATGTAGACCTCCTCCCAAAGGGTTTCATATATGGTGGTTACTTGCCATTTTGTGGATTCTAATTGGCTACTCCAAAAGAGGATTTTAAATTTTTGTAATGTACCTCCTCCACATTCGGGTGTTGTTATTGCTGAAGCCTTAAGAAACAATTTTATTGAATGGGGCATTTTGGATAAAGTACTTACAATAATTGTTGATAATGCAAGTGCTAATGCTGCTGCCATTGACATTTTGAGAGATAATTTTGAGTTGAGGGGTAGTTTTCCTATTGGGGGGCTTATGTTTCATGTTAGGTGCTGTGCTCATATTACCAATTTGTTGGTGCAAGCAGGGCTTTCAGAAATAGGGGACATAATAGATTCTATTAGGCAGGGGATTAAGTATATAGTGGCTTCTGAGAGCCGGTTGAATGTATTTAGTGATATAGCAAAGCATTTGGAATTGGGTTGTAATAAAATTATTTTAGATGTTCCTACCCGATGGAATAACACCTACTTGATGTTGAAGACTGCAATTAGGTTCAAGAAAGTGTTTCCTAGATACCATAGAGTAGAGCAGGCTTTTTTGTGAGTGGTAAGTGCTGAACTGTGGGATAAGGTTGAGAATGTGAATCAAGTTTTAGCTGTTTTCAATGATGTGACCAATGTTGTCTCTAGAAGTGACTACACTACATCAAATCTGTTTCTACCTGAGATGTGGAGAATGAAAGAAATTGTGGATATTAAGGCTGCTGATACGAATGAATATATGAGATTAATGTCAGCTAAGATGAGTGATAAATTTGATAAGTATTGGGGTGAATCTAATATGGTGATGGCCTTAGCTGCTGTGTTGGATCCTAGATATAAAATGAAGTTGATTAGGTTCTGTTTTCCTATCATTTATCCACTTGATATTCATGGTGATAACATAAAGGCTATGTTGAGTACTTTGAAAGAGTTGTTTGAGGTTTATGTTGCTGCCCATAATGCATCTATCATTCAACAACAAGCAGTTGCTGAAGTCAGTGCTGCTACTACTACAATTGCCTCTATTATAGAGGTAGTTTCTGGTGGCAGATCACGGTTTAGGCAACATGTTATAAGCAATGACATCATCCGGCCCATAAAAACTGATTTGGATGTTTATTTTAAAGAAGATGTATTCATTTTTGATAGTGAGAATGGTGAAGATAGTGATGCAAACTTTGACGCTTTGGGATGGTGGAAATCTAATGCCTTAAAGTACCGCATCTTATCTAAGATGGCACGGGATGTATTGGTTGTTCCAATCAATACAGTTACTTCAAAATCATCTTTCAGTGTGGGTGGTAGAGTTATTGAACCCCATTGAGCATCATTATCAATTGATACTGTTCAGATGCTCCTATGTGGTTCAGATTGGGTTAGAGCACTTCATGGCATTAAGAAAAAATCTCGAATACCTGTAAGTTACTTTATGATTCTGTTATTTTATTTATTTCCATTTTCCAAGCTCTTTTTTACTTATAATTTCACCTTATTAACTTTGTGTTTGTGTTTGTAGAAAATGGTGGTGGAAGTGGAATTGCCAAACTTTCCGTGAATGTTGTTTTCTCATTTATATGAGGTTCTGATTTTGTTATTTTATTTATTTCCATTTTCCAAGCTCTTTTTTACTTATAATTTCACCTTATTAACTTCATGTTTGTGTTTGTAGAAAATGGTGGAAGTGGAATTACCAAATTTGCCGTGAATGCTGTTTTCTCATTTTTGTGAGGGATTTTCTGAAAAAACTGAATATGTTTACTGTTTTCATTTACTTATTAAATATGTAATTTGAATGTCACATTATATTTTGATGTTATGTTCTGTATTAATTGTTATACTTTGTTGGCTTTGTTGGAACTTGGAATATTGGACATTTGGATTACTTGTTTTAAGCTTTATTATAAATTATAACATATAACTGTATCTGCATGGAGACTCGGAATTGAGGTAATTTACTTTGTTCACTTTTTCAGTTTCCTTTTGTTGTTTTCAAGTTTATCTACATTGCATATACTGGTTTTTCTTATTTGTAATCTTTATTATAGGTTCATTTTGAGTTTGCTTGTAATCTATTAGCCTATATCATGCATCAACTTGTGTTCATTCTGCCCTCCCATTGTTTTTGCAGTCCTGGTTTTTGAATAATAATTAAAAGCTCCATGTGAAATTTTTAATTACCAAATCTTAAGTGATAATTTTCCATTGACATGTTGCAAGGGAGTTAAAAACATCTAACAATTTTTTATTTTTATTGAATGCAGTGACTGTCTGTGTGGGCCTGTAGCAACTAGGGCTGTGTAATTTTGTTGCATTTTTCTTATTGGTCTAATCTTTTATCTCTTTTTGAATTTAATTATATTAACTTGTTCATGTAACTAATTTTAAATCATTGAATGCAAGTTCTTTATGATTCTGTTATTTTATTTATTTCCATTTTCCAAGCTCTTTTTTACTTATAATTTCACCTTATTAACTTTGTTTTTGTGGTTGGGGAAAAGGTTTGAAGTGGAATTGTCAAATTTGCCATGAATGCTATTTTCTAATTTCTGTCAGGGAATCTGTTTACTGCTTTCCTTTGCTTATTAAATATGTAATTTGAATGTCAACATTATATTTTAGTGTTATGTTCTGTAATAATTGCTATATCTTTGCTAGTTTTGGTGGAACTTGGAATATTGGACATTTGGATAACCTATTTTAATTGTTATACCTTTGCTAGCTTTGTTGGAACTTGGAATATTGGACATTTGGACAACCTGTTTTAATTGTTATACCTTTTCTAGCTTTGTTGGAACTTGGAATATTGGACATTTGGATAATCTGTTTTAATTGTTATACCTTTTCTGCCCTCCCATTGTTTTTGCAGATCTGGTTTTTGAATTTTGAACAATCATTAAAATGTCAATTTGCATAATTTTAAGTGATAATTCTCCCTTGACAACTTGCACGGGAGTTAAAAATATCTAACAATTTTTTTTTTTTCATTGAATGCAGTGACTCTATGGGCCTGTGGCAACTAGGGCTGTGTAATTTAGTTGTATTTTTCTTATTGGTCTAATCTTTTATCTCTTTCTGAATTTGATTATATTAACTTGTTCATGTAACTAATTTTAAATCATTGAATGCAGAGACTCAGAGAGCCAGTTTGTGGCAACTACAAGTCTGCAACTGGGAACCAAAATTGATGTATTTTGTTTTAAGTAATCTTGCTATTTATGTTCATTTTGAATTTGCTTGTAATCTGTATTATAGGTTCATTTTGAGTTTGCTTGTAATCTCTATTATAGGTTCTTTTTTTTTTTTGCTTGTAATCTCTATTATAGGTTCATTTTGAGTTTGCTTGTATACTTTATTTTTGGTTCATTTTAAGTTTGCTTGTAATCTCTATTATAGGTTCATTTTGTGTTTGCTTGTAATCCCTATTTTTGGTTTATTTTCAATTTGCTTGTAATATCTTTTATAGGTTCATTTTCAATTAGCTTGTAATCTCTGTTAAAGGTTCATTTAGAATTTGCTTTGTAATCTCTATTATGTTTATATGTTCATTTCCAATTTGCTTGTAGTTTGTCACATGACTGTTTGCTGAGGTTGATACAATCATACAATTATATTAAATTTTTATGAAGAATTTTGTGTTTTTCTTTACTAAATTGGAATTTTTAGTGATTTTAATCTTCAATTTTTTTTAAACCATTAAACTAGCCTTAAACGGGCCGAGCCACACCTTTTAAGGCTCGTGTGGCCCGTTAACCGGGCTCGGGCTCGAAAAACTGGACCATCCCATGAGCCTTAAACGGATTGAGCCACACATTTAAGGCTCGTGTGGCCCGTTAACCTGGCTCGGGCTCGAAAAGCTGGAAAGAAATCAGCTCCTCATTTTCGAGCTCGAGCCGAGTCGAGCCACTCGAGTACTCGACTCGGCTCGAATTTCTTATTCTAGTGAGCCCAAGCTCGATCCTGAGCCAATGTAGTTTCCAATGAGTCGAGTTTGGGCAATGGTTTTCTAGCTCAGCTCGAGCTCGAGACCGACTCGATTATTTCCCCTCTGTAATGAGCTGACCCAGTAATGGCAAAGCTCGACTCGGCTCGGCTCATTTATAACCCTAGCAATAAGCCAAAAAAGGAATCAATAATTATAAAAAGATGTATCTCATGTAATGGTATTAAGTGAGCAAGCTGCTTGCAAGCGAATTTGGGATCAGCTCGTATAAGTTCGGTTCGTGTTCGACTCGATTATTAAATGAAATATTTTGTGAACACAAATCCTACCTCGAATATTAAACGAAGCAAGTTCGGTTTGACTCGGTTAGGCTCGTGAGCAAGCTCGTATAAACTCGGTTAGGGTCGTGAGTAAGCTCGTATAAACTCGTATATATATATATATATATATATATATATATATATATATATATATAATTCTCAAAATTTTTTAAATCTTAAAATTGCATTTATGTTTAAGCGTTAGAAAATAAAAAATTTTAGACCCTTCATGATCAGAGAGAGAGCAATCATTAAAAATACCCAAATTCAGTTAGAGCAAACCCAAACGAAAATAAGATGAATCAAACATAAACTATTGAGGGAGATTGCGAAAGACAGAAACTATTGAAGAATCAAACAGACCCAAACACTTTGGATCACTGCCTGTTTGGTGAGCGAGAGTGAGAGTGAGAGTGGGAAATGAGAGTTGGGGTGGAAGATGCGCTGTGACTGGTGAGGGAGATTGAGAGAGAGAGAGAGACGTTGAAAAAATATTTTTTTTGTAAGGGGCGTTTTCTCAATGCAGTCTGAATACAACTTGTTAACTTGTCTTACATTACTAAGAAAATATTAATTTCCAAGTTTGCTTATTTATAAAAGGATGCATATCATCTTTCTTCAAAACTAAGTGCCTTGCTGTAGTGACTCAAGCTCCATATTCGGCTAGCCAGGCTAAGCAAATGCTCATATGCAAGCTAACTTCTTGAGCAGTTTAAAAGTACTTAAAATCTAAATTAAAAAATAAAAATAAAAAAAAAATATGAGTGCCAACCTGCGAACTAGCTCGGTTCGACTCAACTTATTATGAGCTCAAGCTTATTTTTTGGCTCGTTTTTGAGCCTAGTTCGAGTTCAAATAAAATCTAAATGAGTCAACCTTAAACAAGGAAAACTCCCTCCGGCTGGACTAGTCTACACCCCTCTCACGGAAAACTCCACTTTTTCTTCTTTTTGAAAGCCACCACTTTTGATTTTGAGCCATGAAATATAGATGTGCAGGACAGACAAAACATGCGGATTCCACGGCTTGATTAATTCAAGTTATTTTTCAACTGATGGGACTTGAAAGAACCACGTAAATACAAGTCCGGTTATGCGGCTGACAAACGTTGGACATGTGTTAAAAAAAATAATAATAAAAAATTTTATTATTGATTTAGTTAAATTTTTAGTTAATATTTAATTTTTAATGTTTCAAACTTATTTTTGAATTTAAAATTAAGGGGAAATTTCAGAAAGCCCCCCTGAACTTCCAGCCAATTTGAAAAACCTCCCATGAATTTCTAAAACTCTCATTTAGGCTCCCTGAACTTTGGTTTTCTCTCACTTTGGACCCTTTTAACATTAAACTACATCGTTTTGTATCCTAAAATTAAACACCTACCCAGTCCAAAACGACGTAGTTTAATGTTAAAAGGGTTCAAAGTGAGAGAAAACCAAAGTTCAAGGGGCCTAAATGAGAGTTTTGAAAATTCAGAGGGGGTTTTTCAAATTGGCTGGAAGTTCAGGGGGGCTTTCTGAAGTTTCCCCTAAAATGAAAATTTATGGGTGAAAGATTAATCCTTTAGAGATCGTATCACTTAAAAAGAATTCGATTATCATAAATTTAGTGCTAATATCTCAAATTTGATATTAATACTTCAAATTTAATGCTAATATTTTAAATTTAAATTTTTCTTTAATATTTCTCTTCTTCGATTAACAAAAAAAAACAAAAGATCATACGTTATTTTAAAAAGAAAAAAAAATCTTAGCTATGTCAAACTTTGATAGATGCTGAAATGACTCCAGACTGCCGAAAATCTCTCTCCCGTAAATACATGGAAGAAACCTAACGAATAACAACAGGAGTTACCTAAAAAAAAAAAAAAAAAAAAGGAACAACAGGAGCGAGAGGCGGCCATAAAAGATCGCACACAGCAAAATTCAACCCAACCAATATTACAGTCCAAATTTCTTCGTTCCCAGGGCCATTCATGCACTGGAATTTTCTCGAATGCACTGTATCCGGTCACGTCGGCGCGTTAGCAGATAGACTTTTTCTACCCGAAGAGAGAGCTTTTTTTTAATAAGTTGAGTTTATTTAGTATATATGTTGTTCTTTTATTATCTTTTCGGGCATTAAATACTTTTTATGATATTGTTCCGAGTTCTTCCGAAGACCGGAAGAAGTAGATAATATATATGGACAAAGGCAATAGCTTGGAGGCTCACTCTCTGCAAATGGACAAAGACAAAATAGTTTGGAGGGGCCCTGTTTAGAATTTTTTTTTTTTTTTTTTTCAATAGCATGGTGGGCCCTGTTTAGAAATTTTTCTTCTTTTCTTTTTTATTTTTTTATTTATTTTTAATTCCTTGTAGGGGCGCGGCCACCTCTAGCTGACATATGGCTCCACCACTAGTTACATGGCAAGTAAGATCAGCGCATTAAGAGCATTCACGTTCGGCTCATTAAAAAAAGAGGTTTGATACGGACACAACACAAATCCAACTCATGGCCAACTTCTCTCCTACGTGTAAACAAAATTTGAATTTTAAACCAAACAAATTATCTTTTTACCCAAATTTTTAGAATTCCAAAATCTTCTCTATCATTTTTTTTTTTTTTTTTTTTTTTTAAATTTTAGCTATCAATTTTTTAAAGTACATATATCCGACTCAACATTTTAACTATCAACTTTTAATATTTTATTTAAAATTTATTATTTTTATTAATTTTTATTCTTTATATAGTTCTACGAGAAAGAGAATGGAGAAATTTAAATGATTTTTAATTAGAGGAGAGACAATAAAATGATTTTTTATTAATAAAATTATACATTGTTGAGTTATAGTGCTCTGTAGCTCATCAGCAAACTTTTGGCTAATTTGTTAAGCGAGATGTGAATGCTCTTTGGTCTTCAACTTGTATATCATACTTGTATATCATAAAAATCTCAACGATGTTGTTGAGATTCTGCTACTAAAAATTAGCATTGGACACAGTCCTGCAAATCTCAAGAGACTTGAAGGGTTTCGCTTCTGCTCATGATCAATAATGTCGTCCACTTGCACGACGATAATAACAGAATAGCAAAAATATCGTATACAGAAAAATCCAATCCAACCAATACTACACGCCAAATTTCTTCGTTCCCAGTACGTACCCCTCATGCACTGCAATTTTCTCGAATGCAGTCACCTCAGCGCGTTCGCAGATGGACTTTTCTGTCCCAAGGGGGAATTTTTTGCCTTTTTGTTTGTTTGTTTATTATATGTTATTCTTTATTATATTTTCTGGCATTGAATACTTTTCATGAATGATACTGTTTTGGATTTCTTCCGGAGAGCTGATCAACAAGTAGATAATATTTCAGTCATCCACTGAAATAAAGCCTTGAACTGTCTTTCTAATCTATCACCTCCTCCTTTTGCCCTCTCTCCAATGGGGAACCGAAGCAGAATACGTCTTTGGACCACCATCTTACCATGTCTTACACCTCACTACGTAGCCTTCTTGCTGTACCACCTGACTAGTACCATCGCCGGTGGCTCGCCGTCTCCTTACACACCGGTCGTTAATATTCCCCTCAACTGTGGCTCATCTGGCAATTCGACTGCATTAGACGGTCGGACCTGGATTGGAGACGTGGATTCAAAATTCTTCCCCATTGAACAATCACAAAACCAGGCCTCTCTAATTGCCAGCGCAGTTCAACAGTCCTCCTCCACCGATAAAGTACCCTATGCTAATGCCCGGCTCTCTCTCTCAGAATTCACATACACATTTCCAGTCACTACGGGCCGTTATTTTTTTCGACTATACTTCTACCCGGCTTCGTACCCCAACTTTGACCGCTCTAAAGCCCTATTCTCTGTCAAAGCTGGGCGTTTTACTCTTCTTAGCAACTTCAACGCTTCACTTACAGCAGATGCCGATCATGATCCCGGGGATACCATAGATAGAGAATACTGTCTACACATCGAGGACGATCAGACGTACTTGAACATAACCTTCACTCCTGACGTTGCAAATGCATATGCTTTTATCAACGGAATAGAAATGTTGTCGAAGCCTCCCAATCTCTATAATAGTCCTTCTGGCAATAAAGAGTTTTCTTTTATCGGCGAGGAGAACAGCACTGCTCTCGAGCTGGTATACAGACTTAATGTTGGAGGCCGCTTCATCTCACCCTCTGAAGACACTGGCATGTTCCGGCGCTGGAGTCAGGACGACGAGTACTACTTGACAGAATATACAAAAGTTTTTAACTCAACTATTGAACTAAACTTTTCAGTGATGCCTGCGTACACTGCACCAGAAGACGTCTATCGGACTGCCCGGACTATGGGGACGGACAATACTATCAACAAGAAATACAATCTCACCTGGGAATTCCCCGTAGATTCTGGGTTCGTCTATGAGGTTAGGCTACACTTCTGCGAGTTTCAACCAGAGGTTACTCAAGTAAACGACAGAAGGTTCCTAATTTTCATAGCAGACAAAACCGCAGAGAAAGCAGCCGACGTGATAAAATGGAGTGGCGGAAATGGTTTTCCGGTATATAAAGACTACGTCATTCCCAAGCTTGGCAAAGAAGGCGATAAGAAAATGAACCTCTCTCTCTCATTAGAAGCAAACCCACAAGACTTGAATTCTTCTTATCGTGATCCAATCTTGAACGGTGTCGAAATATTTAAAGTAAGCTCCTCTAGTGGCAGTCTCGCCGTTGGGCCACCAACACCATCGGAGAATAACATAACAACAATAGTTGCCGTCGTTGGTGGTGGAGTTTCCGGCTTTATTGTGCTGTCCATTGTTGGGTTCTTGATTCTCCGGCAGTGCAAGAGAGTCGAGCACTCTGGATTCAGTGATAGGACGACTTGCTGGGGTCCGTTTTCTTTCTCAACGATCAATTCAACAAAGACTCGCATGTCATCTCAACCATCCGATCAGTGTCGTCACTTTTCATTGGCTAGGATTAGAGCAGCCACCAACAACTTTGACGAAGTTCTCATAATTGGTACTGGGGGTTTTGGTAATGTGTACAAAGGGTATATAAACATTGATGGTGAGGCCAACCCAGTTGCGATCAAGCGGTTGACACCTGGTTCTCAACAAGGGGCCCACGAGTTCGAGACCGAAATCGAGATGCCCTCCCAACTTCGCCACCGCCATCTCGTTTCTCTTATTGGATATTGTAACGATGGCAAGGAGATGATCCTCGTCTATGATTTTATGGCTCGTGGGACCCTCCGTGATCATCTCTTCAACACCACCGATAATCCTCCTCTTTGTTGGAAGCAACGGCTAGAGATTTGTATCGGTGCGGCACGTGGGTTGAACTACCTTCACACAGGCGCGAACCACACAATCATTCATCGTGATGTGAAGACGACAAATATCTTATTGGATGAGAAATGGGAAGCAAAGGTGTCTGATTTCGGATTGTCCAAAATAGGGAAGTCTGAAGCCCACGTCAGCACAGTTGTTAAGGGTACAGTTGGGTATTTAGACCCGGAGTATTACCGGCGTCAACAGTTGTCTCAAAAATCTGATGTATACTCGTTTGGTGTAGTTTTGTGCGAAACATTGTCTGCGAAGCCACCCATAATTCGTACTGGAGAGATGCAAGCAGTCATCCTAGCAGATTGGGCTTCAGAATTGTATCGCAATGGAGAGGTTGATCAGATCGTTGATCCACCGTTGAAGGGTGAAATAGCATCTGAGTGTTTGAAGACATTTGATGAGATTGCAGTTAACTGTTTGCACGATAATGGAAGCAACCGGCCATCAATGAATGATGTGGTGCGGGACCTTGAACTCGCATTGCAGCTACAGGAGAGTGCAGACAAAGATGCCAGGCTTGAGGAGGAAGTTGTCGTGCCCAATGACATGTGTAGTAGTACTGCAATTAGTGACATGTGTAGTAGTACTGCGATTGGTGAACAAGATTTCTCTGAGATTATAAATCTTCAAGGTCGGTGAGAGAAGATGGTAGGTCAATTTTTATGATGTCTTATTGGAGTCATATTGCGAACAATGAAGACTAGGTTTGAAAGCAACTATTGTATGAAAACATCGAATTTTAATGCCATCTTTGAATATCAAGATGTATTTTGTACTAGCCCTAAGTAATAGATACATTGAGTTATTGTGGGACAAAAATACCTAGGATTTTTTTTTTTTTTTTGATATTTGGAAGCCTATTTTAAGACATAGAGGGGTTAGGTTTCTCATCTTCAATGTTAAGTGCACCTCCAACCATTGGGACACACTTTTAACGTGTAAATTTGAAAGGGTGATCTGCTTCTCATCATCATATTCATTTTCTTCAAGCATAAATCATGAAGATGTACGTTTCTTATGATTCTATTAGACTCAATTCATAAAGCATACACTACAAAAATACAATTTTTTCTTGACAATCCATTTATGACGTGTGCAAGCCTCCTGACACGTCACTAAAGTTTAGTGACGTGTCAATTTTGACGTGTATCCAACGTTCTAAATAGCGGTGTCACTAATGGGGATTTTTTGACGTAGCAATAACTGACACGTCAAAAAATTTATTGACGTGTCAATATTGCAACGTCAATAAAGTTATTGACATGTCAATAATTGCCACGTCAATAAATTTTTGACATGGCAATAGTTAACACATCACTAAAAGGTGACGTGTCAAAGTATGACTTGTCATTTTTTGGTGATGTGTTAGACGTTCTAACACGTCACTATTTAGTGATGTGTCAGAACTTGCCACGTCAATAAAATAGGTAATTTATTAATTTTTTTTTTTCACTCCCCATATATACATTTTTTGAATTTTTTCAGGATTATGCCTCAATCTTAGAGTTACCACACCTGATACACAAGTTACATATCTACTACAAAACAACTATCCATAAAAAAAAGTTTCAACACAAATATACAAGTTCCAACGTACACATGCAACACAACACAAATATACAAGTTCCAAGGCAAACAATCCAGTTTCAACAAACAATCAAACTATTTATGTTACCACAAATAGAGATAGTTGGATCTAACTATATATATCAACAAAACAGGAACAATATATATATACAATTTCACTAACTGCCCAATCCAAGTCAACAACATCATCACTGAACGACTTCTCCACATGAGCTGCAAATGACAAAACAAACAATCAGCAAATAACATGATAGAATCTTATCAAGTCCTAAGCATTGAGCAACAAATTGAAGTCCTAAGTTATGATGTTATCAAAAACAATATTGTATAATTTCTCCTATTGTCAAACATTAAAAATGGCGCCTAAACAATAACTCCAACCTAGCTACACTACCAACAATGTGTTACTAACTGAGACTTTTGTGCAGATATAAGTCTAACCGTTAAAATGATTGCTATGGAATATAGTCGTGATAACAGAAGAAAAACAAAAATATAGCATGACCTGATCTGCTCCCGACTAAGGATCTCACAATCACACTAGCTGGGGAGTCTCTGTTTGGAGGAGTCATATGCTAAGTCACCTTGGGCGCAGACCTCAACTGCATCATGGCCTCAAGCTGGCAAAAATGGGCCTCAACCATGGCTTCTTTTGCTGCCATTTGAACATCTTTTTCTTCAATTCGTCTAGCCATCTCTCGTTGTGTAGCCAACATCTAATCCATCTGTGCCCTGTGCTATGCCCTCTTAGCTTCAAGTGCTCTCTCAATCAGTTGTGAGACTGTCAAGTTCTCGGGGTTCTATGACTGTGCTAGGGATGGTGTATAATACAAATGTATGCTGACGCGCATAGGTAGAATATTTGGACCAACCTGTCGAAACCTGCTAGTGTACTCAGGCTTATTTCCGTGCGCCTTGGCGTAGGCGTTGTTCGGTGCCCACCATACCGTCCCTTCGGTCATGCTTGACGATGTTGTAGGATCAGTAGATATTAGTTCCTCCATCCTCTCCTGCATGTTACATTAAAAGTTGGTAAGTCATATAAGTGTTAATCATAAGTAACTTATCACGTACACATAGAGATTAATCAAGACACATAGGTGAGTAGCTTACACATCTCTCCTTAACCTCGTCATTTGGATAGCTACCATTCTTTCTTTTGTGTGTCTTTATGTAGGATTGCGCTTGTGTAGGAGGAGTGCCCTCAGTTACGGTCTGCAGAAAAAAGAAAACATAAACATATGTTTAGATATATATTAAAATGTTTACATCAATATATATATATGGTAAATTACACATATACTTCCTCATGTGTCACCCTGGCAAAGCTCTTCGACCCGGTGTAGTGGGGTGTTTTGTTCAATAATCGCAATCTCTTCATATTCGCAGCATACTCTTACACAATTAACATTCTTAATATATGAGTCCTTACACAATTACAATTAATGAAACTACACAAAAAATAAATATAACTCGTGGCCTACTTGATTCTTCTTATCACACCAATTATCCAACAACATCTCCAAGTCGAAGGGGTCGTGCATGTCGAGCTTTTCTTGCCTGAGTCTCGCCCTCACGATATCAGGTGTATCGTCTGGCTGAATGTCAAGCTCATCTTTTAACATGTGTCTCAAACTCCTCAGCTTAACTCTCATATCTCTGAACGCGTCACGTTTTACGGCCGCAAGATCGCACTCAGGCAGGACGTAGAAGTCCTTCTGCACAAGTTAAAATTTGTATATATATCATTTTTTATATACATATTAACATTAATAAAACATATATTTCATAAATTAGTTGCGTTTGATAAAATAAAATACACATGCTATCATAAATACAATTAAGCATAAGAATTTAAACATACCATCAATGCATCTCATATATTCTCCTTGGTACGCTGCGGTACCTTCGTCCAGTCATCGCGTATCCTAACATAATTCCCGCTCCTTATGATCTTATCGGTCATCGTTCTAAATTTCAATGCGCTAAGTTCTATGGGCTGCGATGCATTATTATACTTGCACACGACCCTTTTCCCTTTAGGGATCCCCCACAACTTGTGCAAGTTAGTAATAGTCAACATTTCAAAACAGGTGCTTCCATCTGGTTTGATACCTAACACATTAATTGTTACCGATGTTAATTATTTGAAATTGAATACTAACTACATAACATATATATACGTATATATTGGTATTTTTAGCATATATACTTACTTATAGTCTAGACCTGGTCAAATTTCAACTTTTGTCCAGCAAGCTCAGCGGGCTGCGAGTCATGCGTGGTACCTATCCCATCATCCATGTCTTTCGAGGCCTGTGTCTCACTATCATCCATACCTGTGCTGCTGTGGGGGAAGAGCCGATCCACATGGCTGGGAGAACACAACCCTAACTCGCTCATCGTTGGCGGTGTAGATGACATAGGCCTGGACTCGTCTGTTCGTATGAAGTGGGCTGATAATGATAGCCTAGCTGGGACAAGCCTGATTGAGTACGGGGCTGGGTCAAGCCTGATGGAGTATGGGGTGGCACAGGCCTGATTGAGTACGGGGCTGGGTCAAGCCTGATGGAGTACAGGGTGGCATAGGGGCCGACGTGCGTAGCTCACCCACAGTGCCTGGAATATCTTCAATATTGAAGATATAGTCCTGTCTCGCAAGGCTCTCCCCTTGTACCAGATCTATAAGTATAGGTCGATACCCTGGTTGTTGCCTAATAAGCATACCCACATCCTGGGTCTCACTATCACTAGGGTTGTACGATCTCGACCTGTGTGCACCCGTAGTCTACCGCATAGTTCCTGATGCCCTCCGTGCTCTTGTCTTCCCCCAAGTACTCATATGATCAACCTATGAAATACGTACCAAGAAACATTGTCACGCACTCAATTAATATTTACAATAACCAAATATGTACCAAAATTTAAAAATAAAATATATATCAGTTACCTAATGTACAAATAAATTTCATGTTTACAGTTAGAAACAATAACCAATATATATATATATAACAACAAACCATCAAACATATAAAGTATATTCAAATTTTTCTTAATCACATACGCTTCGGTTGGTGGAAAGTCAGGTCGGACGTATTCGAAGTCATCCTGATGATTATGATCATGATTACTGATCAATAGTAGCGGCTCAGTCTCGTGATAGTTGACACATTCATCATGAGGCCCTTGACCCTGCAACAGGATCCCGTACAGGCTTCTCACCGTGATAATACTAGTCTTTGTATGTAGTCATTATTCCTTTACACCCTGTCAAGTGGTGGAGTATGAAACCCGATGGGTGGCGCTGGTTATTTTGACACGCCTTGCAGGGGCAGTAAATTTTTTCATCAGGGATTGTAAAGTTCCTAACTGTGAATTCCATAAACGATCTATAACTATCTCTGTATTCCCTCGTACCTCTAGACTTTGTCATCCAACTCTTGTCCATAGTTTTAGCGATTGGAACCCTAATTGAATAAAATAAATCTAGGTTAGTTAGTTAGTTTTTTTTTTTAGTGTATTTCTTTAATTACATCATTTCTTCTTTTCTTTTTTTTTTTTTTTTAATAACAAATAAACATATACCTTTAGTTTTAATTATAACATTTACATAATCTAAATTTGTAAAACCTAAACAAAATTAAGGTTCAAATTTAAATGCATTTGTTATATATGGGGACCCTAGATAAAATAGATCTAGCTAGCTAGGTTATTTGTTGTAGTAGTTGTTGTTGTTGTTTTTTTTTTTTTTTTTTTAATTTTATTTTTTATAACATTTACATAATCTAAATTTGCAAAACCTAAACAAAATTAAGGTCCAAATTTAAATGCATTTGTTATATACATGGAGACCCTAGATAAAATAAATCCAGCTAGCTAGGTTATTTGTTTTCTTTTGTTATTTTTATTTATTTTTTTAAATATATACACCTGATCAAGAAAGGAGATATATAGACGGAGAGAGGCCGGAGTACCGCCGGAGGGAGAGCGCATGACGGCCGGTGAGAGAGAGAACTAGTGAGAGAGAGCGAGTGAGAGGGATCGAGAGTGAGCTAGTAAGGGAGAGAATAAGTGAGAAGGTGAGCGAGTGAGAGAATGAGTGTGAGTTGACGGAGATAGAGACAGCAAGTTGCCGGCCGGCGGGGAAAAAAAAGGGGGGGAGAGAGAAGGCTGTGGGTGAGCGGGAGGAGAAAGAAAGAGAGGAGGGAAAAAAGGAAAGAACAAAAGAAGACGGGGCAGCTGGCTTTTGCACCTTCCCAATGAAGTTTCTTGATGTGTCTACAGGGAACACGTCAAGAAAAAAAAGTGGGAATTATTATAAGAGAAAAAAGTACTTTTTTATATTTTTATAAATACAATATATCATTTTTTTCTTTTATATTTTTTATAAATACAATATACTTAAGACTAAGAGAACAAATAAATTAATATTCTAGATTGTTAATAATTAAATAATTTTTTTTTTTTTTTGATAGCGCTCATTCCACTCACCAAGAATCAGAGCTGAGTTTCCAGGCATTTCCACTGTGGGATCAATGAACAATCCAGATAAGTCAAGGACTCCCTGGACTAGAGTGGTGCACAACCAGAGGTCAAGTTTGATGGCGGCTACAACACCCTCGCACTTCTTCAAATTGGTAATGCTTGTTAAAATTATCTCTAAATAATGTTTACTAAACATGTTTAGTAAACATTATTTACATATTTTTTATAAATAATGTACAGCTATTTATATATGTATGGTTTTCACAAAGAGTTTAATAAAATTATATACAAACTAGAGATGTTAATACATAATAATAAAATTTCATATTTTACTTTGCTTTTTCTTTACTATATATATGTATACAACTTCACATCTCATATTATGTAGTAAAACAGTCCCATATTATGAAGTAGTAAAACAGTTTATAACATGATAATGGAAACAACAATTTAAATCATAAACAATAGGGATCATATCTCATGCATACCTAATTTGTATGGAAATAGCTCTGAAACCCTATTATATAACAATCTCAAAATAATAATACTATCACTTGCATATATGCATGCAAGTGATAACCATATGTGATAACCATATGGTTATCACAATATCGCCAATTAATGTACCTATAGTATAACTATACATACATAATATATAACATTCCATGAGCATCATTAGGACACTTTAATGATTGTAACATACCACTTATAAAAAAAAAATTTATTGCAACATATCCGCGTACGAATTCATAATCTTGTAAAGAGAATCATATTTATATATTAATAATTCCATTATTGACGTGTGAAATAATGACACGTCAATAATTTTTGACGTGTCATTTTAACATGTAAATAAAAGGTGACGTGTCAAAATGGCACGTCAAAAATTTTTGACGTTATTTTAACACGTCACCTTTTGTTGACGTGTTATTTTAACACGTCACCTTTTGTTGACGTGTCATTTTAACACGTCAACAAATTATTGACATGTCGAAATGACACATCAATAAATAGTGACGTGGCATAATTTGCCACGTCACTAATGGATATAATTTAATTTTTTTTTAAAAAAAATTAAATTGAATTTAAATTTAGCAACGTGGCAATCTTTGACACGTTGCTATTATTGACGTGTGGAATTTGCCACGTCTTTATTGACGTGTGGAATTAGTGACGTGCCCCCCCCCCCCCCCCCCCCCCCAACAACAAAAAGGGTTACTGTAGACACGTCAAAAAATCCCTTTTTTTTTTTTTTTTTTTGTAGTGATAGATTATCAAAGATCTACTAGTGGTTAATAATCATCATAAAATATATGATCATTAATTTGGACTATTCTTTTTAAATGAATGGTCTAAAATGCCACACATAGGAGAGAAAGATGTAACTTGCATGTATGCAACCTGCAAAGGTGGCTATTGGGGTGATTGAACCACTGTAGTGGCCTACGCGAGTGATTTAGCCACCCTTAATAAACTTTCTTTTGACTTACACTCGGTGCAATTGACAATTTTTTCTCTCTTACATGTTGCTTTTGGACGGTTCATTTAAAAAATGAATAGTTCAAATTAAACCTATTGCATCGTATCAATACTTTAAGTATTGCATTATCTCGAACGTGACCTAAACAAATGCCCTATATTTCCCAATCAAGACATTTATGGAACTATCAATCATCAAAGCAAGCTTGATTGAATAATGAGCAGTTAATTATCACATTTAATCATATATTGTGTTAAGTATTGTTGAAGCTTGTAATGACTTGTGACAGACAAAGTGATTCATTATTTTCACTCACAACATTAGACGATTGCAAATTAGCAATTGTCTGTAATCTGAATAAAAGGAACTGATCCAAAGAAAAATAATTGCCACAATTAAGGATAATAGGATACACTTTCTTTTTTTTGGAAAGCCCACATACCCCTCTCAAACTACT